>NC_091449.1:28716161-29055876 GCF_964237555.1 Oryctolagus cuniculus | reverse complement strand
AACTCAGTTTGGAGGCTATTAATATCTGTGACCTCAACAAAGTGTTCCATTTTATTTTCCAAAACACAAAAACTCACCTTGGTCGTGTTACCTGTATTTTTCTAAGCTTCAAACGCCTTTTTGTTGTGTTTTTTATTTCATAATGGCTACTCCGCCCAAACTCTTGTTTGTATTGCGTCAGAATACAACATTTGGGAAGGAAGAAGGCAAAACCAACTCAGACCCAGAAAACCTTTAGGAAATTGCTGCTCAAGAAACCACAAATCGGCTGAGGCACTCAAAACAATGACAGCAAGCCAGAATTGGAGCAGCACAACAGCTGTGCCCTGTTTGAAAAAGACCATACCTCTGGTGCCCTGAACGCCATATTACAGCCTCAAAACCAAAGCTGACATCAGAAAATTCATTACAAACCATGATAAATAAGAAAAATGAGAAAAAAGCCAAAGAAACGCAAGAATCCATAATGACATTGGGCTTGATTCAGTCGCAAGGAAATGGGCTGTTCCCGGATTCATCCACCCCTCCAGCTGACTGCCTGTGGAATTCTGACTGAATTAACCTGAAAATCGCAGTGAAACTCAGTTTGGAGGCAGTTAATATCTGTAACCTTAGCGAAAGAGTTCCATTTCATTTTCCAAAACACAAAAACTCACCTTGTTAGTGTTACCTGTAGATTTCTAAGCTTCTAACACCTATTTGTTGTGTTTTTTATTTCATAATGGCTGCTCTGTCCAAACTCTTGTTTGTAATGCGACAGAATACAAAATTTTGGAAGGAAGAAGGCAAAACCAACTCAGACCCAGAAAACATTTAGGAAATTGCCACTCAACAAACCAAAATTGAGCTGAGGCATGCAAAACAATGACAGCAAGCCAGAATTGGAGCAAGCCAAGAGCTGTGCCCTGTTTAAAAAAAAAAACCTTCCTCTTGTGCCCTAAACTCCATATTGCAGCCTCAAAACCAAATCTCACATCAGAAATTCATTACAAAGCAGG
Source organism: Oryctolagus cuniculus (assembly GCF_964237555.1). NCBI lineage: Eukaryota > Metazoa > Chordata > Mammalia > Lagomorpha > Leporidae > Oryctolagus > Oryctolagus cuniculus. Next base: position 29,054,878 of record NC_091449.1, on the reverse strand, counting down.
ATAAATCAAAAAATGAGAAAAATGCCAAAGAAATACAGGAGACCTTTCTGATATTGGGCTGGATTTAGTCGCAAGGAAACCGGCTGCTCCCAGATTCATCCACCCCTCCTGCTGACTGCCTGTGGAATTCTCACTGAATTAACCTGAAAATCGCAGTCAAACTCAGTTTGGAGGCCATTAATATCTGTGACCTCAACAAAGTGTTCCATTTTATTTTCCAAAACACAAATACTCACCTTGGTCGTGTTTCGAGTAGACTTATAAGCTTCAAACGCCTATTTGTTGTGTTTTTTATTTCATAATGACTGCTCTGTCCAAACTCTTGTTTGTATTCCATCAGAATACAAAATTTGGGAAGGAAGAAGGCAAAACCAAGTCAGACCCTGAAAACATTTAGGACATTGTGGCTCAAGAAACCACAAATTGGCTGAGGCTCCCAAAACAATGACAGCAAGCCAGAAGTGGAGCAAGCCAACATCTGTACCATGTTTGAAAAAGACCATTCCTCAGGTGCCCTGAACTCAATATTGCAACCTCAAAACCAAAGCTCACATCAGAAAATTCATTACAAACCATGATAAATAAGAAAAAGGAGAAAAAAGCCAAAGAAATGCAAGAATCAAGAATGATATTGGGCTTGATTTAGTCGCAAGGAAACCGGCTGTTCCCGGATTCATCCACACCTCCAGCTGACTGCCTGTGGACTTCTGACTGAATTCACCTGAAAATCGCAGTGAAACTCAGTTTGGAGGCTATTAATATCTGTGACCTCAACAAAGTGTTCCATTTTATTTTCCAAAACACAAAAACTCACCTTGGTCGTGTTACCTGTATTTTTCTAAGCTTCAAACGCCTTTTTGTTGTGTTTTTTATTTCATAATGGCTACTCCGCCCAAACTCTTGTTTGTATTGCGTCAGAATACAACATTTGGGAAGGAAGAAGGCAAAACCAACTCAGACCCAGAAAACCTTTAGGAAATTGCCGCTGAAGAAACCACAAATCGGCTGAGGCACTCAAAACAATGACAACAAGCCAGAATTGGAGCAGCACAACAGCTGTGCCCTGATTGAAAAGCAACCTTCCTCTTGTGCCCTGAACTCAATATGCCAGCCTCAAAACCAAAGCTGACATCAGAAAATTCATTACAAACCATGATAAATAAGAAAAATGAGAAAAAAGCCAAAGAAATGCAAGAATCCATAATGACATTGGGCTTGATTCAGTCGCAAGGAAACGGGCTGTTCCCGGATTCATCCACCCCTCCAGCTGACTGCCTGTGGAATTCTGACTGAATTCACCTGAAAATCCCAGTGAAACTCAGTTTGGAGGCAATTAATATCTGTCACCTCAGCCAAAGTGTTCCATTTGATTTTCCAAAACACAAAAACTCACCTTGGTTGTGTTACCTGTAGATTTCTAAGCTTCAAACGCCTGTTTGTTGTGTTTTTTATTTCATAATGGCTACTCTGCCCAAACTTTTGTTTCTATTGCGTCAGATTACAAAATTTGGGAAGGAAGAAGGCAAAACCAACTCAGACCCAGAAAACATTTAGGAAATTGCCGCTCAAGCAACAAAGGGCCGCTGAGGAACCCAAAACTTTGAAAGCAAGACAGAATTGGAGCAAGCCAACAGCTGTGCCCTGATTGAAAAAGACCATTCCTCCGGTGTCCTGAACTCGATATTGCAACCTCAAAACCAAACCTCAGATCAGAAAATTCATTACAAACCATGATAAATAAGAAAAATCAGAAAAAATCCAAAGAAATGCAGGAGTTCTTAGTGATATTGGGCTTGATTTATTCCCTGGTTAATGGCTGTTTCCAGATTCTTCTATACCTCCCAACTGAGTGTCTGTGGTTTCTGCTGAATTAAAATGAAATTCGCTGTGAAACTCGGTTTGGAGGCAATTAATATCTGTCACCTCAGCAAAAGTGTTCCATGTCTTTTTCCAAAACACAAAATCTCACCTTGGTCGTGTTACCTGTAGCTTTCAAAAGCCTATTTGATGTGTTTTTTATTTCATAATGTCTATTCTGTCCAAACTCTTGTTTGTATTGCGTCACAATACAAAATTTGGGAAGTAAGAGGACAAAACCATCTGAGACTCAGAAAACGTTTAGGAAATTGCCACTCAAGAAACCTCAAATCGGCGGAGGCACCCAAAACAATGACAGCAAGCCAGAATTGGAGCAAGCCAGCAGCTGGGCCCTGATTGAAAAAGACCATTCCTCCGGTGCCCTGATCTCCATATTGCAGCCTCAAAACCAAAGCTCACATCAGAAAATTCATTACAAACCTTCATACATAAGAAAAATGAGAAAATACCCAAAAATGCAAGAATCCAGAATGATATTGGGCTGGATTTAGTCGCAAGGAAACCGGCTGTTCCCGGATTCATCCAACCCTGCAGCTGACTGCCTGTGGAATTCTGACTGAATTAACCTGAAAATCGCAGTGAAACTCAGTTTGGAAGCAATTAATAACTGTCACCTCAGCTAAAGTGTTCCACTTTATTTTCTAAAACACAAAAACTCACCTCGGTCGTGTTACCTGTAGATTTCTAAGCTTCAAATGCCTATTTGTTGTGTTTTTTGTTTCATAATGGCTACTCTGCCCAAACTCCTGTTTGTATTTGGGCAGAATACAAATATTGGGAAGGAAGAAAGCAAAACCAACTCAGACCCAGAAAACATTTAGGAAATTGCCGCTCAAGCAACAAAGGGCCGCTGAGGAACCCAAATCTTTGAAAGCAAGACAGAATTGGAGCAAGCCAACAGCTGTGCCCTGATTGAAAAAGACCATTCCTCCGGTGTCCTGAACTCGATATTGCAACCTCAAAACCAAACCTCAGATCAGAAAATTCATTACAAACCATGATAAAAAAGAAAAATCAGAAAAAATCCAAAGAAATGCAGGAGTTCTTAGTGATATTGGGCTTGATTTATTCCCTTGTTAATGGCTGTTTCCAGATTCTTCTACACCTCCCAGCTGAGTGTCTGTGGTTTCTGACTGAATTAAAATGAAATTCGCTGTGAAACTCGGTTTGGAGGCAATTAATATCTGTCACCTCAGCAAAAGTGTTCAATGTCTTTTTACAAAACACAAAATCTCACCTTGGTCGTGTTACCTGTAGCTTTCAAAAGCCTATTTGATGTGTTTTTTATTTCATAATGTCTACTCTGTCCAAAGTCTTGTTTGTATGCCATCAGAAAAGAAAATTTGGGAAGGAAGATGGCAAAACCAACTCAGACCCAGAAAACATTTAGGAAATTGCCACTCAAGAAACCGAAAGTCAGCTGAGGCACCCAAATAAATGGCAGCAAGCCAGAATTGGAGCAGGCCAACAGCTGTGACCTGTTTGAAAAAGACCATTCCTCCGGTGCCCTGAACTCCATATTGCAGCCTCAAAACCAAAGCTCACATCAGAAAATTCATTACAACCATGATAAATAAGAAAAATGAGAAAAAAGCCAAAGAAATGCAAGAATCCATAATGATATTGGGCTTGATTTAGTCGCAAGGAAACCGGCTGTTCCCGGATTCATCCACCCCTCCAGCTGACAGCTTGTGGAATTCTGACTGAATTAACCTGAAAATCGCAGTGAAACTCAATTTGGAGGCAATTAATATCTGTCACCTCAGCCAAAGTGTTCCATTTGATTTTCCAAAACACAAAAACTCACCTTGGTTGTGTTACCTGTAGATTTCTAAGCTTCAAACGCCTATTTGTTGTGTTTTTTATTTCATAATGGCTACTCTGTCCAAACTCTTGTTTGTATTGCGTCAGAATACAAAATTTGGGAAGGAAGAAGGAAAACCAACTCAGACCCAGAAAACATTTAGGAAATTGCCGCTCAAGAAACAAAGGGCCGCTGAGGAAGCCAAAACCTTGAAAGCAAGACAGAATTGGAGCAAGCCAACAGCTGTGCCCTGATTGAAAAAGACCATTCCTCCGGTGTCCTGAACTCGATATTGCAACCTCAAAACCAAACCTCAGATCAGAAAATTCATTACAAACCATGATAAATAAGAAAAATCAGAAAAAATCCAAAGAAATGCAGGAGTTCTTAGTGATATTGAGCTTGATTTATTCCCTTGTTAATGGCTGTTTCCAGATTCTTCTATACCTCCCAGCTGAGTGTCTGTGGTTTCTGACTGAATTAAAATGAAATTCGCTGTGAAACTCGGTTTGGAGGCAATTAAATTCTGTCACCTCAGCAAAAGTGTTCCATATCTTTTTCCAAAACACAAAATCTCACCTTGGTCGTGTTACCTGTAGCTTTCAAAAGCCTATTTGATGTGTTTTTTATTCCATAATGTCTATTCTGTCCAAAATCTTGCTTGTATTACGTCAGAATACAAAATTTGGGAAGGAAGAGGACAAAAACAACTGAGACTCAGAAAACGTTTAGGAAATTGCCACTCAAGAAACCTCAAATCGGCGGAGGCACCCAAAACAATGACAGCAAGCCAGAATTGGAGCAAGCCAGCAGCTGTGCCCTGATTGAAAAAGACCATTCCTCTGGTGCCCTGAACTCCATATTGCAGCCTCAAAACCAAATCTGACATCAGAAAATTCATTACAAACCATGGTAAATAAGAAAAATGAGAAAAAAGCCAAAGAAATGCAAGAATCCATAATGATATTGGGCTTGGTTCAGTCGCAAAGGAAACCGGCTGTTCCCGGATTCATCCACCCCTCCAGCTGACTGCCTGTGGAATTCTGACTGAATTAACCTGAATATCGCAGTGAAACTCCGTTTGGAGGCAGTAAATAACTGTCACCTCAGCCAAAGTGTTCCATTTGATTTTCCAAAACACAAAAACTCCCCTTGGTCATGTTACCTGTAGATTTCTAAGCTTCAAAAGCCTATTTGTTGTGTTTTTTATTTCATAATAGCTACTCTGCCCAAACTCTTGTTTGTATTGTGTCAGAATACAACATTTGGGAAGGAAGAAGGCAAAACCATCTCAGACCCAGAAAACATTATGGAAATTGCCGCTCAAGAAACCACTAATCGGCTGAGGCACTCAAAACAATTACAGCAAGCCAGAATTGGAGCAGGCCAACAGCTGTGTCCTGTTTGAAAAAGACCATTGCCCCGGTGCCCTGAACTCCATATTGCCGCCTCAAAACCAAAGCTGACATCAGAAAATGCATTACAAACCATGATAAATAAGAAAAATGAGAAAAAAGCCAAACAAATGCAAGAATCCATAATGATATTGGGCTTGATTTAGTCGCAAGGAAACCGGCTGTTCCTGGATTCATCCACCCCTCCAGCTGACTGCCTGTGGAATTCTGACTGAATTAACCTGAAAATCGCAGTGAAACTCAGTTTGGGGGCAATTAATATCTGTCACCTCAGACCATTTTATTATCCAAAACACAAAAACTCACCTTGCTCGTGTTACCTGTAGATTTCTAAGATTCAAACGCCTATTAGTTGTATTTTTTATTTCATAATGGCTACTCTGTCCAGAAAACATTTAAAATTTCCGCTCAAGAAGCCACAAATCGGCTGAGGTACTTAAAACAATGACAGCAAGCCATAATTGGAGCAGGCCAACAGCTGTGCCCTTTTTGAAAAAGACCATTCCTCCGGTGCCCTGAACTCAATATGCCAGCCTCAAAACCAAAGCTCACATCAGAAAATTCATTACAAACCATGATAAATAAGAAAACGGAAAACAAAGCCAAAAAATGCAAGAATCCATAATGATATTGGGCTTGAGTTAGTCACAAGGAAACCGGCTGTTCCCGGATTCATCCACCCCTTCAGCGGACTGCCTGTGGAATTCTGACTGAATTAACCTGAATATCGTAGTGAAACTCAGTTTGGAGGCAATTAATATCTGTCACCTAGCCAAAGTGTTCCATTGTATTTTCCAAAACACAAAAACTCCCCTTGGTCGTGTTACCTGTAGATTTCTAAGCTTAAAACGCCTATTTGTAGTGTTTTTTATTTCATAATGGCTACTTTAAACAAACTCTTGTTTGTATTGCGTCAGAATACAAAATTTGGGAAGGAAGAAGGCAAAACCAACTCAGACCCAGAAAACATTTAAGAAATTGCCGCTCAAAAAACCACAAATCGGCTGAGGCACTCAAAACCATGACAGCAAGGCAGAATTGGAGCAGGCCAACAGCTGTGCCGTGTTTGAAAAAGACCATTCCTCCGGTGCCCTGAACTCCATATTGCAGCCTCAAAACCAAAGCTCACATCAGAAAATTCATTACAAACCATGAAAAATAAGGAAAATGAGAAAAAAGCCAAAGAATTCCAAGAATGCATAATGATATTGGGCTTGATTTAGTCTCAAGGAAACCAGCTGTTCCTGGATTCATCGACCACTGCAGCTGACTGCCTGTGGAATTCTGACTGAATTCACCTGAAAATCGCAGTGAAACTCAGTTTGGAGGCAATTAATATCTGTCACCTCAGCCAAAGTGTTCCATTTGATTTTCCAAAACACAAAAACTCACCTTGGTCGTGTTACCTGTAGATTTCTAAGCTTCAAAAGCATATTTGTTGTGGTTTTTATTTCATAATGGCTACTTTAACCAAACTCTTTTTTGTATTGCGTCAGAATACAAAATTTGATAAGGAAGAAGGCAAAACCAACTCAGACCCAGAAAACATTTAGGAAATTGCCGCTCAAGAAACCAAAAGTCAGCAGAGGTACCCAAACCAATTACATTAAACCAGAATTGGAGCAAGCAAAGAGCTGTGTCCTGATTGAAAAAGAACCATCCTCTTCTGCCCTGAACTCCATCTTCCAGACTCAAAACCAAAGCTCACATCAGAAAATTCATTACACACCATGATAAATAAGAAAAATGAGAATAAATCCAAAGAAATGCAAGATTCCATAATGATATTAGGTTTGATTTAGTCGCAAGGAAACCGGTTGTTCCCAGATTCATCCACCCCTCCAGCTGACTGCCTGTGGGATTCTGACTGAATTCACCTGAAAATCACAGTGAAACTCAGTTTGGAGGCAATTAATATCTGTCACCACAGCCAAAGTGTTCCATTTTATATTCCAAAACACAAAAACTCACCGTGGTCATGTTATCAGTAGATGTCTAAGCTTCAAACGCCTATTTGTTGTGTTTTTTATTTCATAATGGCTACTCTGTCTAAACTCTTGTTTGTATTGCGTCAGAAGCAACATTTGAAGGAAGAAGGCAAAACCAACTCAGACCCAGAAAACATTTAGGAACTTGCCGCTCAAGAAAGCAAACTCAGCTGAGGCACCCAAACCAATGACAGTAAGCCAGAATTGGAGCAAGCAAAGGTCTGTGCCCTGATTGAATATGGCCATTCCTCCGGTGCCCTGAACTCCATATTGCAGCCTCAAAACCAAAGCTCACATGAGAAAATTCATTACAAACCATCATGAATAAGAAAAATGAGAAAAAAGCCAAAGAAATGCAAGAATCCATAATGATATTGGGCTTGATTCAGTCGCAAGGAAACCGGCTGTTCCCAGATTCATCCACCCCTCCATCTGGCTACCTGTGGAATTTGACTGAATTAACCTGAACATCGCAGTGAAACTCAGTTTGGAGGCAATTAATATCTGTCACCTCAGTCAAAGTGTTCCATTTGATTTTCCAAAACACAAAAACTCACCTTGGTCGTGTTTTCTGTACATGTATAACCTTGAAATGCTTGTTTGTTGTGTTTTTTATTTCATAATGGCTACTCTGCCGAAACTCTTGTTTGTATTGCATCAGAATACAAAATTTGGGAAGGAAGAAGGAAAAACCAACTCAGACCCAGAAAACATTTAGGAAAATGCCGCTCAAGAAACCACAAATCGGCTGAGGCACCCAAAACAATGACAGCAAGCCAGAATTGGAGCAAGCCAACAGCTATGCCCTGACTGAAAATGACCATTCCTCTTGTGCCCTGAACTCCATATGCCAGCCTAAAAACCAAAGCGCACATCAGAAAATTCATTACAAACCATGATAAATAAGAAAAATAAGAGCCAAAGAAATGCAAGAATCCATAATGATATTGGGCTTGATTTAGTCGCAAGGAAACCGGCTGTTCCCGGATTCATCTACCCCTCCAGGTGACTGCCTGTGGAATTCTGACAGAATTAACCTGAATATCGCAGTGAAACTCAGTTTGGAGGCAATTAATATCTGTCACCTAGCCAAAGTGTTCCATTTGACTTTCCAAAACACAAACACTCACCTTGGTCGTGTTACCTGTAGATTTCTAAGCTTCAAACGCCTATTGGTTGTGTTTTTCATTCCATAATGGCTACTCTGTCCAAACTCTTGTTTGTATGCCATCAGAATACAAAATTTGGGAAGGAAGAAGGCAAAACCAACTCAGACCCAGAAAACATTTAGGAAATTTCCACTCAAGAAACCAAAAGTCAGCTGAGGCTCCCAAAATAATGACAGCAAGCCAGAATTGGAGCAAGCCAACAGCTGTGCCCTGATGGAAAAAGGCCATTCCTCCGGTGCCCTGAACTCCATATTGCAGCTTCAAAACCAAAGCTGACATCAGAAAATTCATTACAAACCATGATAAATAAGACAAATGAGAAAAAAGACAAAGAAATGCAAGAATCCATAATGATATTGGGCTGGATTTATTCGCAAGGATACCGGTTGTTCCCAGTTCATCCACCCCTCCAGCTGACTGCCTGTGGAATTGTGACTGAATTCACCTGAAAATCGCAGTGAAACTCAGTTTGGAGGCAATTAATATCTGTCACCTCAGCCAACGTGTTCCATTTGATTTTCCAAAACACAAAACCTCACCTTGGTCATGTTACCTGTAGATTTCTAAGCTTCAAATGCCTATTTGCTGTGTTTTTCATTACAAAATGGCTGCTCTGCCCAAACTCTTGTTTGTATGGCGTCAGAATACAAAATTTGGGAAGGAAGAAGGCAAAACCAACTCAGACCCTGAAAACATGCAGGAAATTGCTGCTCAAGAAACCAAAAGTCAGCTGAGCCACCCAAAGCAATGACAGCAAGCCAGAATTGGAGCAGGCCAACAGCTGTGCCCTGTTTGAAAAAGGCCATTCCTCCGGTGCCCTGAACTGCATATTGCAGCCTCAAAACCAAATCTCACATCAGAAAATTCATTACAAACCTTGATAAATAAAAAATGAGAAAAAAGCCAAAGAAATGCAAGAATCCATAATGATATTAGGCTTGTTTTATTCGCATGGAAACCGGCTGTTCCCAGATTCACCCACCCCTCCAGCTGACTGCCTGTGTAATTCTGACTGAATTAACCTGAAAATCGCAGTGAAACTCAGTTTGGTAGCAATTAATATCTGTCACTTCAGCCAAAGCGTTCCATTTTATGTTCCAAAACACAAAAACTCACCATGGTCGTGCTACCTGTAGATTTCTAAGCTTCAAAATCCTATTTCTTGTGGTTTTTATTTCATAATGGCTACTCTGCCCAAACTCTTGTTTGTATGGCATCAGAAAAGATAATTTGGGAAGGCAGACAGCAAAACCAACTCAGACCCAGAAAACCCATAATGATATTGGGCTGGATTTATTCGCAAGGATACCGGCTGTGCCCAGATTCATCCACCACTACAGCTGACTGCCTGTGGAATTGTGACTGAATTCACCTGAAGTCAGCCGCGGCACCCAAAACAATGACGGGAAGGAAGAATTGGAGCAGGCCAACAGCTGTGCCCTGTTTGAAAAAGACCATTCCTCTTGTGCCCTGAACTCCATATGCCAGCCTCAAAACCAAAGCTCACATCAGAAAATTCATCACGAACCATGATAAATAAGAAAAAGGTGAAAAAAGCCAAAGAAATGCAAGAATCCATAATGATATTCAGCTTGATTTCGTCACAAGGAAACCGGCTGTTCCCGGATTCATCCACCCCTCCAGCGGACTGCCTGTGGAACTCTGACGGAATTCACCTGAAAATCGCAGTGAAACTCAGTTTGGAGGCAATTACTATCTGTAACCTCAGCCAAAGTGTTCCATTTGATTTTCTAAAACACAAAAACTCACCTTGGTCGTATTACCTGTAGATTTCTAAGCTTTCAACGCATATTTGTAGTGTTTTTTATTTCATAATGGCTACTCTGCCGAAACTCTTGTTTGCATGCCATCAGAAAAGAAAATTTGGGAAGGAAGAAGGCAAAACCAACTCAGACCCAGCAAACATTTAGGAAATTGCCGCTCAAGAAACCAAAATTCAGCTGAGGCACCCAAAGAAATGACAGCAAGCCAGATTTGGAGCAGGCCAACAGCTATGCCCTGTTTTAAAAAGAGTATTCCTCCGGTACCCTGAACTCCATATGCCAGCCTCAAAACCAAAGCTCACATCAGAAAGTTCATTACAAACCATGATAAATAAGTAAAATGAGAAAAAAGCCAAAGAAATGCAAGAATCCATAATGATATTGGGCTTGATTGAGTCGCAAGGAAACCGGCTGTTCCCAGATTCATCCACCACTCCTGCTGACTGCCTGTGGAATTCTGACTGAATTAACCATTTGATTTTCCAAAACATAAAAACTCACCTTGGTTATGTTACCTGTAGATTTCTAAGCTTCAAAGGCCTATTTGTAGTGTTTTTTAATTCATAATGGCAACTCTGTCCAAACTATTGGTTGTATCGTGTCAGAATACAATATTTGGGAAGGAAGAAGGCAAAACCAACTAAGATCCAGAAAACATTTAGTAAATTGCCACTCAAGAAACCAAAAGTCAGCTGAGGCACCCAAAACAATGACAGCAAGGCAGAATTGGAGCATGCCAACAGCTATGCCCTGATTGATAAAGAACCTTCCTCTGGTGACCTGAACTCAATATGCCAGCCTCAAAACCAAAGCTCACATCAAAAAATTCATTACAAACCATGATAAATAAGAAAAATGAGAAAAAAGCGAAAGAAATGCAAGAATCCATAATGATATTGGGCTGGATTTAGTCGCCAGGAAACCGGCTGTTCCCGGATTCATCCACCGCTCCTGCTGATTGCCTGTGGAATTGTGACTGAATTCACCTGAAAATCGCAGTGAAACTCAGTTTGGAGGCAATTAATATCTGTCTCCTCAGGCAAAGTGTTCCATTTGATTTTCCAAAACACAAAAACTCACCTTGGTCGTGTTACCTGTAGATTTCTAAGCTTCAAACGCCTATTTGCTGTGTTTTTCATTACAAAATGGCTACTCTGCCCAAACTCTTGTTTGTATTGTGGCAGAATACAAAATTTGGGAAGGAAGAAGGCAAAACCAACTCAGATGCAGAAAACATTTAGGATATTGCCGCTCAAGAAACCACAAATCGTCTGAGGCTCCCAAAACAATGACAGCAAGCCAGAATTGGAGCAGGCCAAGAGCTGTGCCCTGTTTGAAAAAGACCATTCCCAGCCGGCTCCGCGGCTCATTAAGCTAATCCTCCACCTAGCGGCCCCAGCACACCAGGTTCTAGTCCCGGTCTGGGTGCGGATTCTGTCCCGGTTGCCCCTCTTCCAGGCCAGCCCTCTGCTGTGGCCAGGGAGTGCAGTGGAGGATGGCCCAAGTGCTGGGGCACTGCACCCCATGGGAGACCAGGAAAAGCACCTGGCTCCTGGTTCCTGCAATCGGATCAGCGCGGTGCGCCCGCCGCAGTACACTGGCCGCGGCGGCCATTGGAGGGTGAACCAACGGCAAAGGAAGAAATTTCTCCCTGTCTCTCTCTCTCACTGTCCACTCTGCCTGTCAAGAAAAAAAAAAAGGAAAAAGACCATTCCCCCGGATCCTGAACTCCATATTGCAGCTTCAAAACCAAAGCTCACCTCAGAAAATTCATTACAAACCATGATAAATAAGAAAAATAAGAAAAAGGCCAAAGAAATGCAAGAATCCATTATGATATTGGGCTTGATTCACTCGAAGGAAACAGGCTGTTCCAGGATTCATCCACCCCTGCAGTTGACTGCCTGTGGTATTCTGACTGAATTAACCTGAAAATCACAGTGAAACTCAGTTTGGAGGCAATTAATATCTGTCACCTCAGCCAAAGTGTTCCATTTGATTTTCCAAAACACAAAAACTCACCTTGGTCGTGTTACCTGTAGATTTCTAAGCTTCAAACGGCTATTTGTTGTGTTTTTTATTTCATAATACCTACTCTGTCCAAACTCTTGTTTGTATTGCATCAGAATACAAAATTTGGGAAGGAAGAAGGCAAAACCAACACAGACTCAAAAAACATCTAGTAAATTGACACACTAGAATCCACAAATTTGCTGAAGCACTCAAAACATTGACAGCAAGTCAGAATTGGAGGAGGCCAACAGCTGTGCCCCGATTGAAAAGAACCATCCTCTTGTTCCCTGAACCCAATATGCCAGCCTTAAAACCAGAGCTCACATCAGAAAATTTACTACAAACCATGATACATAAGAGAAATGAGAAAAAGCCAAAGAAATGCAAGAATCCATAATGATATTGGGCTTGATTTAGTCGCAAGGAAACCGGCTGTTCCTGGATTCATCCACCCCTGCAGCTGAATGCCTGTGGAATTCTGATGGAATTAACCTGAAAATCACAGGGACACTCAGTTTGGAGGCAATTAATATCTGTCACCTCAGCCAAAGTGTTCCATTTTCTTTTCCAAAACACAAAAACTCACCTTGGTCGTGTTACCTGTAGATTTCTGAGCTTCAAACGCCTATTTGTTGTACTTTTTATTTCATAATAGCTACTCTGTCCAAACTCTTGTTTGTATTGCATCAGAATACAAAATTTGGGAAGGAAGAAGGCAAAACCAACTCAGACCCAGAAAATATTTAGGAAATTACTGCTCAAGAAACCAAAAGTAAGCTGAGGCATGCAGAACAATGACAGCAAGCCAGAATTGGAGCAAGCCAACAGCTGTGCCCTGATTGAAAAAGAACCTTCCTCTTGTGCACTGAACTCAATATGCCAGCCTCAAAACCAAAGCTCACATCAGAAAATTCATTACAAACCACGATAAATAAGGGAAATCTGAGAAAGCCAAAGAAATTCAAGAGTCCTTTGTGGTATTTGGCTGGATTTAGACACAAGGAAACTGGCTGTTTCAGGATTCATCCCACCCTTAAACAGACTGACTTTGGAATTCTGATTGAATTCACCTCAAAATTGCACTCACACTCAATTTGGAGGAAATTAGTATCTGTCCCCTCAGCAGAAGGGGTCCATGTCACTTTCCAAAACACAGAAACTCATCTTGATTGTGTTGCCTGTACAGTTCTAATCCTGAAAGGCCAATTTGCTTTGTTTTTTTTTTTTTTCTTTCATAATGGCTACTCTGTCCAAAATCTTGCTTGTATTGCATCAGAATACAAAATTTGGGAATAAAAGGCAAAAGTAACTCAGACCCAGAAAACATTTAGGATATTGCCACTCAAGAATCCACAAATCAGCTGAGGCACCCAAAACAATGACAGCAAGCCAGAATTGGAGCAACCCAACAGCTGTGCCCTGATTGAAAAACAACCCTCCTCTTGTGCCCTGAACTCAATATGCCAGCTAAAAACCAAAGCTCACATCAGAAAATTCATTACAAACCATGATAAATAAGAAAAATGAGAAAAAGCCAAAGAAATGCAAGAATCCATAATGATATTGGGCTTGATTTAGTCGCATGGAAATCGGCTCGTCCAAGATTCATCCCCCCCTCCAGCTGACTGCCTGTGGAATTCTGACTGAATTAACCTGAAAATCGCAGTGACAATCAGTTTGGAGGCAATTACTATCTGTCACCTCAGCCAAAGTGTTCCACTTTATTTTCCAAAACACAAAAACTCACTTGGTCTTGTTACCTGTAGATGTATAAGCTTCAAACGCCTATTAGTTGTGTTTTTTATTTCATAATGGCTACTCAGTCAAAACTCTTGTTTGTATTGCCTCAGAATACAAAATTTGGGAAGGAAGAAGGCAAAACCAACTCAGACCCATAAAACATTTAGGAAATTGCCGCTCAAGAAACCAAAATCACCTGAGGCACCCAAAACAATGACAGGAAGCCAGAATTGGAGCAAGCCAACAGCTGTGCCCTGTTTGAAATAGAACCATCCTCTTGTGCCCTGAACTCAATATGCCAGCCTCAAAACCAAAGCTCACATCAGAAAATTCATTACAAACCATGATACAAAAGAAAAATGAGAAAAATCCAAAGCAATGCAAGAATCCATAATGATATTGGGCTTGATTTAGTCACAAGGAAACCAGCTGTTCCCGGATGCATCCACCCCTCCAGCTGACTGCCTGTGGAATTCCGACTGAATTAACCTGAAAATTGCAGTGAAACTCAGTTTGGAGGCAATTACTATCTGTCACCTCAGCCAAAGTGTTCCTTTTGATTTTCCAAAACACAAAATCTCACCTTGGTCGTGTTACCTGTAGCTTCAAATGCCTATTTGTTGTGTTTTTTATTTCATAAGGGCTACTCTGTCCAAACTCTTGTTTGTATTGCGTCAGAATACAAAATTTGGGAAGGAAGAAGGCAAAACCAACTGAGACCCAGAAAACATTTAGGAAATTGCCGCTCAAGAAACCACAAATCGGCTGAGGCACCCAAAACAATGACAGCAAGCCAGAATTGGAGCAACCCAACAGCTGTGCCCTGATTGAAAAAGTTCCTTCCTTTTGTGACCTCAACTCCATATTGCAGCCTCAAAACCAAAGCTCACATCAGAAAATTCATTTAAACCATGATAAATAAGAAAAATGAGAAAAAAGCCAAAGAAATGCAAGAATCCATAATGATATTGGACTTCATTTAGTCAAAAGGAAACCGGCTATTACCGGATTCATCCACCCATCCAGCTGACTGACTGTGGAATTCTGACTGAATTAAGCTGAATGGAGGCAGTTAATATCTGTCACCACAGCCAAAGTGTTCCATTTGATTTTCCAAAACACAAAATCTCACCTTGGTCATGTTGCCTGTAGATTTCTAAGCTTCAAACGCCTATTTGTTGTGTTTTTTATTTCATAATGGCTACTCTGTCCAAACTCTTGTTTATATTGTGTCAGAATACAAAATTTGGGAAGAAAGCAGGCAAAACCAACTGAGACTCAGAAAACATTTAGGAGATTGCCGCTCAAGAAACCAAAAGTCAGCTGAGGCACCAAAAACAATGAAAGCAAGCCAGAACTTGAGCAAGCCAACAGCTGTGCCCTGATTGAAAAAGACCATTAATCCAGTGACCTGAACTCCATATTGCAGTCTCAAAACCAAAGCTCACATCAGAAAATTCATTACAAACCATGATAAATAAGAAAAATGAGAAAAAAGCCAAAGAACTGCAAGAATCCATAATGATATTTGGCTTGATTTAGTCGTAAGGAAACCGGCTGTTCAAGGATTCATCCACCCCTCCAGCTGACTGCCTGTGGATTTCTGACTGAATTAACCTGAAAATCACAGTGAAACTCAGTTTGGAGGCAATTAATATTTGTCACCTAGCCAAAGTGTTCCATTGTATTTTCCAAAACACAAAAACTCACCTTGGTCGTGTTACCTGTAGATGTATAAGCTTCAAACGCCTATTTGTTTTGTTGCTGATTTCATAATGGCTACTGTAAACAAACCCTTGTTTGTATTGCGTCAGAATACAAAATTTGGGAAGAAAGAAGGCAAAATCAACTCAGACCCAGTAATCATTTAGGAAAATGCCGTTCAAGAAACCAAAAGTCAGCTGAGACACCCAAAACAATGACAGCAAGCCAGAAGTGGAGCAAGCCAACAGCTCTGCCCTGTTTGAAAAAGACCATTGCTCCGGTGCCCTGAACTCCATATTGCCACCTCAAAAGCAAAGCTCACATCAGAAAATTCATTACAAACCAGGATAAATAAGGGAAATGTGAAAAAAACAAAGAAATGCAAGAGTCCTTTGTGATATTCGGCTGGATTTAGACACAAGGAAACCGGCTGTTCCCGGATTCATCCACCACTCCAGCTGACTGCCTGTGGAATTCTGACTGAATTAACCTGAAAATCGCAGTGAAACTCAGTTTGGAGGCAATTAATATCTGTCACTTCAGCCAAAGTGTTTCATTTTATTATCCAAAACACAAAAACTCACCTTGCTCGTGTTACCTGTAGATTTCTAAGCTTCAAACACATATTTGTTGTGTTTTTTACTTCATAATGGCTACTGTGCCCAAACTCTTGTTTCTATTGCGTAAGAATACAAAATTTGGGAAGGAAGAAGGCAAAACCAACTGAGAATCAGAAAACATTTAGGAAATTGCTACACAAGAAACCACAAATCGGCTGAGGCACCCAAAACAATGACAGAAGCCAGAATTGGAGCAAGCCAACAGCTGTGCCCTGATTGAAAAAGAACCTTCATCTTGTGCCCTGAACTCAATATGCCAGCCTCAAAACCAAAGCTCACATCAGAATATTCTTTACAAACCATGATAAATAAGAAAAATGAGAAAAAAGCCAAGGAAATGCAAGAGTCCTTTGTGATATTTGGCTAGATTTAGTTGCAAGGAAACTGGCTGTTTCCAGATTCATCCCCCCCTTCCACAGACTGACTTTGGAATTCTGATTGAATTCACCGCAAAATCGCACTCACACTCAATTTGGAGGGAATTAGTATCTGTCCCCTCAGCAGAAATGTTCTATGTCATTTTCCAAAACAAGGAAACTCATCTTGGTGGTATTGCCTGTAGATTTCTAATCCTGAAAGGGCAATTCTTTATGCTTTTTTTTTTCTTTCATAATGGCTACTCTGTCCAAAATCTTGCTTATATTGCATCAGAATACAAAATTTGGGAATAAGAAGGCAAAACCGACTCAGACCCAGAAAACATTTAGGAAATTGGCACTCAAGAAACCACAAATCGGCTGAGGCACCCAAAACAATGACAGCAAGCCAGAATTGGAGCAACCCAACAGCTGTGCCCTGATTGAAAAACAACCCTCCTCTTGTGCCCTGAACTCAATATGCCAGCTTAAAACCAAAGCTCACATCAGAAAATTCATTACAAACCATGATAAATAAGAAAAATGAGAAAAAAGGCAAAGAAATGCAAGAATACATAATGATATTGGGCTGGATTTAGTCACAAGGAAACCGGCTGTTTCCGGATTCATCCACACCTCCCAGCTGAGTGTCTGTGGTTTCTGACTGAATTAACATAAAAATCGCAGTGAAACTCAGTTTGGAGGCAATTACTATCTGTCACCTCAGCCAAAGTATTCCATTTGATTTTCCAAAACACAAAAACTCACCTTGGTCGTGTTACCTGTAGATTTCTAAGCTTCAAACACTTATGTGTTGTGTTGTTTATTTCATAATGGCTACTCTGTCCAAACTCTTTTTGTACTGCGACAGAATACAAAATTTGGGAAGGAAGAAGGCAAAACCAACTCAGACCCAGAAAACATTCAGGAAATTGCCTCTCAAGAAACCAAAAGTCAGCTGAGGCACCCAAAACAATGACAGCAAGCCAGAATTGGAGCAAGCCAACAGCTGTGCCCTGATTGAAAAAGAACCTTCCTCTTGTGCCCTGAACTCAATATGCCAGCCTCAAAACCAAAGCTCAAACCAGAAAATTCATTACAAACCATGATAAATCAGGGAAATGTGAAAAAGCCAAAGAAATGCAAGAGTCCTTTGTGATAATTATCTGGAATTACACAATAGAAAACTGGCTATTTCCAGATTCATCCCCCCCTTCCACAGACTGACTTTGGAATTCTGATTGAATTCACCTCAAAATCGCACTCACACTCAATTTGGAGGGAATTAGAATCTGTCCCCTCAGCAGAAGGGTTCCATGCCATTTTACAAAACACAGAAACTCATCTTGCTCATGTTGCCTGTAGATTTCTAATCCTGAAAGGGTAATTTGCTGTGTTTTTTTTTCTTTCATAATGGCTACTCTGTCCAAAATCTGCTTGAATTGCATCAGAATACAAAATTAGGGAATAAGAAGGCAAAACCAACTGAGACCCAGAAAACATTTAGGAAATTACCACCCAAGAATCCACAAATCGCCTGAGGGACACAAAAAAATGACAGCAAAGCAGAATTGAAGTAAGCCAACAGCTGTGCCCTCATTGAAAAATACCATTCCTCTGGTGCCTTGAACTCAACATGCCAGCCTCAAAACCAAAGGTCACATCAGAAAATTCATTACAAACTATGATAAATAAGAAAAATCAGAAAAAAGCCAAAGAAATGCAAGAATCCATAATGATATTGGACTTCATTTAGTCGCAAGGAAACCGGCTGTTCCCGGATTCATCCACCCCTCCATGGGAATGCCTGTGGACTTCTGACTGAATTATCCTGAAAATCGCAGTGAAACTCAGTTTGGAGACTATTAATATCTATCACCTCAGCCAAAGTGTTCCATTTGATTTTCCAAAACACAAAAACTCAACTTGGTCATGTTACCTGTAGCTTCAAATGCCTATTTGTTTTCTTTTTTATTTCATGATGGCTACTCTGTCCAAACTATTGTTTGCATTGTGTCAGAATAAAAAATTTGGGAATAAGAAGGCAAAACCAACTCTGAACCAGTAAACATTTAGGAAATTGCCACTGAAGAAACCAGAAATCGGCTGAGGCACCCAAACCAATGACAGCAAGCCAGAATTGGAGCAAGGCAACAGCTGTTCCCTGATTAAAAAAGAACTGTCCTCTTGCACCCTGAACTCAATATGCCAGCCTGAAAACCAAAGCTCACATCTGAAAATTCATTACAAACCATAATTAATAAGAAAAATGAGAAAAAAAGCCAAAGAAATGCACGAGTTCTTAGTGATATTGTGCTGGATTTAGTCGCAAGGCAACCGGCTGTTCTCGGATTCATCCACCCCTCCAGCTGACTGCCTGTGGAGTTCTGACTGAATTATCCTGAAAATCGCAGTGAAACTCAGTTTGGAGGCAATTAATATCTGTCACCTCAGCCAAAGTTTCCATTGTATTTTCCAAAACAGAAAAAATCACCTTGGTCGTGTTACCTGTAGATTTCTAAGCTACAAACACCTATCTGTTGTGTTTTTTATTTCATAATGGCTACTGTGCCTAAACTCTTGTTTGTATTGTGGCAGAATACAAAATTTGGGAAGGAAGAAGGCAAAACCAACTCAGACCCAGAAAACATTTAGGAAATTGCCGCTCAAGAAACCACAAATTGGCTGAGGCACCAAAACCAATGATAGCAAGTCAGAATTGGAGCAAGCCAACAGCTGTGCCCTGATTGAAAAAGAACATCCTCTTGTGCCCTGAACTCAATATGCCAGCCTCAAAACCACAGCTCACATCAGAAAATTCATTACAAACCATGATAAATAAGGAAAATCAGAAAAAAGCCAAAGAAATGCAAGAATCCATAATGATATTGGGCTTGATTCAGTCACAAGGAAACCGGCTGTTCCCAGATGCATCCACCCCTCCAGCTGACTGCCTGTGGAATTCTGAGTGAATTAACCCGAAAATCGCAGTGAAACTCAGTTTGGAGGGAATTAATATCTGTCACCTCAGCCAAAGTGTTCCATTTGATTTTCCAAAACACAAAAACTCACCTTGGTCGTGTTATCTGTAGATTTATATGCTTCGAACACCTTTTGTTGTGTTTTTTTATTTCATAATGGCTACTCTGTCGAAACTCTTGTTTGCATTGTGTCAGAATGCAAAATTTGGGAAGGAAGAAGGCAAAACCAATTCAGACCCAGAAAACATTTAGGAATTTGCCACTCAGGAAACCTGAAGTCAGCTGAGGCACCCAAAACAATGACAGCAAGCCAGAATTGGAGCAAGCCAACAGCTGTATACTGTTTGAAAAAGACCATTCCTCCGGTGCCCTGAACTCCATATTGCAGCCTTAAAACCAAAGCTCACATCAGAAATTTCATTTCAAACCTTGATAAATAAGGGAAATGTGAAAGAGCCAAGGAAATGCAACAGTCCTTTGTGATATTTACTGGATTTAGAGAAAAGGAAACTGCCTGTTTCAACATTCATCCCCCCTTCCATAGACTGACTTTGGAATTCTGATTGAATTCACCTCAAAATCTCACTCACACTGTATTTGGAGGGAATTAGAATCTGTCCCCTCAGCAGAACGGTTCCATGTCATTTTCCAAAACACAGAAACTCATATTGGTCGTGTTGCCTGTAGAATTCTAATCCTGAAAGGGCAATATGCTGTTTTTTTTTTTTTTTTTCATAATGGCTACTCTGTCCAAACTCTGCTTGTATTGCATCAGAATACAAAATTTTTGAAGGTAGAAGGCAAAACCAACTCAGACCCAGAAAACATTTAGGAAATTGCTGCTGAAGAAACCAAAAGTCAGCTGAGGCACCCAAACCAATGACAGCAAGCCAATTGGAGCTAGCCAACAGCTGTGCCCTGATTGAAAAAGAACCTTCCTCTTGTGCCCTGAACTCAATATGCCAGCCTCAAAACCAAAGCTCACATCAGAAAATACATTACAAACCATGATAAATAAGAAAAATGAGAAAAAAGCCAAAGAAATGCAAGAATCCATAATGATATTGGGCTTTTTTAGTCTCAAGGAAACCGGCTGTTCCCGGATTCTTCCATCCCTCCAGCTGACTGCCTGTGGAATTCTGACTGAATTAACCTGTAAATCGCAGTGAAACTCAGTTTGGAGGCAATTAATATTTGTCACCTCAGCCAAAGTGTTCCATTTGATTTTCCAAAACAAAAAAACTCACCTCGGTCTTGTTACGTGTAGATTTATAAGCTTCAAAAGCATATTTGCTGTGGTTTTTATTTCATAATGGCTACTCTCTCCAAACTCTTGTTCGTATTGCGTCAGAATACAAAATTTGGGAAGGAAGACGGCAAAAGCAACTCAGACCCAGAAAACATTTAGGAAATTGCCACTCAAGAAACCACAAATTGGCTGAGGCACCCAAAACAATGATAGCAAGAAAGAATTGGAGCAAGCCAACAGCTGTGCCCTGTTTGAAAAAGAACCTTCCACTTGTGCCCTGAACTCAATATGCCAGCCTCAAAATCGAAGCTCACATCAGAAAATTCATTACAAACCAGGATAAATAAGAAAAATGAGAAATGAGCAAAGAAATGCGCCAGTTCTTAGTGATATTGGGTAGGATTTAGTAACAAGGAAACCGGCTGTTCCCGGATTCATCGAACCCTCCAGGTGACTCCCTGTGGAATTCTGACTGAATTAACCTGATATTCGCAGTGAAACTAAGTTTAGAGTCTATTGAAATCTGTCACCTCAGCCAAAGTGTTCCATTTGATTTTCCCAAACACAAAAACTCACCTTGGTCGTGTTACCTGTAGATTTCTTAGCTTCAAATGCCTATTTGTTTTCTTTTTTATTTCATGATGGCTACTCTGTCCAAACTCTTGTTTGTATTGCCTCAGAATACAAAATTTGGGAAGGAAGAAGGCAAAACCAACTCAGACCCAGAAAACATTTAGGAAATTTCCGCTCAATAAACCACACATCTGCTGAGGCACCCAAAACCATGAAAGATAGAATTGGAGCTAGCCAACAGCTGTGCCCTGTTTGAAAAAGACCATTAATCCAGTGCCCTGAACTCAACATGCCAGCCTCAAAACCAAAGCTCACATCAGAAAACTCATTACAAACCATGATAAATAAGAAAAATGCAAAAAAAGCCAAGAAATGCAAGAATCCATAATGATATTGGGCTTGATTTAGTCGCAAGGAAACCGTCTGTTTTTGTTGTGTTTTTTATTTCATATTGGCTACTGTGCCCAAACTCTTCTTTGCATTGTGTCAGAATACAAAATGTGGAAAGGAACAAGACAAAACCAACTCAGACCCAGGAAACATTTATGAAATTGCCGCTTAAGAAACCAAAAGTCAGCTGAGGCACCCAAAGCAATGACAGCAAGCCAAAATTGGAGCAAGCCAACAGCTGTGCCCTGATTGAAAAAGAACCTTCCTCTTGTGCCCTGAACTCCATATTGCAGCCTCAAAACTAAAGCTCACATCAGAAAATTCATTACAAACCATGATAAATAAGGGAAATCTGAGAAAGCCAAAGAAATGCAAGAGTTCTTTGTGATATTTGGCTGGATTAGACACAAGGAAACTGACTGTTTCCAGATTCATCCCCCCCTTCCACAGACTGACTTTGGAATTCTGATTGAATTCACCTCAAAATCGCACTCACACTCAATTTGGAGGGAATTAGAATCTGTCGCCTCAGCAGAAGGGTTCCATGTCACTTTCCAAAACAAAGAAACTCATCTTGATCATGTTGCCTGTAGATTTCTAATCCTGAATGGGCAATTTGCTGTGTTTTTTTTTTTCTTTCATAATGGCTACTCTGTCCAAAATCTTACAAACCTTGATAAATAAGAAAAATGAGAAAAAAGCCGAAGAAATACAAGAAGCTTTGTGGTATTTGGCTGAATTTAGTCGCAAGGAAACCGGCTGTTCCCAGATTCATCCACCCCTCCAGGTGATGGCCTGTGGAATTCTGACCTAACTAACCTGAAAATCGCAGTGAAACTCAGTTTGGAGGCAATTAATATCTGTCACCTCAGCCAAAGTGTTCCATTTGATTTTCCAAAACACAAAACCTCACCTTGCTCTTGTTACCTGTAGATTTCTAAGCTTCACAAGCCTATTTGTTGTGTTTTTTATTTCATAATGGCTGCTCTCCCCAAAATCTTGTTTGTATTGCGTCAGAATACAAAATTTGGGAAGGAAGAAGGCAAAACCAACTCAGACCCAGAAAACTTTTAGGAAATTGAGGCTCCAAAAGCAAAAGTCAGCTGAGGCATCCAAAACAATGACAGCAAGCCAGAATTGGAGCAAGCCAACAGCTGTGCCCTGATTGAAAAAGAACCTTCTTCTTGTGCCCTGAACTCCATATTGCAGCCTCAAAACCAAAGCTCACATCAGAAAATTCATTACAAGCCATGATAAATAAGAAAAAAGAGAAAAAAGCCAAAGAAATGCAAGAATCCATAATGATATTGGGCTTCATTGAGTCGCAAGGAAACCGGCTGTTCCCGGATTCATCAACCCTCAGCTGACTGCCTGTGGAATTCTGACTGTATTATCCTGAAAATCGCAGTGAAACTCAGTTTGGAGGCAATTAATATTTGTCACCTCAGCCAAAGTGTTCCATTGTATTTTGCAAAACACAAAACCTCACCTTGCTCTTGTTACCTGTAGATTTCTAAGCTTCACAAGCCTATTTGTTGTGTTTTTTATTTCATAATGGCTGCTCTCCCCAAAATCTTGTTTGTATTGCGTCAGAATACAAAATTTGGGAAGGAAGAAGGCAAAACCAACTGAGATTCAGAAAACATTTAGGAAATTGCCGCTCAAGAAACTGAAGGACACTGAGGCACCCAAAACCTTGAAAGGAAGACAGAATTGGAGTAAGCCAACAGCTGTTACCTGATTGAAAAAGACCATTCCTCCGGTGCCCTGAACTCCATCTTGCAGGTTCAAAACCAAAGCTCACATCAGAAAATTCATTACAAACCATGAAAAATAAGAAAAATCCTAAAAAATCCAAAGAAATTCAGGAGTTCTTAGTGATATTGGGCTTGAATCATTCCCTTGTTAAATGCTGTTTCCAGATTCATCCATACCTCCCAGCTGAGTGTCTGTGGTTTCTGACTGAATTAAAATGAAATTCGCTGTGAAACTCGGTTTGGAGGCAATTACTATCTGTCACCTCAGCAAAAGTGTTCCACTTTATTTTCCATAACACAAAAAGTCACCTTGGTTGTGTTACCTGTAGATTTCTAAGCTTCAAATGCATATTTGTTGTGTTGTTTATTTCATAATGGCTACTCTGTCCAAACTCTTGTTTATATTGCGTCAGAATACAAAATTTGGGAAGGAAGAAGGCAAATCCAACTGAGACTCAGAAAACATTTAGGAGATTGCCGCTCAAGAAACCTAAAGTCAGCTGAGGCACCAAAAAAATGACAGCAATCCAGAACTTGAGCAAGCCAACAGCTGTGCCCTGATTGAAAAAGACCATTAATCCAGTGACTGAACTCCATATTCAAGCCTCAAAACCAAAGCTCACATCAGAAAATTCATTACAAACCATGATAAATAAGAAAAATGAGAAAAAAGCCAAAGAAATGCAAGAATCCATAATGATATTGGGCTTGATTTAGTTGCAAGGAAACCGGCTGTTCCCGGATTCATCCACCCCTCCAGCTGACTGCCTGTGGAATTCTGACTGAATTAACCTGAAAATCACAGTGAAACTCAGTTTGGAGGCCATTAATATCTGTCACCTCAGCCAAAGTTTCCATTTTATTTTCCAAAACACAAAAACTCACCTTGGTCGTGTTACCTGTAGATTTCTAAGCTTCAAACACCTATTTGTTGTGTTTTTTATTTCATAATGGCTACCGTGCCCAAACTCTTGTTTGTATTGTGGCAGAATACAAAATTTGGGAAGGAAGAAGCCAAAACCAACTCAGACCCATAAAACATTTAGGAAATTGCCACTCAAGAAACCAAAATCAGCTGAGGCACCCAAAACAATGACAGCAAGGCAAAATGGGAGCAAGGCGACAACTGTGCCCTGTTTGAAAAAGACCATTCCTCCTGTGCCCTGAACTCCATATTCCAGCTTCAAAACCAAAGCTCACAGCAGAAAATTCATTACAAACCATGATAAATAAGGGAAATGTGAAAAATCCAAAGAAATGCAGGAGTCCTTTGTGATATTTGGCTGGATTCAGATACAAGGAAACTGGCTGTTTCCAGATTCATACCCCCTTCCACAGACAGACTTTGGAATTCTGATTGAATTCACCTCAAAATCGCACTCACACTCAATTTGGAGGGAATTAGGATCTGTCCCCTCAGCAGAAGGGTATCATGTCATTTTCCAAAACACAGAAACTCATCTTGGTCGAGTTGCCTGTAGATTTCTAATCCTGAAAGGGCAATTTGCTGTGTTATTTTTTCTTTCATAATGGCTACTCTGTCAAAATCTTGCTTGTATTGCATCAGAATACAAAATTTGGGAAGGAAGAAGGTAAAACCGACTCAGACCCAGAAAATATTTAGCAAATTACCGCTCAAGAAACCACAAATCGGCTGAGGCACCCAAAACAATGACAGCAAGCCAGAATTGGAGCAAGCCAACAGCTGTGCCCTGATTGAACAAAACCATTAATCCAGTGCCCTGAACTCCATATTCCAGCCTCAAAACCAAAGCTCACAAAAAATAATCATTACAAACAATGATAAATAAGGGAAATCTGAGAAAGCCAAAGTAGTTCAAGAGTCCTTTGTGGTATTTGGCTGGATTTAGACAGAAGGAAACAGGCTGTTTCTGGATTCATCCCCCCCTTCCACAGACTGACTTTGGAATTCTGACTCAATTCACCTCAAAATCGCACTCACACTCAATTTGGAGGGAATTAGTATCTGTCCCCTCAGCAGAAGTGTTCCATGTGAATTTCCAAAACACAGAAACTCATCTTGGTCGTGTTGCCTGTAGATTTCTAATCCTGAAAGGGCAATTTACTGTGTTTTTTTTTTTCTTTCATAATGGCTACTCTGTCCAAAATCTTGCTTGTATTGCGTCAGAATACAAAATTTGGGAATAAGAAGGCAAATCCGATCAGAACCAGAAAACATTTAGGAAACTGCAGAAAAAGAATCCACATATCAGCTGAGGCACCCAAAACAATGACAGCAAGCGGAATTGGAGCACGCCAACAGCTGTGCCCTGATTGAAAAAGAACCTTCCTCTTGTGCCCTAAACTCAATATGCCAGCCACAAAACCAAAGCTCACATCAAAAAATTCTTTTCAAACCATGATAAATAGGAAAAATCAGAAAAAAGCCAAAGAAATGCAAGTTTTCTTAGTGATATTGGGCTTGATTTATTCCTAAGTAAACAGCTGTTTCCAGATTCATCCACAACTCCCAGCTGAGTGAATAGGGATTCTGACTGAATTCACCTCAAAATGGCAGTGAAACTCAGTTTGGAGACAATTAATATCTGTCACCTCAGCCAAAGTGTTCCATTTTATTTTCCAAAACAAAAAAACTCACTTTGCTCATGTTACCTATAGATTTCCAAGACTCAAACGCCTATTTGTTGTGTTTTTTATTTCATAATGGCTACTCTGTCCAAAATCTTCCTTGTATTGCATCACATACAAAATTTGGGAAGGTAGAAGGCAAAGCCAACTCAGACACAGAAAACATTTAGGAAATTGCCACTCAAGAAACCAAAAGTCAGCTGAGGCACCCAAAACCATGACAGCAAGCCAGAATTGGAGGAGGCAATCAGCTGAGTCCTGATTGAAAAAGGCCATACTTCGGGGACCCTGAACTCCATATTCCAGCCTCAAAACCAAAGCTGACATCAGGAAATTCATTACAAACCACGATACATAAGAAAAATGAGAAAAAAGCCAAGAAATGCAAGAATCCATAATGATATTGAGCTGGATTTAGTCGCAAGGAAACGGGCTGTTCCCGGATTCATCCACCCCTCCAGCTGACTGCCTGTGGAATTCTGACTGAATTCACCTGAAAATCGCAGTGAAACTCAGTTTGGAGGCAATTAATATCTGTCACCTCAGCCAAAGTGTTCCATTTTATTTTCCATAACACAAAAACTCACCTTGGTTGTGTTATCTGTAGATTTCTAAGCTTCAAACACCTATGTGTAGTGTTTTTTATTTCATAATGGCTGCACTGGCCAAACTCTTGTTTGTATTGTGTCAGAATACAAAATTTGGGAAGGAAGAAGGCAAAACCAACTCAGACCCAGAAAACATTTAGGAAATTGCCGCTCAAGAAATCACAAATCAGCTGAAGCACCCAAAAAAATGTCAGGATGCCAGAATTGGAACACGCCAACAGCTGTGCCCTGATTGAAAAAGAACCTTCCTCTTGTGCCCTGAACTCAATATGCCAGCCTCAAAACCAAAGCTCACATCAGAAAATTCATTACAAACCATGATAAATAAGAAAAATTTGAAAAAAGCCAAGGAAATGCAGGAGTTCTTAGTGATATTGGGCTTGATTTATTCTCTTATTGCTGGCTGGTTGCAGATTCATCAACAACTCCCAGCTGAGTGTCTGTGGTTTCTGACTGAATTAACATGAAAATCGCAGTGAAACTCGCTTTGGAGGCAATTAATATCTGTCACCTCAGCCAAAGTGTTCCACTTTATTTTCCAATACACAAAAACTCACCTTGGTCATGCTACCTGCAGATTTCTAAGCTTCAAACACAATTTGTTTTGTTGTTTATTTAATAATGGCTACTGTGCCCAAACTCTTGTTTGTATTGTGTCAGAATGCAAAATTTCAAAAGGGAGAAGGCAAAAGCAACTCAGACCCAGAAAACATTTAGGAAATTTTCACTCAAGAAACCAAAAGTCAGCTGAGGCACCCAAAACAATGACAGCAAGCCAGAATTGGAGCATGCCAACAGCTGTGCCCTGATTGAAAAAGAACCTTCCTCTTGTGCCCTGAACTCAATATGCCAGCCTCAAAACCAAAGCTCACATCAGAAAATTCATTACAAACCATGATACATAAGAAAAATGAGAAAAAAGCCAAAGAAATGCAAGAATCCCTAATTATATTGGGCTTGATTTAGTCGCAAGGAAACCGGCTGTTCCCGGATTCATTCGCCCCTCAAGCTGACGGCCTGTGGAATTCTGACTGAATTAACCTGAAAATCGCAGTGAAACTCAGTTTGGAGGCAATTAATATCTGTCACCTCAGCCAAAGTGTTCCATTTGATTTTCCCAAACAGAAAAACTCACCTCGGTTGTTTTACCTGTAGATGTCTAAGTCTCAACATCCTATTTGTGTGTGTTTTATTTCATAATGGCTACTCTGTCCAAACTCTTGTTTATATTGCATCAGAATACAAAATTTGGGAAGGAAGAAGGCAACACCAAATCAGACCCAGAAAACATTTAGGAAATTGCCGCTCAAGAAGCCAAAAGTCACTGAGGCACCCAAAACAATGACAGCAAGCCAGAAGTGGAGCAAGCCAACAGCTGTGCCCTGATTGAAAAAGAACCTACCTCTTGTGCCCTGAACTCAATATGCCAGCCTCAAAACCAAAGGTCACATCAGAAAATTCATTACAAGCCATGATAAATAAGAAAAAAGAGAAAAAAGCCAAAGAAATGCAAGAATCCATAATGATATAGGGCTTGATTTAGTCGCTAGGAAACCGGCTGTTCCTGGATTCATCTACCCCTCCAACTGACTGCCTGTGGAATTCTGACTGAATTAACCTGAAAATCACAGTGAAACTCAGTTTGGAGGCAATTAATATCTGTCACCTCAGCCAAAGTGTTCCATTTGATTTTCCAAAACAAAAAAACTCACCTTGGTAGTGTTACTTGTAGATTTCTAAGCTTCAAACGCCTATTAGTTGTGTTTTTTCTTTCGTAATGGCTATTCTGTACAAACTCTTCTTTGCATTGCATCAGAATACAAAATTTGGGAAGGAAAAAGGCAAAGCCAACTCAGACCCTGAAAACATTTGGGAAATTGTCACACAAGAAACCACAAATCGGCTGAGGCACTCAAAACAATGACAGCAAGCCAGAAGTGGAGCAAGCCAACAGCTGTGCCCTGATTGAAAAAGAACCATCCTCTTGTGCCCTGAACTCCATATTGCAGCCTCAAAACCAAAGCTCACATCAGAAAATTCATTACAAACCATGATAAATAAGAAAAAATTGAAAAAGCCAAAGAAATGCAAGAATCCATACTGATATTGGGTTTGATTTAGTTGCAAGGAAACCGGCTGTTCCCAGATTCATCCACCACTAAAGCTGACTGCCTGTGGAATTCTGACTGAATTAACCTGACAATCTCAGTGAAACTCAAGAAACCAAATATCAGCTGAGGCACCCAAAACAAAGACAATAGCCAGAATTGGAGCAGGCCAACAGCTGTGCCCTGTTTGAAAAAGACCATTCCTCCGGTGCCCTGAACTCAAAATGCCAGCCTCAAAACCAAAGCTCACATCAGAAAATTCATTACAAACCATGATAAATAAGGGAAATGTGAAAAAGCCAAAGAAATGCAAGAGTCCTTTGTGATATTTGGCAGGATTTAGACACAAAGAAACTGGCTGTTTCCAGATTCATCCCCCCCTTCCACAGACTGACTTTGGAATTCTGATTGAATTCACCTCAAGATCGCTCTCACACTCCATTTGGAGGGAATTAGAATCTGTCACCTCAGCAGAAGCGTTCCATGTCATTTTCCAAAACACAGAATCTCACCTTGGTTGTGTTGCCTATGGATTTCTAATCCTGAAAGGTCAATTTGCTGTGTTTTTTTTTTCTTTCATAATGGCTACTCTGTCCAAAATTTTGCTTGTATTGCATCAGAATAGAAATATGGGAAGGAAGAAGACAAAACCAACTCAGACCCCGAAAACATTTAGGAAATTGCCACACAAGAAACCACAAATCAGCTGAGGCACCCAAAACAATGACAGCAAGCCAGAAGTGGAGCAAGCCAACAGCTGTGCCCTGATTGGAAAAGAACCTTCCTCTTGTGCCCTGAACTCAATATGCCAGCCTCAAAACCAAAGCTCACATCAGAAAATTCATTACAAACCATGATAAATAAGAAAAAAGAGAAAAAAGCCAAAAAAATGCAAGAATCCATAGTGATATAAGGCTTGATTTAGTTGCTAGGAAACCGGCTATTCCCGGATTCATCCACCCCTCCAGCTGACTGCCTGTGGAATTCTGACTGAATTAACCTGAAAATCACTGTGAAACTCAGTTTGGAGGCCATTAATATCTGTCACCTCAGCCAAAGTGTTCCATTTTATTTTCATAAACACAAAAACTCACCTTGGTCATGTTACCTGTAGATTTCTAAGCTTCAAACGCCTATTAGTTGTGTTTTTTCTTTCATAATGGCTATTCTGTACAAACTCTTCTTTACATTGCATCAGAATACAAAATTTGGGAAGGAGGAACGCAAAGCCAACTCAGACCCTGAAAACATTTGGGAAATTGCCACACAAGAAACCACAAATCGGCTGAGGCACTCAAACAATGACAGCAAGCCAGAAGTGGAGCAAGCCAACAGCTGTGCCCTGATTGAAAAAGAACCATCCTCTTGTGCCCTGAACTCAATATGCCAGCCTCAAAACCAAAGCTCACATCAGAAAATTCATTACAAACCATGATAAATAAGAAAAAAGAGAAAAAAGCCAAAAAAATGCAAGAATCCATAATGATATAAGGCTTGATTTAGTTGCTAGGAAACCGGTTGTTCTCGGATTCATCCACCCCTCCAGCTGACTGCCTGTGGAAATCTGACTGAATTAACCTGAAAATCACTGTGAAACTCAGTTTGGAGGCCATTAATATCTGTCACCTCAGCCAAAGTGTTCCATTTTATTTTCATAAACACAAAAACTCACCTTGGTCATGTTACCTGTAGATTTCTAAGCTTCAAACGCCTATTTGTTGTGTTTTTTCTTTCATAATGGCTATTCTGTACAAACTCTTCTTTGCATTGCATCAGAATACAAAATTTGGGAATAAGAAGGCAAAACCGACTCAGACCCAGAAAACATTTTGGAAATTGCCACTCAAGAAACCAGAAATCGGCTGAGGCACCCAAAACAATGACAGCAAGCCAGAATTGGAGCAAGCCAACAGCTGTGCCCTGATTGAAAAAGAACCTTCCTCTTGTGCCCTGAACTCAATACGCCAGCCTCAAAACCAAAGCTCACATCAGAAAATTCATTACAAACCATGATAAATAAGGGAAATGTGAAAAAGCCAAAGAAATGCAAGAGTCCTTTGTGATATTTGGCAGGATTTAGACACAAAGAAACTGGCTGTTTCCAGATTCATCCCCCCCTTCCACAGACTGACTCTGGAATTCTGATTGAATTCACCTCAAGATCGCTCTCACACTCCATTTGGAGGGAATTAGAATCTGTCACCTCAGCAGAAGCGTTCCATGGCATTTTCCAAAACACAGATTCTCACCTTGGTTGTGTTGCCTATGGATTTCTAATCCTGAAAGGTCAATTTGCTGTGTTTTTTTTTTTTCTTTCATAATGGCTACTCTGTCCAAAATCTTGCTTGTATTGCATCAGAATACAAAATCTGGGAAGGAAGAAGAAAAAACCAACTCAGACCCCGAAAACATTTAGGAAATTGCCACACAAGAAACCACAAATCAGCTGAGGCACCCAAAACAATGACAGCAAGCCAGAAGTGGAGCAAGCCAACAGCTGTGCCCTGATTGAAAAAGAACCTTCCTCTTGTGCCCTGAACTCAATATGCCAGCCTCAAAACCAAAGCTCACATCAGAAAATTCATTACAAACCATGATAAATAAAACAAAGGGAAAAAAGCCAAAAAATGCAAGAATCCATAATGATATAGGGCTTGATTTAGTCGCTAGGAAACCGGCTGTTCCCAGATTCATCCACCCCTCCAGCTGACTGCCTGTGGAATTCTGACTGAATTAACCTGAAAATCACAGTGAAACTCAGTTTGGAGGCAATTAATATCTGTCACCTCAGCCAAAGTGTTCCATTTTATTTTCATAAACACAAAAACTCACCTTGGTCATGTTACCTGTAGATTTCTAAGCTTCAAACGCCTATTTGTTGTGTTTTTTTATTTCATAATGGCTATTCTGTACAAACTCTTCTTTGCATTGCATCAGAATACAAAATTTGGGAAGGAAGAAGGCAAAGCCAACACAGACCCTGAAAACATTTGGGAAATTGCCACACAAGAAACCACAAATCGGCTGAGGCACTCAAAACAATGACAGCAAGCCAGAAGTGGAGCAAGCCAACAGCTGTGCCCTGATTGAAAAAGAACCATCCTCTTGTGCCCTGAACTCCATATTGCAGCCTCAAAACCAAAGCTCACATCAGAAAATTCATTACAAACCATGATAAATAAGAAAAAATTGAAAAAGCCAAAGAAATGCAAGAATCCATAATGATATTGGGTTTGATTTAGTTGCAAGGAAACCGGCTGTTCCCAGATTCATCCACCACTAAAGCTGACTGCCTGTGGAATTCTGACTGAATTAACCTGACAATCCCAGTGAAACTCAAGAAACCAAATTTCAGCTGAGGCACCCAAAACAAAGACAATAGCCAGAATTGGAGCAAACCAACAGCTGTGTCCTGTTTGAAAAAGACCATTCCTCCGGTGCCCTGAACTCTATATTGCAGCCTCAAAACCAAAGCTCACATCAGAAAATTCATTACAAACCATGATAAATAAGGGAAATGTGAAAAAGCCAAAGAAATGCAAGAGTCCTTTGTGATATTTGGCTGGATTTAGACACAAAGAAACTGGCTGTTTCCAGATTCATCCCCCCCTTCCACAGACTGACTCTGGAATTCTGATTGAATTCACCTCAAAATCGCACTCACACTCCATTTGGAGGGAATTAGAATCTGTCCCCTCAGCAGAAGCGTTCCATGTCATTTTCCAAAACACAGAATCTCACCTTGGTTGTGTTGCCTATGGATTTCTAATCCTGAAAGGTCAATTTGCTGTGTTTTTTTTTTCTTTCATAATGGCTATTCTGTGCAAACTCTTCTTTGCATTGCATCAGAATACAAAATTTGGGAATAAGAAGGCAAAACCAACTCAGACCCCGAAAACATTTAGTAAATTGCGACACAAGAAACCACAAATCAGCTGAGGCACCCAAAACAATGACAGCAAGCCAGAAGTGGAGCAAGCCAACAGCTGTGCCCTGATTGAAAAAGAACCTTCCTCTTGTGCCCTGAACTCCATACGCCAGCCTCAAAACCAAAGCTCACATCAGAAAATTCATTACAAACCATGATAAATAAGAAAAAAGAGAAAAAAGCCAAAGAAATGCAAGAATCCATAATGATATAGGGCTTGATTTAGTCGCTAGGAAACCGGCTGTTCCCGGATTCATCCACCCCTCCAGCTGACTGCCTGTGGAATTCTGACTGAATTAACCTGAAAATCACAGTGAAACTCAGTTTGCAGGCAGTTAATATCTGTCACCTCAGCCAAAGTGTTCCATTTTTTTTTCCAAAACACAAAAACTCACCTTGGTCATGTTACCTGTAGATTTCTAAGCTTCAAATGCCTATTTGTAGTGTTTTCTATTTCATAATGGCTAATCTATACAAACTCTTCTTTGCATTGCATCAGAATACAAAATTTGGGAAGGAAGAAGGCAAAGCCAAGTCAGACCCTGAAAACATTTGGGAAATTGCCACACAAGAAACCACAAATCGGCTGAGGCACTCAAAACAATGACAGCAAGCCAGAATTGAAGCAGGCCAACAGCTATGCCCTGTTTGAAAAAGACCATTCCTCCTGTGCACTGAACTCTATATTGCAGCCTCAAAACCAAAGCTCACATCAGAAAATTCATTACAAACCATGATAAAAAGAAAAAAGAGAAAGAAGCCAAAGAAATGCAAGAGTCCTTTGTGATATTGGGCTTCATTTAGTTGCAAGGAAACCAGCTGTTCCCGGATTCATCCACCCCTCCTAGCTGACTGGCTGTGGAATTCTGATTGAATTCACCTGAAAATCGCACTCACTCTCGATTTGGAGGAAATTAATATCTGCCCCTCAGTGGAAGGGTTCTATGTCATTTTCCAAAACCCAAAAACTCATCTTGGTCATGTTGCCTATGATTTCTAATCATGAAAACCCAATATGTTCTGTTTTTCAATTTCCTGATGGATCCTCGTTCTAAACCCTTGTTTGTATTGCATCAGAATACACAATTTGAAAAGGAAAAAGGCAAAACCAACTCAGACCAACAAAGCATTTAGGAAAAAGTCGCTCAAAATGAAAAATTGCCTGAGGCACCCAAAGCAATTACAGAAAGCCAGAATTGGAGAGAAACAACAGCTGTGCCCTAATTGAAAAAGACCATTCCTCTGGTTCCCTGAACTCCTTAAGCCAGCCTCAAAACCACAACCCACATCAGAAAATTTATTACAAACCATGATAAATAAGAAAATGTGAAAAATGCAAAAAAGAAAAAGAAATGCAAGAGTCCTTCGTGATATGGCGCTTGTTTTAGTACAAGGAAACCAGCTGTTTCCGGATTCATCCACCCCTCCCAGCTGACTGACTGTGGAATTCTGATTGTATTCACCTGAAAAGAGAGAACATTTATAAGTATATTGGGACTGTGGAACCTGTCATTTACCAATCACATGTTAGACTGAATCATAGACCAAATATAGGGAAGAAATCCTATGCATGTAAACCTTGTGGGAATTCATTCAGTATTAAATACCCTCCATCACAGCACTCATATTGTGGAAAACCCTCATGTGTGTAATGATTGTGTGGAAACCACTCACCAGAAGTCAGATCTCATTAGACATCAGAGAATTCACACAGGGTTGAAATCTTACAAATCTAATGACTGTGGGAAGTTCTTTGGCCAGAAGAAACACCTCATAAATCATCAGAGAATTCACACAGGTGAGAAACCTTTTGAATGTAATGACTGTGGAAAATCCTTTGGCCAGAAGGCAAACCTCAGAAAGCATCAGAGAATTCACACAGGTGAGAAACCTTATGAATGCAATTACTATGGAAAATCCTTTGGCCAGAAGGCAAAC
Organism: Oryctolagus cuniculus; assembly: GCF_964237555.1. Lineage (NCBI taxonomy): Eukaryota > Metazoa > Chordata > Mammalia > Lagomorpha > Leporidae > Oryctolagus > Oryctolagus cuniculus. The sequence continues at coordinate 29,020,265 of NC_091449.1, read as the reverse complement.
CTCATAAATCATCAGAGAATTCACAGAGGGGAGAAACCTTATGAATGCAATCATTGTGGAAAAGCCTTTGCTGAGAAATCAAAGCTCACAAAGCATCAGACAATTTGTACTGGGGGAAACCTTATGATTGCAATGACTGTGGAAAAACCTTTGCTGAGAAGTCAAACCTCAGAAAGTATCAGAGCCTTCACACCATGGAGAAAGCTTATAAATGAAATGACTGTGGAAAAGCCTTTGGTCCTATCCTTGCATACCAAGGATAAATCCCACTTGGTCTGGGTGGATGATCTTTCTGATGCATTGTTGGATTCAATTGGCCAGAATTCTGTTGCAGATCTTTGCATGTATGTTCATCAGGGAAGTTGGTCTATAATTACTTTCTTTGTTGCACTTTTTTCAAGTTTAGGAATGAAGGTGATGTTGGCTTCATAGAAAGAATTTGGGAGAATCGCCTCTCTCTCAATTGTTTTGAATAACTTGAGAAGAATTGCAGTTAGTGCTTTAAATGTCTGTTAGAATTCAGCAGTGAAGCCTTCCAGTTTTGGGGTTTTCTTGGTAGTGATGGTCTTTATTACTGGTATCATTTCCATCTGGTTATGTGTGTGTTTAGGTTTTCTATATCTTTGTTGCTCAATTTAGGTAGGTTTTATGGATGGAAGGATGGTGGAAAGCCTCTTTGCTGTACTTCATAACTCATAAGATATCAGAGTATCCACACAGGGAATTTTCTACTTGACCTTTTTGTGCAAGTTATATCTCATGAAATATTAGAGAATTCACCAAGGGGAGAAATGCATGAATATAATACATGTGAATAGCCTTTGTGGTGCAAATCAGACCTCATCAAACATAAAAGAATTCTCATGGGGAGCAATTTTATGAATGTAATGACTCAGAGCCTTTTACCATAATTCAGCCCTCATTGTACATCATCAAATTCATATAGGGAAAAACTCCTTTGAAAGTAAAATCCCTTTAATTAGAAGCCATACCTCATAAGACAACAGGGAATTCACGTGGGAGAGAAACCTTATGGGTGTAATGAGTGTTGGAAAGCTCTGCCCAAATCTCTCCTTATATCAGAATGCACAACATATATATCTAATGAATGAAATAAATGTGAGAAAGTCATTTCACATAGGTAATGCCTCATAATCCATCATGGAATTTGAACAAGGGAGAGACCTTAACAATATAATGAATGTGGAAGAGCTTTTCTCCAAAATTCATGTAAGTATTGTGACAAAACCTTTTGCTGGAAATCACATCCTATCCAACAGAGACTCATGTAAAGGAGAAAGCTTATAAATATTATTAGAGTCAGAAGTCAATGGTACATCAGAGAATTGACACAGGTGGTTTCTTAGGCGTATACTGATTGTGCAAAAACATTTTCTTTGTTTCAGGCTTGTATAGACACAGAATTCACAAAAGGTGATAGTCTTTGCATGCTGTAAATACAATAAAACCTTTAGCCAGAAATTAGACATCAACAGACTTCAGAGAATTCATAAGGAACAAAAGTCTATGCAATGAATTTGGAAAATGTATTTCTGTTATAAATCAGTCTTCAATTCCCATGAATAGACTCACAAATGAGAAAACATGCATGCATAGAAAAGTTTTGTACCATAAATTATCTCTAGATGGTAAACTAATATATCACACAAAAGAAATATCATGAGTGTAATGGAATTGGGAAACCCTTTGCTATAAGGCAGATTTCCAGAAAGCTTAGCAAGATTACAGAAAAGTCTCTGAAAATGTAACATGTCTGAAAGATTTGTTGGCATCACAAACTGGAGGATAGCTCAAGTGCATGTGTTTTTGTGCCTGGCATCCAAATTGATATCTCTTTTTCTTTGATGAATTCCTTGTTTATTTATTTAGCAGATTTAGAGACAAAGGATTCCTGTCCATTGATTTACTACTATATGCCCACAATTGCCATGGTAAAGTATATGGCAAAAACTGAGTGCTGGGGGCTGTGAATCTGATTCATCACTGATAACATTGAAGACATTGGTTCCTGGTTCTTATGCTGCTATGCATGGAAATGTTTCTCTAATTTCATTTTCAAATAGTTCATTGTTAATATAAAGAAATGCTTCTAATTTTTAAAATTTCATTGAAATAATTTGTGATTAATGTGTCCTAGTCATGCATTATTACAGGGTGTAGTGCAATATTTGCACACATTTATGCAGTAAAAAGTGATCAAGCTAAGCAACTACAGTTTTATTAAGTTTTTAAAGAGTTATTTATTTGAAAGACAGAGTTACAGAGAGAAGTAGCAGCAGAGAGAGAGAGAGGTCTTCCTCTGCCGGTTCACTCCCCAGATGGCCACAATGGCCGGAGCTCTGCCAATCTGATTCCAGGAACCAGGAGCTTCTTCCAGATCTCCCACTTGGGTGCAGGGACCCAAGGACTTGGGCCATCTTCTACTGCTTTCCCAGGCCATAGCAGAGAGTTGGATCAGAAGAGGAGCAGCCAGGACTAGAACTGGTACCCACATGGGATGCTGGTGCTTCAGGCCAGGGTGTTAGCCCACTGTGCCACAATGCTGGCCCCCAAGCAACTACAGTTTCTAATTCTTCTCCATGATTTGAGACTACCAGCTCCTCTCCTTCAGTTCTTTACACAGAACCTAATATGGTTGAATGTAGTCATCTCATTATATTATGGAACACCAGAAGTTCTTTCTGCCTCTTTGATTTTTGATACCTATTATCCAATCCCCCTCTATCCCTAGCTGCTTCCCTTCTCAGCCTCTAGTAATCACAGTTCTGTGTTCAGATCCATTATTTTCTTTCACTTCCACATGCGACAAGGACCAGGTGACATTTGTGTTCCTGCTTCTGTCTTATTTCAATTAATTTAATAATATTTTGTTCTTTTTTTGTATCTAAAAGAGGTTGCCCTGTCCATTGTTTTTCACTGATGGACAGCTAGATTGGTTTCACATCCTGGCTGCAGTGAACTGTGTTATAGTGGCTGTGTTATGGGAAAATTGCTGTATCTTTGATATGCTCTCCTCCTTTCCTTCTAATAAAATTTCCTTATTCTATATAGCCAAGAGCAAGATAACTCTCACATGGTAGGTCAATTTTTATCTTAGTTTAATTTTTGTTATTTATTTGAAAGAGTTACAATAGAGGTAGAGACACAGAGAGGTCCTCCATTAGCTGGTTCGCTCTACAGATGACTACAAAGGCCAGAGTTATGCCATTCTGAAACCTGGAGACAGGAGCTTCCTCTGGGTCTCCCTCATGGGTGCATGGGCCCAAGGACTTGGGCCATCTTCTACTGCTATCCCAGGAGATAGCAGAGAGCTGTATTGGAAGAAGAGCAGCTGGAACTAGAACTGGCACCCAAATGGGATGCTGGCCCTTCAGGCCAGGGCTTTAACTCACTGCACAACAGCGCCAGCCCCAATTTTTATCCTTTTTAAGGAATGACCATACTGTTCTGCATAACATCTGTACTAACTTGTGTTTTCACCTACCATATATGGTGGTTTTCTTTTCCCATGTGCTCTCTAGCATTTGTTATTTTTTATCAGTTTGGCATAAAAATGATATAGTATTGTTCATGTTTTTGTGTATTTTGAAATCAGTTAATTTGTTTATTAAATCTTTATTATTTGAAAGGTGGATTTAGAGAGAGAGGGAAAGACATAGATAGCTTTCATCTGCTGGCTCACACCCCAGAGAGTTTCAACAGTTGAGCCTGGGGCATGCTGGAGTCAGGAGCTTCATCCAAGTCTCCCACATGAGTGGCAAGGACCTGAGTCCTTCGTCCATCTTCTGCTGGTTTCCCAGGTGTTTAGCAGTGAGCTAAATTGGAAGTGGAGATTCCTAAACTCAAAGTGGAACTCAGATGTTATGCTGGCCTCACAGATTGCAGCTTTCCCCACTTGGCCACAATGCCAGCCCCTCTATCAATTTAATTCCTCAAAAATAGCTCAGTAATGTTGGCATCTATCTCATTTTGTTTTTTCTCTGTTATTATTCAACTTATTGATGTCTTATTTTTGTTCACATTATTCCTCTCAATTGCTCTACCTGAGGTGAGTAGGGCTGCTGTGTTGCTTAAATGAAGTGTATGCTTTAGATTACTCATTTAATGAGTGCATGTCATTCACATAGCACTTCACTGAAGTTCTACTATGTCCCAAATCCTCTTCTAGGCACAGAATTTAGACCACTTTTCTCTTAGGCCCAGATCTTGCCTTTAACATACTACTTGGAATTTAGTAGCTCATGAAATCTGCAGACTGCATAAATGAATGAATATTTTGAGGGCTGTGCTTTTGTGGAGGAACTTCATAGGAGACCGAAGGAATAAAATAAATCAAAAGTATCCACAGTATATAGAATGTATACTATTTTACAAGTCACAGAGAAGAAGAAGAAGAAGGAAAGTAGTAAGACTAGAAAGTTTGTGGCAAGACTAACAGGCGCTGGTCAAGAACTTAATAAGCACATTAGGAAAGCAGTAAGGTTTCTTTTTTTTTTTTTTGAGGAAAAGTTTTTATTTCTAGTGATGAAATTGGCTACAGAACATTATGAAAGTTTAAAAATACAAAGAGAAATTGTCTATAATTAATAGATTCAAAATTTGACAATCAGTGAATATCATTATTAGTCATTACCAACAACAGTTATTGATTTGAAAGGCAGAGTGACAGGAAGAGGGAACCACTGCTTCACTCCCCAGACACTTGCAATAGCCAAAGCTTGACCAAGCCAAAACCAGGAACTGGGAATTCATTCTGGATGTCCCATTTGGGTGCAGGGACCCAAGCACTTCTGCCATCCTCCGTCTCCTCCCAGGGTGCACACTAGCAGAAACTTGCCTCAAAGCAGAGAAGCTACCACTCAAGCCAGGCATTTGTATATGGGATGTGGGTGTGTGGTGGTGATAGCAAGCCCTCATGGATAAAAAAAAAAAGACAAAGTTATTTCTATGCCAAGGAAATTACTCTGTAGTCTTTCTCTTATAAACTACGTATTGCTGAACCTAGATAATTTTTCCTTTATTTAACAATGACATGAAAATGTCAGTTGAGTTGGCTTTCCTGAAGACCTTGTTTCTTGAATATTAGTGGCTAGTTGAGATAAATTCTTTTCATCTCTTTCTCGCTTCGGCAGCACATGTGCTCGCTTCGGCAGCACATATACTAAAATTGGAACGATACAGAGAAGATTAGCATGCCCCTGCGCAGTAAGGTTTCTTTACCTCCCTGTAGACTCTGCTCTCCAGAGGTGAACAGGGTCCTCTAAACCCACTTGCTGCACACACAAACACCTGAGTGTTGTATTCTCCCACAGGTGTTGGAGACTGATATGGTGTTCTGATTTATATTTACATAATGGCTAGTGACATCGGGCATATTCACATGTTTTGACCATGTACATTTCTTCTGAGAAATGTCTATTCAGATCCTTGCCTGTTTCTTCACTGTATTTTTTGGAGTTTTTCCAATTCATGTAAATGTTCTGGAAATCTGTAAACATTCAGAGTTTTAATTTTTCCTGCCATCTGTTCATTGTATCTACACTCTGATGTTTACTTTGTTGTGAAGAAGTATCTTAGTTGGATATACTCAAATGTCTCTGTTTTTATTTTTGTGACTATTGCTATTGGAATCTTACCCAAAAGCTATTGTGTGTTGACAATATTTAGAGTTTCCCTATGTTTACTTGGGTTTGGGTCTTATGATTACATTTTAATTCACTGTGAGTTCACTTTCACATAGTGTAAGAGATGTTGGAGTCTCTTTTCAGGCTTCTACATATGGATAATCAAGTTCCTCTGCACCACTTGTGAAAGAGATTCTTCTTTCTCCAGTTCATTTTAGTTCCTTTGTTAAATATGAGTTGCTGGTAGAAATTTGGGTTTATTTCTATGCTACCAAGTCTTTTCCATTGAACTATGTGTCTGTTATTATATCAGTGCTAACACTTCTTCTTCTTTTTTTTTTTTTTTGCAGTATATTTATTTGAAAGGCAGAGTTACAGAGAGGTAGAGGCAGAGAGAGAGAGAGGTCTTCCATCCACTGGTTTACTCCCCAAATGGCCACAATGGCCGGAGCTCTGTTGATCTGAATCCAAGTGTCAGGAGCTTCTTCCAGGTCTCTATGCAGGTGCAGGGGCCCAAAGACTTTGGCCATTTTCTACTTTTTTCTCAGGCTATACCAGAGAGGGGTATACGAAGTGGAGCAGCTGGGAAACATACTGGCACCCATATGAGATGCCAGCACTGCAGACGGTGACTTTACCTGCTTTGTCATAGTGCTGACCCCTGTAATATGTCTTAAAATATGGTGTGATGTCTCCAGCTTTTTTTTGCTTTATAATATTGCTTTAGATGTTAAGCATCTCTCATGTTTCTATGTGAATTTTAGCATCATTTTTTCTAGCTCTGAGAACATTGTTGGTATGTTGATTGGGATTGCATTGAATTTGCAAATTGCTTTTGGTAGTATGGATATTTTGGTATTATTCTTCCCATTCACAAACATAAGTTTTCTGTGAGACTGTCAAAAAGCCTTGACAAAAATTGGACTTTATTACACAAAAATTCATCACTTTTTGGGATCATTTAAATCCATAATTTTGCACTAATATTTGATAAATAATTAAAGACTTTGAGCATTTTAGTAGGAGAAATTAAAATATTTATCAATTTATTCAAATATTGTTTAGATGTGATATTCAAATATTGTTTAGAGCCATTGTCTGTATTCCCTCTAAATTACGATCTTTTTGCTTTTTGCCTGTTAAACTTGTCCCTTGATTCAACAACCGTTTTTAATGTAATGTAAACTGAAAATGTCATTTCATAAGCTAAAAAAAATGACAAAGAAGGAAAAAGAAGGGAGGGAGGTTGAGTATATAATTATGTTCTCCGAATTTTTTCTATAAAACATATTGAATCATTTAAAAGCTAATTAAAATTAAACTCAAAATTGGACCATTATGACCAATATTTAAAACAAGTGATTAAAAACTGTAGATGTCTTCAATTTTGATTATCATTCTTCTTTAGAATATCTGAAAGAAATCCAGTTTCTCACTTTAAAATATACCAGTGTGTTAGAATTTAGTATTAAATGACTTTGTTTAAAAGTGTTATTTAATCTATTGCTTTAAGTAGTAATACTATGGCCATTGTAAAACAAAATCCTTATCATTTTTCATAAAACAGGAAGGGCCTTTAAAACATCATCACTAAAAATATTAAGAGACCTAAAATATAACATTCTTAAAACCCAAGTGATACCATTCAAAATTTTCAAATATGCAGGGATAGTTCATGTCAAGTAACTAAATAATTGTGAAGTGTATATATGGAATAGCTTCTATAAATTCTTTTGGCAAGGGCTGGCACTGTGGCATAGTGGGTGAGGCTGCCACCTGCAGTGCTGGTATTCCATAGGGGCATCAGTTCAAGACCTGGCTGCTCCACTTCCTATCCAGCTCTCTGCTATGGCCTGGGAAACACTATAAAATGGTACAAGTCCTTGGGCCCCTGCAACTGCATAGGAGACCAGGAAGAGGCTCCTGGTTCCTGCCTTCCAGTCAGCACAGCTGCAGCCATGGAGGCCAACTGTGGAGTGAACCAGTGAATGGAAGACCACTCTCTCTGCCTCTCCTTCTCTCTCTGTGTAATTCTGACTTTCAAATAATATAAATAAATCTTTAAAAAATTCTTTTGGCAAATAGATGAAGCTATTTGTTATACATTTCAAATAAATAGCAAACATACTAGAAAAATATATTGAATAAAATTTAAGCAACTCATAGCTATACACAGAAATTTCTCACCATAACAACATAGCAACCACTAAATTTCCAAATTCAATTTTCCACAACTTAGAATCTTTAACTCCAGAAGGAGTACAAAATTGACAGAACAGTGGCCTATGTATCAGGATACCTAATGCTAATACAGAATTATCCCTGCCACAACTTACCTATGTGACCTTGAACAATTCACTTTACTTCTCTGGGCTTGGCATTTAGCATCCTCATGTGATAAAGGAGGCTTGGATAAGATCAGTTGTACTCTATCTTGAGACTTCAATGATCTCTCAGTTTCCAAACAGGCACCTTAAGGGAAAGTAAACCTTTAGATCAAAGCTTACATTTTTAAATATAAATATATTTTAAACTGTTTCTACAACTAGTACAAAACAACACATTCAAATGTGTACCATGCCACTTTTCAATATTTGGGAATAATTAATGCATCATTTTAGAGCATTGTCTTGAGGCCAGTGCTGTGGTGTAGCTAGTAAAGCCACTGCATGCAGTGGGGGCATCCCATATGGAGGCCGGTTCAAGTCCAGGCTGCTCCATTTTCCATTCAGCTGTCTGCTATAGCCTGGGAGAGCAGTAGGAAGTTGGCCCAAGTCCTTGGGCCCCTGAATCTGCATGGGAGACCCTGAAGAGGTCCTGGCTCCTGGTTTCAGATTGGCATATCTCTGACCTTTTAGGTCATCTGGGGAGTGAACCAGCAGATGGAGGAACTCTCTCTCTTCCTCTTGTTCACTATCTGTGTAACTCAGACTTCCAAATAAATAAATAAATAAATCTTTTAAAAAATCAAAAGAATATTGTCTGGCACACAGTGAACCACTAAGTACAAGATATTATTAGTAATATTAGATTGAAATATTGAAATAAACTAGGCAATAAGCCTTAAGATGCAAATTAATACCAAGAAATATAATCTCAAATTTCTGTGTTCAACAAGGTAGTCTCTTTTCACTACTAACTTTATACTAAATAAGATATTTTGATATTTTGTTAAGAGTAAATTTATCGGGGGCCAGCGCCGTGGCTCACTTGGTTAATTCTCCACCTGTGGTGCTGGTATCCCTTATGGGCAAAGTGTTCTAGTCCTGGTTGCTCCTCTTTCAGTCCAGCTTTCTGCTATGGCCCGGGAAGGCAGTAGAGGATGGCCCAAGTGCTTGGGCCCTGCACCCGGATGGGAGACCAGGAGAAAGCACCTGACTCCTGGCTTTGGATGGGCACAGCTCCAACTGTGGCAGCCATCTGGGGACTGAACCAATGGAAGGAAGGCCTTTCTGATTTCTCACTGTATATAACTCTACCTGTCAAATAAAAAAAAATTATTAGTTTTTCATAAAAACTGCAGTATTGAAAAAGTTCTAAAATCCCTCTAATTCTAAATGTTTGTGACTGCTAACTCATTAGCACATATTGCATTCTTTACATCTGGGTAATCATGACAATTCACTTTTAAATGATTAACAGATCTGCTGTTATATATAAATACATGCTTTTCCGAAAATCATACAATAAGCAGGCTACATACTTTACTTCAAGTAGAACTGCCATATCCAGTCCTACAATTGTAAATAAGACAGTTTCAATTGTTCAGCATTATCAATTATAAATTCCAATCGTGTAGCAATACTCATAAGAATTTAGGGGGCTGATGCTGTGGAGTAGCAAGTAGAGCTGTGGCTTGCAGTGCTGACATTCCAATTGGGTGCCAGTTCAAGTCCTGGCTACTCAAATTACTATCCATCTTTTTAGGCAAGTAAGACTTACTATCCAGCAGTAGAGGATGGCCCAGGCCCTTGGGCTCCTGCACCTGCATAGGAGACCCAAAAGAAGCTGCTGGCTCCTGGCTTTGGATTGGCAGAGCTCCAGCCATTGTGGCCAAATGGGGAGTGAACCAGCGGTTGGAAGACTGCTCTCTCTCTCTCTCTCTCCTTCTCTGTGTAACTCTGATTTTCAAGTAAAATAAATGAATTTTTTTAAAAAAAGGATGAAATAAAAAGGAAGATGAAGATTACAAAATTGTTTAATTTTTTTAATAAATATAAATTTCCAAAGTACAGCTTTTGGATTACAGTGGCTTCCCCTCCCCCAAAACATCCCTCCCACCCATAATCCTCCTATTTCCTGCTTCCTCTCCCATCCCAGAAGATTACAAAATTGTATGAAGGACATTTGTACAGTAAACAAATATACTGATTTCCAATGCAATATTTGAATACTTGAAGCAGGAACGCTAAGTACTTCTTTGCCAAAATAACATGTTTTCTCCAGTGTAAAACCCATTTGCCATCCCAATACAAAAAGGGATTTGGGGCAAGAAGGAAAAAAGAAGTCCACACATGCGGAAATTTTAAGCAAAACAAAATAGAGAATGTATTTAGTTTCATGTAAATCACATGAGAATTAATAGTATTCTACCAATTTGCAACAAATATTTTTAACTTTAATGAATGAATGAATTTTCAGTTACATAGCAGGAAACTTCTACCCTCTCCCATAAAACTGAAAGAGAAACTTTTTAAAAGTAAAAACTGATGAAAGAATTCTGCAATACATGTTAATGTTAAGTAGCCCAGCAGAGTTTATTTAGAAATACAAACACACACACAGAAAATAAATACATTAAAATCTTACTGAATAGGTCAGTAATAGTTCAGGATCCAATATGTGTGCAAAAGATTCTGGATTTCCCAGTCACTTTGTATAGGAAATGATGTGCTTTGCTATGTAGCATGTAACTTTAGATTCCTGAACACCTCCACTTTGCTTCTTACCCTGAATCCCAGCAAATGCAGGAACACAGCTGTTGAGTCATTCATTTTCTGGATTTGAGAATATCAAAGAATTAATGAGTAGAGAAAGTTGTACAGCAGAGACCAAGAATGTCCAAGGGAGGTCACGTAAATCAATTGAACAAGTCAAACTACTATGAATGTATACTGAATGCTCTGTTTTTAATATGTCTTACTTACCTAAAAAGACATGAGGGCTATTGCTCTCTCTCTTAATACAACTAAGGAGAAGATATCACCAATGCTCAAGAAAAATGAATACACAGCAGAGCTAATACAAAATCCCCAAATTCCAAAATAGAAAAACTGGATATGCACTCCTTACACACACCCTGAAGTGGCAATGAAGTAGAACAAATCTAAAATTAGAAAAAAATCTTTTTTTAAAAGATTTATTTATTTATTTGAAAGTCAGAGTTGCACAGAGAGAGGCAGAGAAGAGAGAGGGGTCTTCCATCCACTGGTTCTCTCCCCAGTTGGCTGCAATGGCCAGAGTTGTGCCAATCCAAAGCCAGGAGCAAGGAGCTTCTTCCAGGTCTCCCACATGGGTGCAGGGGCCCAGGACTTGGGCCATCTTCTACTGCTTTCCCAGGCTATAGCAGAGATCTGGATCCATATGAGCTGCCAGCACTGCAAGTGGTGGCTCTACCCACTATGCCACACCACTGGCCCCGAAAATTCTTGTCAAATTAAGAACATTTAACCTTTGTTTTAGAGTGCATTATTAAAATATCTAAACTGGGGGAATACATAATTTCTTTCTTTAGAAATCAGAAGAGAAAAAGAACACTTCAAGCCTACTGTGACACCACACAGAAGGAATGGAGAATCATGATCTCAATTAGCCTAGGGACAGAATAAAAGGGAGGGAAATAGGAACAACAGAATTAAGATGAATAAGCTTTGACAGCTGAGGGAATCTGAATGTAAAGAAAAGGCATGCAGTTAACTGAAACAATAGAGATAAGTCTGAGAGGAAAAAACATTGTTAAGTCATATTAATGGGGCCAGAGCTGTGACTTAGTAAAGTAAAAAAAAAAAATCTAAAATTTGTTTTTAAATTATATAATTAAAAAAGATAAAAAAGATGTTCAATCTTAAGTCTCTACAGCATAAGATATACATCAATTTTCCCAGGTTCTATTTGCATTTATTAACAAAGTTTCATGGGTGTAATCACTAAAGTGGCTCCAATAAGTCTTTTTATAAAAATTATTTTTTATTTTGACAGGCAGAGTGGACAGTGAGAGAGACAGAGAGAAAGGTCTTCCTTTTTCTGTTGGTTTACCCCCTAGTGACCGCTGCGGCCAGTGTGCTGCAGCTGGCACATGGCGCTGATCCAAAGCCAGGAGCCAAGTGCTTCCTCCTGGTCTCCCATGCAGGTACGGGGCCCAAGCACTTTGGCCATCCTCCATTGCACTCCTGGGCCATAGCAGAGAGCTGGACTGGAAGTGGAGCAACTGGGACAGAATCTGGCTCTCCCAGCAGGACTAGAACTTGGTGTGCCTGCACCGCAGGTGGAGGATTAGCTTATTGAGCCATGGAGCCTGCCTCCACTAAGTCTTAACCTGGGATGCAACTAAATTTAACAAGGATACTCAATAGGAATTTTAGAAGAATTCCAAAATATGTATCAGAATAAAAATAAATACTTTACTTGGTACATCTCATTTTAACTATACTATTGTCTAAATTTCCAAATATCAGATGTACTAAAAAAATCCCCAAAGCAGCAGAGTTGGTCCGACATGATGAGGAATAAAATAAAGAAAATGAGAATTTGCAGATCCCAGATTAAAATAACCAAGAAGGCCCAATAAAAGAAAACTCAATGTCTTCATACACTAACATTTATTACCTCAGATTTATTTAACAAAAAGGTGATTATTCCAGCTACATCCCATTAGGTAGCCCAATTTTACCTGCTAAATCCATTTAAAAAAAGCACCTCATGATATATTACTAAAATCATATTGCTATATGCCATCCACCATGACCACTGTACCTTATACCTAATGTTAACAGATCTGATGAAAATCAGTAGATAAATGATGTGTCTTAACCACGTGTGGGAAATGTCTTTTGTTCAACGTTTTTCCAAAAACCCCTCAGTCTCAGTTTGCCTTCACATTGAAAAGACACTTCTGAGGTTTACTAATCAGTCCAGCTTCTTCGGGCCTCCCTCCAATGAAAGGGGCTAAAATCCATCAAAATAAACTCTAGGCACTGTCCTTGTGCTCCCAGTGACTTTTTCACTCTAGGGGCTCACAAACCTTCTAAATTCTTTAGATCACCTGTGATGTCCATTAGTTCTCAAAGACTATGATGCAAGTAATTTCCCCTCTTGGAACCTTGTTATTAACTGTGCTGTATGAGAAATGAAGTCTCCTACACACCTTGTGCTTACGATTCTCCAAACCATGTTGCCTGCTAGGACTTTGGCCATGAATATAGGACAGCAATACCTGAACATGATTACTGAGATCTCCTTAATAAAGGATAGACTGGGGCCAGCACTGTGGTGCAGTGGTGTAATCCTTTACCTGCAGTGCTGGCACCCCATATGAGCACCAGTTCTAGTCCCCATTTCTCCTTTTCCCATCCAGCTCTCTGCAATAGCCTGGGAAAGCAGTAGAAGCTGTTCCAAGTGCTTTGGTCCCTGCCAAAATGTGGGAGACCTGGAAGCTCCTAGCTCAGATTGGCCCAGCTGCAGACATTGCAGTCATTAGGGGAGTAAATGAGCATATGGAAGACCTTTCTCTCTGTCTCTTCCTCTCACTGTCTGTAAGTACACCTGTCAAATACGTAAATAAATTCTATATATATATATATTTACATTTATTTATATATATTTATGTATATAAATATATTCATATATAAAATATATTATGCTTTATCATATATTATATAATATATAATAATTATAAACAGATAATATTATATAATTTATTATAACTATTATATATATCATATATATATATTATTGAGATGACTTCAATAGCCAGAATGTGGCCAGGTTGAAGCCAGGAGCTCCTCCTCCAATGTGTGTGGCAGCAACCCAGGCACTTGGACCATCTTTCACTGGTTTTTCAATCCATTGGTATGGAGCTGGATCAGAAATAATTATATATTTATATATAAATAAATTCATATATAATATTTATATATAATTATATATTATATATTTATGATAATTATATGTAATTCTATATTATGTATAGAAATATATAATATATATTATAATATATAAATATATATATGATGGATCAAAATGCGGCATTCTCCATTTGGCAGAAGAGACAGGCTCCAATATCTACTGTCTATGTCAGTATGTCAGTATAATGCAGGAGGTAACCCCTCTACCAAATAAGAAAAGCTATTTCAGTTCAGCTGGACATCATTCTGCTGACTGTTGACCTTATTACTGTTAGTCTGGATGCTTTCATTGGTTGCAATCCAGAGACCCAATTTTCCCATAGATATAAACATCAGCAAACATGAAAATTTGGTAAGAAAAGCTTAAACTGAGAGTTATGATTAATAACTATTTTAACAAAATTTCTCAGAACCCATCTAATCCAAACCTTGGACAATTGGGAGCTGTTGTACTTGGCCCACCCATAATTGAAATGGATTCTAAATCCTTCAACTGCAAGGAGAGTATCATAGACATTAATGCTCCAAACGGATCCAGTTCCCTGCTAATGTGTCTGGAAAAGCAGCACAGGGTGACTCAAATATTGGGGCTCCTGCACCCATGTGAGAGACCTGGAAGAAGCCCCTGGCTCCTGATATCAGTCTGGCCTAGCCACAGTCACTGCAGCCATTTGAGGAGCGAACAAACCAGGAGGAAGATCCATCTCTCCCACTCTCTCTTTCTAGTGCTGCCTTTCAAATTCATAAATAGACCTTTAAGAAAGTCGATCACTTCAATAAATTTGTCATTGCTCAGTCATGATTACTTTTACTACCTTAAATTCTTTTTCAAAAGATTTATTTATTGGAAAGGCAGAAAGAGGAGCTGGTGGTTGTGGTGCAGTGGACAAAGTTGCTATCTGTTACATTGGCATCCTCTACGTGCACCAGTTCAAGTACCAGCTATTCCATTTCTGATCCAGCTCCTTACCAATGGACTGAAAAAGCAGGGAAAGTTGGCCCAAGTGGCTGGGATGCTGCCACGCACATCGGAGGAAAAGCTCCTGGCTTCAACCTGGCCACACTCTGGCTATTAAAGTCATCTCAAAAATGAATTAGGTGGTGGAAGATTTCTGTCTCTCCCTCTCTCTGTAACTCTTTCAAATAAGTAATTAAATATTTTAATATGATAAAAAATGGCAGAGAGACACAGAGACAAAGAGAGAAGGAAAGAGAAGCAGAGAGATCTCCCATCTGCTGGTTCACTTTCTATATGGCTACCACTGTGCAAGACCAGGTTTCAAGTCCCCATTGAGGTTACAGTTCTCCAAATTAGATGACAAGAAGGAAAGAATTTGAGCTATTATCCATTGCTTCCCAGGGATATTAACATGAAACTGATTTGGAAGTGGAGTACCCAAAACTCAGATTAGCACTGCAATATATGATGCGGGCATCTGTTGTGATGGTTAACAAATTGGAAAACCTAGAGGAAAAATCAACAGATTCCTGGACATACACAATATACCAAAATTGAGTCATGAAGACACATAGAAAAGCTAAACAAATCAAAAACCAAGACAGAGATTGGATGAGTAATAAAGACCCTCCCAACAAGGAAAAGTCCAGGATCAGACAGCCTCACTATTGAATTCTACAGGACTTTTAAAGAACTAATGCTTCTCAAACTATTCAACACAATTGAAAGAGAGACAATCCTCTCAAACTCCTTCTATTAATCTGACAATGACTCATTCTATCATTTATTTATACATAATGTTGAGAAAATCAGAAGTATTTGTTAGGACTTCTGCTAAAATGCACTAGATTTATAATTTTTAAATACATCTTTCCTAGATGTAATGCAGTCCTTTGCTACTTTAGAGTATCAGAAATTTAAAATGTTGGACTGGTGCTGTGGTGGAGCAGGTTAACACCCTCGCCTGAAGCTCCAGCATCCCATATGGGGGCCGGTTCAATACTCAGCTGCTCCACTTCTGATCCTGCTCTCTGCTATGGACTGGGAAAGTAGTAGAAGATGGCCCAAGTCCTTGGGCCCCTGTACCCATCTGGGAGACCTGGAACTAGCTCCTGGCTCCTGGCATCGGATCAGCACAGCTATGGCAGTTGCAATCAATTAGGGAGTGAACATCAGATGGAAGACCTCCCTCTTTCTCTCTGGTTCTCCTCTCTGTCTGTAACTCGACTTGTAAATAAATAAATAAATAAATCTTTAAAACAATTAAGAAATTTAAAAAGGGAAAAGTTTTTAAAAAATGTATTTATTTATTGTGAGGCAGAGTGACAGATATAGAGAGGAAGAGAAAGAGAGGTCTGCTATCCACTGGTTCACCCCTAAATGGCCAGAATGGCTGGAGCTGGGCCGATCTGAAGCCAGGTGCCAGAAGCCAGGAGTCAGCAGCTTCCTCCAGGTCTCTCACATGGGTGCAGGGGCCCAAGCACTCAGGGCATATTCCACTGCATTCCTAGGCCATTAGCAAAGAGCTGGATTGGAAGTGCAGGAGCAGGGACTCAAACTGGTGCCCATGTGGGATGTTGGTGCTGCAGGTGGATGCTTAATCTACTATGCCACAGAGTGGGCCCAGGGAAAGGTTTTAGGAAGACATCTTTCATGTAGACTAGGCTGCAATATTGCAAGGTAAGGTTTAGCTTTTATTCCCACACATCAGTATTCATCTTTTAGCAACTATAAATACTGAATATCATACATATAGACATAAATATAGGTAACTGCAGATTTTGTTGTCATTCTTTCTAATTCTCTTTTAATGTCTGCTAATAGGACATCTTATGGATTATTATATTGATGTTATCTGTACACAACCATCAGGCATTTCCACTGTTGAATGTGTTTATGTGTACAGGTAGTTTTGTTTGTGTGTACATGAATGCACATTAGATGGAGATAGCACTGACAGTAATAATGTGAGAAATCCTAATGCTGATTTCAAACTTTCTATCCTCCACAGAGATGGCTGTCATTGAAGTAGACCACAGGGCCCCTTTGCTGTTGTGGACTGAAATGTGCCTCCCTAAAACTCAAACACTGAAGTGCTCACCACCAACACAACTCTACCTGAAGAAAGTGCTTTTAAGCAGATCAAATGATAGATGTGTCTGTCACATCAGAGAAGGGCTTCTGGAAAAATCGAGCCTATTAGCACCTTGATCTGATATTTTCTACCTCTACAACTCTGAGAAGTAAAATTCCATGATTTAAATCATATTCTCTGTGGTATTTTCTTAGCAAATTAATATATCCTCATTTCTGCTAGCATTTTCTGCTGTCATCTAGAAGGTCCTCGTGATTAACAGAGAAATATAGAAAGTAAAAACTATGATTTTAGATTACCAAGTACCTACTAACATAAAAAAGATATCCCAGAATCAACCTACTACCATCCTCCAGGACCCAGAAAAAAAAAAAAAACAGGAATGAGTCAAGTTGTGGGGCAGTAGAAAAGTGAATAATGAAAGATCACAGCAGAAGTAAATAAGGAAGGGTTTGATGCTGTGGTGTAGTAGGTTAATGCCTTGTCCTGCTGTGCATGTATCCCATATGTTGTTGCTCGAAGACCAGGTTCTCCACTTCCAATCCAGCTCCCTACTAATGCACCTGGGAAATTGGTGGAAGATGGACCATGTTCTTGGGTGCTGGCACCCACATGAGAGACTTGGAAGAAGCATCTGGCCTTTCAAATAAAGAAATCTTAAAAAAAAATAGAAGCAGTGTTAGCACTGTTGGAAAAACAGACACATAGTTCAATGGAAAAAATAGGCAGCTGAAATAAACTGACTTTTCTACAGCCAACCCCTATTTAATAAAGGAAAGAAAACAAACAGGAGAAAGAAGAATCCCCTTAGCAAATGGTTTAAAGGAAAGTGATTATCCATATGTAGAATCCTGAAAAGATACCCCAACACCTCATACACTATGTAAAAGCAACTCAAGGTTAATTAAAAGTCTAAATATAAAACCAAAACCTTGAGAGCTTGTTTTGAGGTTCTAGCAGGGGAGCGCAGCTACTCGTATACCCTTGACTGAAGACCGGTCCTCCTCTAGCGGGGAAGGTCGTCCTCTTCGACCCAGCACGCAGCTTCAGGAGGGACGCACATGGAGTGGTGAGGGAGGAAGGGGACACCCGCCTAGCCAGCCAGATCAGCCGAATCAACCCTGGCGATCAATGGGGTGACAGATGTCGCAGCCAGATCGCCCTCACATCCTGAGTTCATGCCGGAGCTGAGGGAAGGAAGCAATGCCGTCGGATCTGGCCGCTCTGCGGGAGTCTGAGGAACAACTCACACCAGGTGGCCGCCGTTCCGTCGTCATGGGTAAAGGAGACCCCAACAAGCCAAGGGGCAAAATGTCCTCCTATGCCTTCTTTGTGCAGACGTGCCGGGAAGAGCACAAGAAGAAACACCCTGACTCTTCGGTCAATTTCGCAGAATTCTCTAAGAAATGCTCGGAGAGATGGAAGACCATGTCTGCAAAGGAAAAGTCCAAGTTTGAAGATATGGCAAAAAGTGAAAAAGCTCGTTATGACAGGGAGATGAAAAATTACGTTCCTCCCAAGGGTGATAAGAAGGGAAAGAAAAAGGATCCCAATGCTCCTAAAAGACCACCATCTGCCTTCTTTCTCTTTTGCTCTGAACATCGCCCAAAGATCAAAAGTGAACACCCTGGCCTGTCCATTGGGGACACTGCAAAAAAATTGGGTGAGATGCGGTCTGAACACTCAGCCAAAGATAAACAACCATATGAACAGAAAGCAGCTAAGCTAAAGGAGAAATATGAAAAGGATATTGCTGCATACCGTGCCAAGGGCAAAAGTGAAGCGGGAAAGAAGGGCCCTGGTAGGCCCACAGGCTCAAACAAGAAGAATGAACCTGAAGATGTGGAGGAAGAAGAGGAAGAAGAAGAAGATGAAGATGATGAGGAAGAGGATGAAGATGAAGAATAAATGGCTATCCTGTAATGATGAGTGTGGAGTGTGCGTGTGTGCTCAGGCAGTTGTTTTGCTAAGAATGTGAACTCAAGTGCAGCTCAATATTAGCTTCAGTATAAAAAAACTGTACAGATTTTTGTATAGCTGATAAGATTCTTTGTAGAGAAAATACTTTTTTTAAAAAATGCAGGTTGTAGCTTTTTGAGGGGCTACTACATACAGTTAGATTTTAAAGCTTCTGATGTTGAATGTTCCTAAATATTTAATGGTTTCTTTAATTTCTTGACTTGTGTATGGTAGCGCAGCAAAGTTGTAGGAATTAGTATCATTTGTAAATTTGGATTTTTTGTTAGGATGTTGCATTCTGTGTTGTTTTTTTAAAAAAAATTTTGTAATAAAATTATGTATGTTAAAAAAAAACCCAAAACCTAAGTAAACATATGAGAAACTGTAAAACATTAGCAGAGACAACAGTTTGCATAAGATTCCAAAAGCACAAGTAACAAAAATAAAATATACAAATTTGAGCATATCAAATTAAGATACATCTTCACAACAAAGTAATCAACAGAGTGAAGATACAATGGACGGAATGGCAGGAAACATTGAAAACTCTGACTATGACAAAAGATTGATAGCCAGAACATACATATATAGAACTGGAAAAACTCCAAACAAGAAGCAAAATGTACACGTAAGAAATGGGCAATGATCAGAATAGATGTTTCTCAGAAGAAGAAATCTCAATTGTCAAGACATAGATGAACATGCCCAATATCACTAGCCATTAGGGAAATGTAAATCAAAACCAATAGCAGACTCCATCTGTGGGAGAAGACAATGCTTGGGTTTTCATTTGTGCAACAAGTGGGTTTAGAGGACCCTGTTCACCATTAGAGGGCAGAGTCTACATGGAAGTAAAGAATCCTTAATACTTTCCTAATGGGAGAAGAGGAAGCCTGAGACCTCGCAAGCGGGAAGTGGTCCAGAAACTGCTCAGGTGTGGGTGTAGGTGGCTGAGCAACAGGCAGTCCTGCCTTGATTCCCCACAAAGATACAGGGGAAACCCTTCTGGATGGAGCAGGCGTGAATCGGAGGACCTACTGGGAGAACAAGGTCGCCCACCGCGCGGAAGCCAAGTCGCGGGACCCAGACGCAGAAGCCCCAGGGTCTGCGCGACAGTGCTCCAAGGGGAGTGCATGCCACACAGACAACAGCGGGGAGACTTGGGACGCTCAGGGCTCCGAGTCCACACATCGGCGCTGGAAGGGGAGGTGAGCTCAATAACCCGAGACATTGGTGGGGAAACGGGGGTCAGAATCTAGAGGGGGGCCGGAAAGTGCAGCAAACTCACTACCGGAAAGAAGGAAAAAAAAAAGCTTTGGGGTTTCTCTTCCCCCTAACCTTGCAAAGGTTACAAGGCTGCAAGGCTTGAAGAATTCCCAAGAGACAAAGAGCAGGCCTCCTCTTTGGATTTACATATCAATGGGGGAGAGTTAAGGAACTGAGTCACTACAATTCAGTAGCCTAGCCAACCCAGTGGGAGTCCAGAGGAGCCAAAGACTGGAAGCTAAATACCATCAATTCTGCACAGCCCTGCCCTGCGGTGTTACTTACCCCCTGAATAAATAAAATAAATAAATAAATAAAAAGAGAGAGATTTACCACGCATAACCTGAGGGTGTCACCTTTGCACACCCTTAACCAGGAAGAACCAGGCAGAGCTCTCAGGCCGCACCCATCTCAAGCCTCCAAGGCTCCTCCAACAGCAGGCAGTCCACTTAACACGGACACAGTATAAAAAAAAAAAAAAAAGAAAAAAAACGCACAGTGACACAAGAAGAATTAACTATGCCGAGTAACAAACACAGAAATAGAGGGAGCAAGATCAACGATGACACTATGATGCCTCCAAATAAGCAAAACACCCCAAGCCAAGAGTATGAAGATGATGAGATAGAAGAAATGCAAGATACGGATTTCAAAAAATTTATGATAAGAACATTTAGAAGTTTTCAAAAGCAAATCCTTGAACTACAGAAATCCTTAATGGACAAGATTGAAAATCTCTCTCGTGAAAATGAAATTTTAAGGAAGAGTCAAAATGAAACTCAGAAACTAGTAGAACAGGAAAGTGTAATAGTCAAGAGAAATCAAAATGAAATGAAGAGCTCAATAGATCAAATGACAAACACATTAGAAAGCCTTAAAAACAGAATGGGTGAAGCAGAAGAGAGAATATCGGACTTAGAAGATAGAGCACAGGAAAACATACAGTCAAACCAAAGAAAAGAAGAGGAAATTAGAAACCTAAAAAATATTGTTGGGAATCTACAGGATACTATTAAAAAAAACAACATTCGAGTTCTAGGAGTTCCTGAAGGCATGGAGAGAGAGAAAGGATTGGAAGGCCTTTTTAGTGAGATACTAGCAGAGAACTTTCCAGGTTTGGAGAAGGACAGAGATATCCTAGTATAGGAAGCTCATAGAACCCCCAATAAACATGACCAAAAGAGATCCTCACCACGACACGTGGTAATTAAACTTACCACAGTGAAACATAAAGAAAAGATCCTAAAATGTGCAAGAGAGAAACGTCAGATTACTCTCAGAGGATCTCCAATCAGACTCACAGCTGACTTCTCATCAGAAACCCTACAAGCTAGGAGGGAATGGCGAGACATAGCATAGGTGCTAAGAGAGAAAAATTGCCAGCCCAGAATATTATATCCTGCCAAGCTCTCATTTGTGAATGAAGGTGAAATAAAGACCTTTCATAGCAAACAGAAATTGAAAGACTTTGTGGCCACTCGTCCGGCCCTGCAAAAGATACTTAAAGATGTGCTACACTCAGAAACACAGAAACACGGCCATCAATATGAAAGAAGGGAAAGGAAGAACACCTACCAGTAAAAGAGCATGGGAAGCTCAAAGCATATACTAGAAAATATTTCCGGGAAAATGGCAGGGCAAAGTCACTACGTATCAATTGTCACATTGAACATTAACGGTCTGAATTCTTCAGTTAAAAGACACCGTTTGGCTGACTGGCTCACAGAACACAACCCAACTATTTGTTGCCTACAAGAAACACATCTCTCTAACAAAGAGGCATGCAGACTGAAAGTGAAAGGTTGGAAAAAGATATTCCATGCCAACAGAAACCAAAAAAAAAGCAGGTGTAGCCATATTAATATCAGACAAAATAAACTTTAATACAAAAACTGTTAAGAGAGACAAAGAGGGACACTATATAATGATTAAGGGTTCAATTCAACAGGAAGATGTAACTATTATAAATGTATATGCACCTAATTACAGGGCACCGGTCTATTTAAAAGATATGTTAAGGGACTTAAAGGGAGATTTAGATTCCAATACAATAGTACTGGGGGACTTCAATACTCCACTCTCAGAAATAGACAGATCATCTGGACAGAAGATCAACAAGGAAACAGCAGATTTAATTGACACTATTGTCCAAATGGATCTAACAGATATCTACAGAACTTTCAACCCTACATCTACAGACTTCACATTCTTCTCAGCAGCGCATGGAACCTTCTCTAAGATTGATCACATACTAGGCCATAAAGCAAGTCTCAGCAAATTTAAAAGAATTAGAATCATACCATGCAGCTTCTCAGACCACAGTGGGATGAAGCTGGAAATTAGCAACTCAGGAAACCCCAGAAAGTATGCAAACACATGGAGACTGAACAACATGCTCCTGAATGAACACTGGGTCATTCAAGAAATCAAAAGAGAAATCAAAAACTTTCTGGAAGTAAATGAAGACAACAACACAACATATCAAAACTTATGGGATACAGCAAAAGCAGTATTGAGAGGCAAATTTATAGCAATAGGTGCCTACATCAAGAAATTGGAAAGGTACCAAATAAATGAGCTTTCAGCGCACCTCAAGGACCTAGAAAAACTGCAGCAAACCAAACCCAAATCTAGAAGGAGAAGAGAAATAATTAAAACCAGAGAAGAAATTAACAGGATTGAATCCAAAAAAACATTACAAAAAATCAGCCAAGCGAGAAGCTGGTTTTTTGAAAAAATAAACAAAATTGACACCCCATTGGCCCAACTAACTAAAAAAAAGAAGAGAAAAGACCCAAATCAATAAAATCAGAGATGAAAAAGGAAACGTAACAACAGACACCACAGAAATAAAAAAGAATCATCAGAAATTACTACAAGGACCTGTATGCCAGCAAACAGGAAAACCTATCAGAAATGGATAGATTCCTGGACACATGCAATCTACCAAAATTGAACCATGAAGACATCGAAAACCTAAATAGACCCATAACTGAAACAGAAATTGAAACAGTAATAAAGGCCCTCCCAACAAAGAAAAGCCCAGGACCAGATGGATTCACTGCTGAATTCTACCAGACATTTAAAGAAGAACTAATCCCATTTCTTCTCAAACTATTCAGAACAATCGAAGAAGAGGGAATCCTCCCAAATTCTTTCTATGAAGCCAGCATCACCTTAATCCCTAAGGCAGAGAAAGATGCAGCACTGAAAGAGAATTACAGACCAATATCCCTGATGAACATAGATGCAAAAATCCTCAATAAAATTCTGGCCAATAGAATACAACAACACATCAGGAAAATCATCCACCCAGACCAAGTGGGATTCATCCCTGGTATGCAGGGATGGTTCAACATTCGCAAATCAATCAATGTGATTCACCACATTAACAGACTGCAGAAGAAAAACCATATGGTTATCTCAATTGATGCAGAGAAAGCATTTGATAAAATTCAACACCCTTTCATGATGAAAACTCTAAGCAAATTGGGTATAGAAGGAACATTCCTCAATATAATCAAAGCAATTTATAAAAAACCCACAGCCAGCATCCTATTGAATGGGGAAAAGTTGGAAGCATTTCCACTGAAATCTGGCACCAGGCAGGGATGCCCACTCTCACCACTGCTATTTAACATAGTTCTGGAAGTTTTAGCCAGAGCCATCAGACAAGAAAAAGAAATCAAAGGAATACAAATCAAGAAGGAAGAAGTCAAACTATCCCTCTTTGCAGACGACATGATTCTGTACTTAAAGGATCCAAAGAACTCTACTAAGAGACTATTGGAACTCATAGAGGAGTTTGGCAAAGTGGCAGGATATAAAATCAATGCACAAAAATCAACAGCCTTTGTATACACAAGTAATGCCATGACTGAGAAAGGACTGCTAAGATCAATCCCATTCACAATAGCTACAAAAACAATCAAATACCTTGGAATAAACTTAACCAAGGACGTTAAAGATCTCTACGATGAAAATTACAAAACCTTAAAGAAAGAAATAGAAGAGGATACCAAAAAATGGAAAAATCTTCCATGCTCATGGATTGGAAGAATCAACATCATCAAAATGTCCATTCTCCCAAAAGCAATTTATACATTCAATGCAATCCCAATCAAGATACCAAAGACATTCTTCGCAGATCTAGAAAAAATGATGCTGAAATTCATATGGAGGCACAAGAGACCTCGAATAGCTAAAGCAATCTTGTACAACAAAAACAAAGCCGGAGGCATCACAATACCAGACTTCAGGACATACTACAGGGCAGTTGTAATCAAAACAGCATGGTACTGGTACAGAAACAGATGGATAGACCAATGGAACAGAATTGAAACACCAGAAATCAATCCAAACACCTACAGCCAACTTATATTTGATCAAGGATCTAAAACTAATTCCTGGAGCAAGGACAGTCTATTCAATAAATGGTGCTGGGAAAACTGGATTTCCACGTGCAGAAGCATGAAGCAAGACCCCTACCTTACACCTTACACAAAAATCCACTCAACGTGGATTAAAGACCTAAATCTACGTCCTGACACCATTAAGTTATTAGAGAACATTGGAGAAACCCTTCAAGATATTGGCACAGGCAAAGAATTTCTGGAAAAGACCCGGGAGGCACAGACAGTCAAAGCCAAAATCAACTATTGGGATTGCATCAAATTGAGAAGTTTCTGTACTGCAAAAGAAACAGTCAGGAGAGTGAAGAGACAACCGACAGAATGGGAAAAAATATTTGCAAACTATGCAACAGATAAAGGGTTAATAACCAGAATCTACAAAGAGATCAAGAAACTCCACAAAAACAAAACCAACAACCCACTTAAGAGATGGGCCAAGAACCTCAATAGACATTTTTCAAAAGAGGAAATCCAAATGGCCAACAGGCACATGAAAAAATGTTCAAGGTCACTAGCAATCAGGGAAATGCAAATCAAAAGCACAATGAGGTTTCACCTCACCCCGGTTAGAATGGCTCACATACAGAAATCTACCAACAACAGATGCTGGCGAGGATGTGGGGAAAAAGGGACACTAACCCACTGTTGGTGGGAATGCAAACTGGTCAAGCCACTATGGAAATCAGTCTGGAGATTCCTCAGAAACCGTTCGACCCAGCCATCCCACTCCTTGGAATTTACCCAAAGGAGTTTAAATTGATAAACAAAAAAGCGGTCTGCACCCTAATGTTTATTGCAGCACAATTCACAATAGCCAAGACCTGGAACCAACCTAAATGCCCATCAATGGTAGACTGGATAAAGAAATTATGGGATATGTATTCTTTAGAATACTATACCGCAGTAAGAAACAACGAAATCCAGTCATTTGCAACAAAATGGAGGAATCTGGAACACATCATGCTGAGTGAAGTAAGCCAGTCCCAAAGGGACAAATACCATATGTTCTCCCTGATCAGTGACAACTGACTGAACACCAAAAAGGAAACCTCCTGAAGTGAAATGGACACTATGAGAAATGGTGACTTGATCAGCATAGCCCTGACTGCTAATGGACAACTTAATACATTATCCCTCATAGTATTTTTTTTTGTCTGTTCTACTTAATATGACTGGTTTAATTCTGTAATTATCACACAGTTATTCTTAAGTGTTGAAAATTAACTGAAATGTGATCCCTGTTAAACATAAAAGTGGGAATAAGAGAGGGAAGAGATGTATAATTTGGGGCATGCTCGGGCTGACTTGCCCCAATTGGTAGAGTTGGAAACATACCAGGGGATTCCAATTCAATCCCATCAAGGTGGCATGTGCCAATGCCATCTCACTATTCCAAGTGATCAATTTCAGTTCACAATTGATCATAATGAAAGGACTAAGAGTCAAAGGGAGCACATAAACAAGTCTAGTATCTGCTAACACTAACCGATAGAATAAATAAAGGGGAGAGTGATCTAACATGGGAAGTGAGATACTCAGCAGACTCATAGAATGGCGATGTCCTAAATAGCACTCTGGCCTCAGAATCAGCCCTAAAGGCACTCCCATCTGGCTGAAAAGCCCATGAGAGTATTTCAGGCATGGAAAGCCAAGACACTCTGGCAAAAAGATCTCTGTGAGTGAGATCCCAGTGGAAAGAACAGGTCTTCAAAGAGGGAGGTGCCTTTCTCTGAAGGGAGGAGAGAACCTCCACTTTGACTATGACCTTGTCTAAACAAGATAAGAGTCGGAGAACTCAAGGGGCTTCCATAACCTTGGAAACTCATGACTGGTGCATAGGGAGATTACTGATGCCATAAACAGGAGTGTCAATTTGTAAAGTCAACAACAGGAGTCACTGTGCACTTACTCCTCATGTAGGATCTCTGTCCTTAATGTGCTGTACACTGAGGCTTAATGCTATAACGACTACTCAAACAGTATATTTCACTTTGTGTTTCTATGGGGGTGCAAACGATTGAAATCTTTACTTAATGTACACTAAACTGATCTTCTGTAAAAAAAAAAAAAAAAGAAATTATCAATTCCCAACTTGACTCTCACTGGGATTAAACATGACAATAGGTCTGATCTGATTTCATCATCATTTAAAAAAAAAATCATCTATTATTTTTCACTTTATGTTTCTGTGTGGGAACAAACTGTTGAAATCCTTACTTAAGGTATACTAAGCTGATCTTCTGTATATTAAGATAATCAAAAATGAATCTTGATGTGAATGGAAGGGGAGAGGGAGTGGGAAAGGGGAGGGTTGTGGGTGGGAGGGACGGTATGGGGGGGAAAGCCATTGTAACCCATGAGTCGTACTTTGGAAATTTATATTCATTAAATAAAAGATAAAAAAAAGAAAATAAAAAAAATAAAAAAAATACTTTCCTAATGGGCTTGTTGAATTCTTGACTAGTGCCTATTACCTTTGCCACAACCTTTCCAGTCTCACTACTTTCCTTCTTCTTCCTCTTCTCTATAGCTTGCAAAAACAGTATATCTTCTATATACGGAGGATACTTTTGTTTTGTTTTATTCCTTCTGTCTCATGATGTTCCTCTAAGAAATCACAACCCTCCAAATATTCATTCATTTATGCAGTCTGCAGTTTTCATGGGCTACTACATGGCAAAGTACTAGGTTAAAGGAAAGGTATAGGTCAGGAACTGAGCAAAGTTCACAATGATGTAGTATTATCTGGGGAAATGAACCTGATGGAAGACATATCTCTCTCTCTCTCTCTCTCTCTCTCTCTCTCTGTCTCTCCTTCTCTCTCTGTGTAGCTCTGATTTTCAAATAAATAAATAAATCTTTAAAAACTAACTAAATAAATATACTAATAACCTGGTGGCAACACCTTTCTATAAGAACATGTGAAGCACTCAAACACAGTTTGTCCCAGAAAGTCAGCCATAGTTTTCAAGGGCACATCTTCTACTCCATTTGTGGACATCTCTGAGTGGAGTAAGGGGCACTTATTTCTTCCCCTCTTCTTTCTTACCACTCTCACAGTTATAACTTCTATTGATGCTTCCACAGAGCAGTCTTTATGAAATTGTAGAACTAATATCCTCCCATTTTAAAAATGTCATGGGTTTAACCACAGAACCCAAAATAAGATAAGTAACTGACCTTCTTATTTACACAGTGTGGAATGTAAGATTCTCAGTGGATCACTGGGTAACTGTAAAGTACTGGGCAGAGAAAAAGATGTTACTTATCTGTATTTATGATGTTGTAATTCTCCACTTTATGCAAACTCAGATTAAAAGGGCTCCAGTTAGTGGGCAACACTGTTGCATAGTGGGTAAAGCTACTGCCTGCAGTGTCAGCATCCTATATGGGTGCCGGTTGGGATCCTGGCTGCTGCACTTCCCATCCAGCTCTCTGCTGTGGCCTGGGAAAACAGTAGAAGATGGCCCAAATCCCTCATCTCCTGCACCCACCTATGAGACCTGGACAAAGCTCCTGGCTTCTGGTTGTGGATCCAAACAGCTCCAACCATTGATTTCTGTTTCTACCACTCTGTAACTCTGCCTTTCAAATAAATAAATAATTATTTTAAAAAACAGCTTCATCCCAGAAGAAGCTCCTGGCTTCAGACTGGCACAGCTCCAGCTGTTGCTGCCAATTGGGGAGTGAACCATTGGACAGAAGACGTCTCTCTCTCTTTCTCTCTCTCTCCTCTCTCTGTGTAACTCTTTCAAATGAATAAATAAATCTTTAAAAAAGTAGCTCCAGTTATTGACAACACAGTAGACTTGCATTAATTTTAGTTCCCTTCTCACTTTGCAAAGGGATCAGCGTCAGGTCAAAACAGTTGACAGCCTTGCTAACAGGAGAAGAAATAGCTGAAGACAGAAAATGAAAAGCAGCCAAATAAATCATCAAAGAAAGAGAAGTGGACCACATCCAACACAAACCTTTAAAAGTGGATGCTCACAATTAACGAGTGAAACAGCTGCCCACTGAAATCTTATCTAGGGAGGGAAGATGTCCTAAGTTCTGCTTCTGTAAACTCCAGTCATAAATCTATCCTAATAAATCTGTCCCCGGCATCTCTTTTACAAACATACTGGACCCACTGACCATTGGAAATGTGGACCTAAGTCATGAAGGCTGCCATTTAAACCCACCAATGCTGTAACAGCTAAGAAACTTGAATTTGATGCACAATTCTCAGGAAATCATTCCAGCTGAGCCTAGGGCCATTAATAGAAACTCCTTGGATCCTCCACTGTCTCTGTGCCTGTTTGAAAGAAGGGAGTTTTCCCACCCCAGGTTTCTGGAACAGCTTCAAATTCCACATTGGAAAAGTCTGATAATTAATACTTGAGAGGGATCAATGCACACTTCACACTGCTCCCCACCAGGAAGATGAGGTGCAGGATGAGAGCAGTGGGGCAGAACCTAGTCAGATCCTCCTGCCCACCCCTCTGCTGCCCCAGGCTCCCTGCTGAAGGCCACCCAGACCCACCCTGCAGGAACCAGTCCAGTAAACATCAAGAGGCCTGGCCAGACTGCATTCTGAGACCACCCACAGTGGGAACCCAGCTTATTTAACTGTGGAGAGCTGGAGTCTTTCTGCCTTCCTTCCCTGCGTGTGCATGTTCCCAGAATGCTGCCCCCTCTCTCCTGTAACCACTAAATAAAGTGCATTAGGGACAGTTTGGGTGAGGTCCTGCAGGAGAGATTCCAGGCACTGGGAGCCTGGGAAGTGGAGGTGGGAGACAGAACAGCCCGGGTCCCAGTCCTGACCTCGGGGGAAGCTGCCATGATCTATGGCTCCCTGGCACCCACCCTTCTCCCACACATGTCCTGCCCCTTCCTGCATGCCAAACCTGCAGCAGAAAGTCCCTGGAGGAGGTACCCTTTCTTCTGGACACACGGGGAGCGATTCGGGGAGTGGCGGGAAGAGACTCCCTGGTAAGTGGGACCCACAGGTGAATGATGAAGAGGGAAGATGCAGCAGGAGGCAGGCTCGGGGTGAGCACTTGGAAACTCCCTGGGATCGCACGTGCAGAGCAGGAGATGCAGTAAATGCCAGAGAAGGAGAAGCACAGCCCCCAGGGCTGACCCTGATCAGGGAATGAACTCCCTCTGTTCCAACTCAGGCCCCAGGGAATGGCAGCAGCATGCACATGTGCACAGGCATTCAGAAGGCATAATACATCTGAGCTCCTGGGAACTCTGGGAAATGGAGTACAGGCCACATCATCCATAGAGACACCAGCTGGCCCTCCCAAAGGCTGTAGTCAGGGGTGGGTGCCCACAACCAGAGGGCCTTTGCTTTTATTCAGTCCCTCCTTCCTTTCCTTCCCCCCACCAAAATCTCAGGGATCAGTTGCTTTCTTCCTTTCCTGAATCAAATCTGAAAGAGTGACACTCACTGCTGCTAACTGACCCCAAATCCTGGCTCCCTCATAACCTCTGTCTCTTCCAGAAAAATCTTATTTACTACTTTGGCCCTAGAAATCATAAATGACTATGATAGAATGTAGCTTTTAACAGAGGTGTAGAAGGCATGGTTTAATATCCAGTTTTGAGAATACAATTTTCATTTGTGTTTTATTGATGTTTATAGTTCTTTTAAGATTTATTGATTTATTTGGAAGTCAGAGTTACAGAGAAGGAGAGGCAGAGACAGAGAGAGAGAGAGAGGTTTACCATCTGCTGGTTCACTCCCCAATTGGCAGCAGCAGCACAGCACCGACCCCTTATAGTTCTTTTCAAATCATTTTAAACTGTCTTTTTATTCATCTAGTACAGAGACAGAAGAATGGACACAGAGCTAACATAGCTGCGTATTCAAAGAGACAGGTTAAGGGTTTAAATGCCTTATATCATAGCATTTATACCTTAGATTAATTCTGGGGACAGTATTATCTGGAGTTTACAAAATAGAAACTGAATGGAAAGAGCTTAGAAAAGCATGGTGTTTTTTAATATCATAAAAAAGTCTAAGTTAAAGGCCAATCAAGGGGCCAGCACTGTGGCATAGCATGTAAAGCATTGACATTCCATATGGGTGGAGGTTGAACCCGGCTACTCTGCTTTCGATCCAACTCTCTGCTATGGCCAGGGAAAGCGGTGGAAGATGGCCGAAGTCCTTGGGCAGCTGCATCTGTGTGGGAGACCCAGAAGAAGCTCCTGACTGCTGGCATTGGAGCTGTACAGCTCCAGCCATTGTGACCAATTGGTGAGTGAACCAAAAGATGGAAGATGCTTCTCTCTCTCTCTCTCTCTCCCCTTCCTCTCTGTGTAACTGTGACTTTCAAATAAATAAATAACTGTTTTTTAGAATGTCAATCAATATATAATACTAGCTTAAAGATATTTCTTTTGTCTTGTGTCTCAGTTTTTAAAATCTGATTTATCAAATGGAAAAATGTGAGAGAGATGAAGAGTACCTACAAAAATAATTTACTGTAATTATTTACTGTAATAATTTACTGTAATGATGTACTGTAATTTATGGTAATAATGTACTGTAAAGAACCACATAGGATTATAACTTGTCTAGAAAACAAAGGAGATTCAAAGTTGCTATTTTTCATGGTTATTTGTTCTTATTTTTAATATCAAGATAGTATATAAATATTATGCACTCCTAGGTATTTGTGTGTTGTTTGATATGTTTTATTTTTTAATCAGAAATTCAAAGAGATAACTGGGTAACATGGAGTTCGGTGTTTCTGATTACTTCTCTCAATTAGAGATCATGGGATTAGAGCTAGTGCTAGATTAAGAATGCTTCCATCTTTATCCACTGACTTCACCCCAGCATTTACTATGTTAAACAATATTCTTTGGGTAGATGGCTCTTTCTTGCCAGACTGTAAACTTCATGGGGTCTAGAAACATATTTGCTTTGACACTAAAACTCAGCATCTTGACAGTCAGTCTTTTAGTTGAATAAATACATGATATACAAAATAAATATTTCTGCCCCTCAAGAACTGCCTAAGAGAGAAGAAAATAGAAATCAATTTGATGACTCTCAGTATTAGGTGAATATATAATTTGTCGTTCTGACATAAGCTTGGTCATAAAAAGGGAATATGAATAATTACACACAGTTGAAGTGTATGAACACCTAGGGCCAAGTGGATTAAAAGTTCAGCCTAGCTATGTAAGGCATTCCATGTCAATAGGAGAGGAAGGAGGAAGAGGGGAGGGAGTGTAGGTGGGAAGGTGGTTACGGTGGGAAGAATCACCATGCTCATTACTTAGCAGCAAAGAGAGAATCTGTGATCATTTGTTGCTTAAGAAAGGGTGATAGGCATTATTTAATTATAATGCAGGCATCAGTGTTCTTCTGTCTCTGAAATAGGAAGTCTATAACTCAGAATTCCTTGCTATTTCATCAAAAACAATTCAAAACAAAAACCTAATTAAGCATAAGTGGAAGTTACGCATTAGAAGTCTATTCCAATCTCTAGGAGGTTCAGGGGTTGGAAAATTCATCTAAAATCTTGCTGAAAAATGTCCCACACATTTTCCATGAACACTACCCTTAAGCATAAGCTTTTTTTAAAAAAAAAGATTTATTTATTTGAAAGTCAGAATTACAGAGAGAGGAGAGGCAGAGAGAGAGAGAGAGAGAGAGAGAGAGAGAATCGTCCATCTGCTGGTTTACTCCCCAATTGGATGCAATGGCCAGAGCAGAGCTGATCCAAAGCCAGGAGCTAGGAGCTTCTTCCAGGTCTCCCATGTGGGTTCAGGGGTCCAAGGACATGGGCCATTTTCTACTGCTTTCTCAGGCCACAGCACACCTGGATTGGAAGTGGAGCAGGCTGGACTCCAACCGGTGACCATATGGGATGCTGGCACTGCAGGAGGCAGCCTCACCTGCTATACCACAGCACCAGCCCCCATAAGCCCTATCTTCTGCAGAACCAGCACCCCAGACACCAGCCACCACATGGCATCCCATGGCACATTCAACCCTGGCAATGTTCTGCAGCTCTTGCTCCTCTCCACTTTCACTGGAAGAATCTGCAACTCCTTGTTTTCATGCAAGTAATTCTGATTCAGATGATGCCCCTGACACAATTGGCTGGCAAGTGCCATGGCATGTGTCCACGGCCTAGCTAAATGCAAAGCTGGAACATTTCACTGCCATGGTGAGACACGGACTCCATCTAATGAAGTAGGGGATTTTTCAGGGAGTCTAGAGAATCAAATATGACAAAATGACAAATCTTAACCAAAGAGTGCCGTGGTACAGATGAAGAGAACCCAAAACGTATTTTTC
Source organism: Oryctolagus cuniculus (assembly GCF_964237555.1). Classification (NCBI taxonomy): domain Eukaryota; kingdom Metazoa; phylum Chordata; class Mammalia; order Lagomorpha; family Leporidae; genus Oryctolagus; species Oryctolagus cuniculus. The sequence goes on along the minus strand of NC_091449.1, from coordinate 28,987,502 downwards.
TATCTTTTCTTTTCTGAGTTAAGTGCCTAAAAACAAAGCCAATGAGGGTTAAACAGACCCATTCTGAAAATTCCTTAACATCTTCATTTTCATCCAAATTAATATATTACTTGAAGAAAATAAATTTTACATAAATGAAAATGCAGCACCACAGACAATTGTACAGAACATAGCCCTTCAGTTAGCTTCAAACCATCTGGGTGCATTAATGTGTTCTTCCAGAACCCAAGCTGCAGTACAATAGAACCACAGCCTCTGACATTCCTCCTCCACCCTGATGGATCTTGGGTTTTCCTCCCACCTCCCCCTCCTGTGAATACATCAGTAGCAGGACAAATGGAATCCAAAGATACGATGATGTTATTTAACATGGAATAAACATAGTGTTTTAGTCAGTACAATCCTCAATACTACACTAATAATTCCGAGTTCACTGATTATGAAAGTAAGTATATGAAATCTATTCCTAAGTAATCACACCATCGAGAGCTGAATGTAGACTTTCAGAGGGAAAGAAACAGAGAATTGTGTAGAGATGTGTATCTCTATAATACAGATCTACCGCTGTACTTTATAGACAGTACACCATGTTTGTATTTTCTTGTTTTTTGTGGTTTTTTTTTTTTTTGCAGTCTGGAATAGTTTATTACATCCAGCTTGTCACTTTGGAAATTTTATGATTAGACACTAATATACAACAAATTTTGAATCCTTACAGACAATATAGAGCACCCTAGGCCCTCCCAAGGGCAGAAAACAGACCAAGAGCTCATAGACTAGCTGCAACTGCAAGAAGCAGATGAAGATATCGTCAGAAAGATACATATTCCTGCAGTGTGGCTGCTGAGCAGTTCTGCCCTTATGGATCTCATCTCTGTTTCAGATCATTAAAGAAAGTTACATGCTTTCTGACATTTCTAAAGATTTCAATAATGAGAATCTAATATATGTTCACTATGCTAAGAGCTTCAGAACAGCCCAAAGATGTGGGCCATCTATTGCTTTCCCAGGCCATAGCAGAGAGCTGGATCAGAAGAGGAGCAGCTGGGACTAGAACCGGAGCCCATATGGGATGCTGGCACTTGAGACCAGTGCTTTAACCTGCTGTGCCACAGCACTGGCCACAACGTAGTATTTCTAATAGAAGAGATGGTTAAGTCATTAACTCCTCTAAAATACAAGTTAAGTATTAGTTTTGAAACTCTGATTCATTCATGAGAAAAACAAAAGGTTAATTTTCACTCTTTGCTTCTGGGTATGTAAATTTTCTTCTAAGAAATTAATCATGACTTTTACATTTCAGACCCTATTATGAGTAAGTAGAGAATATTGTGGGGTCATACGCTCATTCTATCAAAGGAACATTTCTCCAATTAAAGAAAACATTATGGGCATCCCATATGGGCACTGGTTTGAGTCCTTGCTGCTCCACTTCTGATCTAGCTCCTGGCTATGTCCTGAGAAAGCAGTAGAAAATGTCCCAAGTGCTTGGGCCCATGCACATGCATGGGAGAACTTGAAGCTTTTAGCTCCTGGCTTCAGATCAGCGCAGCTCCAGCCATTGCAACCAGCTGGGGAGTAAACCATCAGATGGAAGACCTCTCTCTCTCTCTCTCTCTCTGTGTGTGTGTGTGTGTGTGGGTGGGTGTTTGTAACTCTTTCAAATAAATAAACAAATCTTTAAAAAAAAAAAGCCAGGGGTCAGGGAAATTTCATCGAGGTCTCTCGCTTGGGTGCAAGACTCAAGGATTTCTACCATATTCTACTGTTTTCCCAGTATGTTTTCAGAGACCTGCATCAGAAGTAGAACATGCAATGGTGCCCATAGAGGATGCTAGTGCTGCAGGTGTTGCTATAACCCATTTTGCCACAGTGCTGGCCCTGTAACAATTTTTAATTCCTAGGAATTAACAGGGAAGAAAGAAGTATGGCAGGATACCTTTTTTAAAAAAAATATTTTATTCATTTGAAAAAGTTATATGGAGAGGTAGAGAGTGAGCTGATCAGAAGCCAGGAGCCAGGAGCTTTTTCTGGGTCTCCACATGAGCAAAAGGGCCCAAGGACTTGGGCCATCCTATAATGTTTTCCCAGGTGCATTAGCAGGAGGCTGGACTGGAAGTGGAGCAGCTGGGACTCTACCAGCACTCATATGGGATGCCTGTATTTCAGGCCAGGGCTTTAACCTGATGTGCCATAGTGCTAGCTCCAACAGGTGACCTTTTACGCTCAATAATCTCTTCTTGGTATTGGCAGCAGTTTGTAATTTTTTGTTTATTTGCCTTCTTCTTAATCTATATTTTTAAAAAAATTACAAAAAGTTCCAGCACCCTGAGAACCTCCATCACAAGGGCATACAATCAGATGTTTGTCCAGAAAAGGGTGGTGTAGATGCAACGTGGAAAATGCAAGGTGAGTTGATTCATCTTTCTCAGGCTGTGGTTTCCATGGGCAACTTTTACAACCAACTGCCTTATTTGTTCCTCTTCCACAGAGTGGAAAACACGTTAAGTCATCCTATTTAGCCAAAAGCCAGTGGCAGCACTTCAATATGTCATCAATCCAGGGCCAGCGTTGTGGCACAAAGGAGTAAGTTGCCAACTGCAACAGCAGCATGCCTTATGGCACTGCTTTGAGACTCACCTCCTTCACTTCTCGTCCAGCTCTTTGCTTGGGAAAGCAGCAAAGATTGCCCAAGTGTTTGGGTTCCTGCACCCCCATGGGGGACTGGGGCAGACTTCCAGGGTCCTGGCTTCGGCCTGGCTCAGCCCCAGCTTTTGTGGCCATCTGGAAGTGAGCCAGCAGATGAAAGATAGATCTCTCTCTCTCTCTCTCTCTCTCTTCCTTTTACCTAAACATACATTACATACATAAATGAAGATGCATCAATGTAGCAACTTTTTGAGGAAAAGTCTTCTGATTATTGCAGGTACTGTCTCAATGCATAAAAATATTCAGACACAAAAATTATAAACTGATTTATATTTATATTTCTCAACCACATACTTTTCAGAAAAAATTGTCTGCCACTCAGCATCAGGTATCAGTCTGAAAGCATTCATTAAAAAATCAAGTAATTTAACTAAACACAAAAACCTCTATATAGGCTGCATATAAACCAGTGGCTTCCATGGGTATACACAGATTGATTTTTGTTAATTTACAGGGATCACTGCACTTCCCTGGCATGGAGCTGTCTGAAGAGTTTAAACACTGATGGGTGTGGCATTATTTCTGATATTTGCTTATTATCCAGAGTGCATTTATTAAATATCTATCATGAACTCCACACTCTATATATAAATCTATTTCAAATATGTTGATATTTAATGGTACTTACACACTTAAAAACTGAGCTAATCCTCCTAACTTCTCTCTGGAATAGCTATGCCTTTGACATTGCCTTTTTTCACACATATGGAAATGCATATATGCTTCTGTATGGCACTTCAGAATTTATAAAAGGCTTTTCAGGTAAAATTTACATAACATCATGTGAAAGTGGCCAAAGGACACAGTCTTCTCATTACAGAGGGGAGAGGTATGAAGTCACTCTCTGAACAGTTACTCAGATTCTGTCAATCAGGTTCAGAACCTTATTAGGTATCAGATACACATCTAGATTTTTTCCCTACTGTCTCTTTGTCAGAATTCCCAGCTTATGAGTGAACTTCAGTCTGAATGAATGCTAATATTCAAGGTTCTAAGTGAAAAAATTACTGAGGTTTGTATTGGTGAGGAAAGCATGTATCTAAATGTTACTTGTATTTAATAATAAGTATTGAATCATGAAACTGAATATAAGATTATGCAAATTTTTAAGATGAAGAGCATATATTTAAAACCACATTCTTACAATTTGCAAACGTGTTGAAACAGCTTACTGGAGCATGTGTTTGGCATAGTGGTAAAGCCTTCCACATCCCAGTCAGAATTCTCAGGGCTCAAGCCCTAGCCCTGCTTCTGCTTCTGGCTTCCTGCTAACAGAACCCTGGGAGGCAGCAGCTGATGGCTCAAGTACTTGAGTCCCTGCCACCTGTGTGGGAGACCCACACTGAGTTCCTGGCTTCAGCCTGACCCAGCTCTGGTTGGTGCAGACATTTGAGGAATGAGCAATAAATGGAAGGGCTCTCTCTGCCTTGCAAATAAACAAAAATAACTATACAGACATTTCCTTAAGGTGTCTTGCTCACTTTTAAATGATTTCCCTTTTCACAGTAAAATGCCTTACTGTCCTCTTTAGTTACAATGCATGTTTTGCTCTCCATGTCCACTCCTGAGCTCCAAGTACTGGCAGCTCACCCTAGCATGCTGACTGGTTCCAATGTTCAAGTACTCATCTCCCATTCTCTTTTGGTGGGTCTACTGGAAAGAAAGGAGAGTATCTACAGTAGTTAATATCTTACTGTTGCTCTTGCTGTCCACCTGCAGGCCTGAAGGATGATCAGCTGAATACACACTGTGATGTTCTGGACGTAGTTTCCAAACTTCAGTCACTTTGCAGTGGAGGGACTCTGTCCTCGTCAATCACTTGAAAGCCTGCAGGAGTAGGGAGAAGCTGTGTTTGAAGAATTCACAAATACAGTGCATTGAAGCCAACCACTACCACCCCCACCACACCCCTACTTCAGGTTCTGGAAAATCCCAAACCAGGAGTTTGGGACCAGCAGTGGTTCAGGAGGTGACCTCAACTCCTTACTCTGAACAGCTCCAAAGTGCCTGGTGCACCCAGCGGGAGCTCAGCGCCTCGACCTCCCACCCTCCTGCCCTTGCCACCAGGACGCCCAGCTCCCAGAGCCTCCAGGAGGCCTGCAGCAGACCAGCAGGTCCAGGCGCGCTGGGTTGTGCATCCAGAGCAAACCCAAAATACAGGCCCAGCTCAAGTGTCACCTCCCCACAAAGTCTCTGTATCCTACTCCCTCCCGGAAGGCTGCGGGCCAGCACTCAGAACTGGGAGTCGCGGCATTTGGGGTTCACCCATGCTCCCATGAAGGAAGATGCCCCCATGGGAACCCCGCTCCACCTGTGGGCAGGGCTGGGGAAGGAGGGCTGAGTAAGCCTCCACCCTAGGACTGCAGCCTGGGAAAGTCCAGGGCCCCAGCGCCCTTGCCGGGCATGGGGTCTCACTAAGTGTGCTCTGAGCCAGGGCCTCAGCCATCAGCAGCTCTCTTGCTTCCAGAATCTGCTGCAGGACAGCTCAGGCTCCACCCAGTGGGGAACCTCGGGCCAATCCTTCCTGCCCTGGGGCAGGACCAGTGCTGCCAGACCCGCCCCATGTAGGCTGGCTATAAAGGCGGTGGTCATTGTTGGGCAGCTGGTAGTTGCCACCTCTCCCGCTGGCCCTGCTGGCTGAGGCTTGCAGCACGTGCTGCGCTTGGGGAAGTAATGAAGGCCAAGTCTCATCAGGAAAACCAAGTGCGCGGTGCTGATTTACTCACTGACACAGCATCTGTGTGGTCTGTATGGGCAGACAGGGGGAAGGGTTTCGTAGGAGGGCGCTGTTGGCACACTGGGCCTCATGCAGCTGCCTGCTATAGGCATCCAGGGCAGCAGAGTCCTGCAGGGTCCCTAGAGTCCTGGCCATGCTGTGCCTTCCATCATCCACCCTCCTGCACTGATGCTGGGGGAAGTGCTTCTGCGGTTGATATCTCATTTGAATCCATGGTCATTTTCTCATGATGGGCTGATCTCACACAGTGACAATCATGGGACAAATCACTGTTCTGCAGCATCTTCCTACCAGGAGCATTGCAGGTAGACAGGGGGCCACGGGTGACCAATGGCACCTCCTGTGCATGGTCTCTGGCCCATCCAGGACTAAAGGTGGAAAGGGAAGGAGAGGAGTAGGCTCAAGGCAGTACTGCTGCAGGTTCCATCAGGTGCAAAATGTCTCCCAATTGTGATTAACCTTGCAGGGAAACTGTCTCCTTTTGTGGGCCAGAGACAGCATCTGCCTTATTAGCTGTGCAGTGTATTGATAATTAAAATTTGGGCAGTCCTATCTTTAGTGCTCACAGCATAGTTACATTCTGAGGAACTGATGAAACTGCTTAGTACTTCGGGGCTGAGTGTAATATTAGGTGGGTAAGCCTGTTGTTGGCTTTTGGTTTATAGCTATTGGGCGACTTTATTTGGTAAAAATGCTTTCAGGCTCAGTAGTGTATTCAAGGATGACCACTTACTGAATTGTCTTTTTTTTTTTTTTTTTGTAAGAATAAGAGTACTGAAGACCGGGTTGAGCTACCTATGGCAAAACTCCACCATTCCTGGGAAGGCCACAATTGGCAAGAAAAGCAGGTAGCAAGCTTTCATCAAGTAAGTTGAGATTCCTGTGTTTGCAATCTGAAGAGCTCACTGCTGAGCTGGGAGGGGAACTGCTCTGAGCACAACTCATTAGAGAACTGCTCTTGCAGACCTTCCCCGAAGGAAGCACTGTTGTGGTCAGAAGCATTCCAGGAGCTGCTGGCCAGCAATTGTGAATTAGGCTTGAATTGAATCCATTGCAAGTATCACAAGAGTGCAGAAAGGCTGTGTCCTCAAATCAGCAGCTCAACAGGGAGAATTTGACTTAACCTAGAAGGTCTGTTTATCTCCGCTTATTTTGCAGCATATTCACACCAGGTGGGGAAGATAAATCACCCTTCAGCTCTGCAATGGCAGTGCTCTTGGTTGAGGCTGAGGATGCTTTTCATTGCATGCAGTATTTGCAAGAGACTTAGTTCCCTGAGGATTTATGCCTCTCCTGTAAATACATTTTTGGCACTAAAACAAACTGAAGTATTTCTGTTTTAGTAGTATGGAACCAATGAAGTATTTTGCCTACAGGCATCTTTGTCTTTAAAGAGCTAAATCCGCAGGATTACAGGATTGAGTAAAAACGAGAATAGCTAATCCTAGTACTAGAAAAGTACAAGGGATTATTTGATCATTAGCTTCCTCATATTCCTCATGTTTCTTTTTATTTTTCTGCCTGCTCTTCCCTACATACAGATGGTCTGGCTGTATTGGAGGCTTTTCTAAAAACTGAATTCTGTGAAGAAAATATAGGCTACTGGCTGGCTTGTGAAAACTTCCAAGAAAGATCCACCCACCCCAGAAGCCATCCTTATATGCAAGAAAAATATATACACTCTTCTTAGAAAAAGGCCCAAAAGAGGTAAGACACAATTCCTCATTTCAGCATAAAGAGCACACTCTTGACATCAAGATGCAACAAAAGAAGTAAAGACATAAGACTAAAGCAAGGGCCAGGGAATCTGAAAAGCTTCCTCTCCTGGTATCCTGTCTTTCAAATAAGTCTCCCCAGACCTGGCAGGTGGAGCTCATCACACATTACCGCTTCTAATTTTCACTTTCAAAGAGCAGAGCCCCCTTCTCTAACAAAGGATAATGAGTGATCTTTGTCTCAGATGAACATGCTTTCAAACCAGAACTCTTATTATCCAAAATATAAAAGAAGCTATGACTCCCAGCTTTACAACTGCCTGGAAAAGGGTGTATTACTTGATGGAGAATAACTTTCTGAAGTTGTATTTATTTGCAAGGCATAGTTACAGAGAGAAAAAGAGAGGAAACACAGAGGTCCATCTGCTGACTCACTCCCTAAATGGCCACAATGGCCAGGGCTGGGCCAGGCTGAAGCCAGCAGCTTCCTCCAGGTCTCCCATGTGGGGGCAGAGGACCAAGTGCTTGGGACATTCTCTGCTGCTTTACCCAGCAAGGAGCTAGGGAAGAAGTAGAGCAGCTGGGAGTCAAACTGGCATCCATGTGGGATGTTAGTGCTGCAGGCAGCAGTGTAACTTGCTATGCCACAACACCAGCCCCCAGAAAGAACTCTCATCCCTGGTCTTTCTTTTGAGTCAGAATGCTCCCAGGACTTGTGTTGAAAACCACAGATCACCACAGAACCCCATGAGAAGAAAAAGGAGCCCCAGAGTAGAGGACATGTTCTGTTTCCTAAGGCAGAAGTTTTTGACTGCCAGAGACGAACATTCAGTTCAGCCTGGGTGTTTGGGAAACATCCCTCACAACTGTTGATTCCAGTTCAGGTAGTAAATCAGGAAGCTGGTGACTATCCAGGAGATGCCTGTATCAGAACAGCTTCCACCACCGTGAAGACACAGGCAGGAAATACATGGTCTGAGTGGGGTGGGTCTCACTGGAAAAGCAGGACTCTGAGATGGAAGATAATGCAATGGAATGCTGTTGTTCCAGACTCACTTAAAATCAATAGGTCTGGGATTCTGTGGCCTTAGCTACCTAGCTCTACATCTTTCCTTAAATCCATCCATATTACCACATGGTTTTAGTTCTAGATTTTAAGTCCAAACTAATGTAACATGTTTATTATGTAGAATCATCCATTCTATTGTTGTGTATTTCTGAAGCTGAAGTGATGTTTGAATTGTTAAATGGTATATAAAATAGTGAGTGCTCATGTGTAGAAAACCACAGTGGCTGTTCCAGTGCCAAAAACTCTTGAAGGCAGTTAAGCTTTGAAGTGGTCTTTGAATATTTGAATACATTTATTTTGATAACTAATGTCATTGAATACTCAGAGTCCAGGTGTGAGTTGATTTGATTTTGGTAACTGGAAATATGACCAACATAAGATCTTTGTAGTAGAGAAGAAGCATGCATTACTGAATCTGTTCAGGGATCACAAAGTGACCTGAATTGACCAGTTTGGGGTGGAAATACCTGAGGCACCACTGGAGCCTGGGCCGGGCTGCTGTGGGTGGGGCAGAAGGAGAGGGAAGATGCCTGGGACCTGCGGGCCAAGGCTGCAGGTGTTCCTATTGGCCCCTGGTCACCCGTGGGGCCTCAGACCCTCTCACAATGGAACTGCACATGCACCTCAGATCGTTTTTACCCCTAATTCCACTTTAAAGAAAAGTTTATCAAGGCTGGCACCATGGTTTGGGGGTGCAACCAGAACTGCAAGGCCTGCATCACAGTTGCTGATTCAAATCCCTGCCGCCCAAATTCCTGTCCCACTCCAGCCAACAGGTGCAGTGGTGATGGACAGGTGCTTGGACCCCACACCACATGGGAGAACTGGAAGGGGGCTCATCGGCCTTCAGCCTCACCCAAACATTGGGGGATCAAACCAGCAGATGGAAGACCCCTGTCTCTATGCCTTTCAAATAAATCTCTTAAAATAAATAAAAAAGAAATGCAAAAATAAAAAAGAACCAGCTAAATAGAAGTGAACTGTATGGAGACAAACACCAATATTACATTACTCAACTCTCCACTGCTCCAATGAACAAAGAAGACAAATAAGAGGGATATAGGCCTCCCCTTTTTTGTTATGCTTCCCTTGGTTCTAACTAGCATGGGCTTCCAGAAAATGCACAAGGAATCCATTCTCTTCTGTGGTCAATACATGATCTCAGAATTTCCCTTATTCATTTGCCTAACAGATTTTGATTATGTTACTCTAAGGAAAGGGAAGGCAACAAAACTGCCCTTTTCCCCCATTTTAAAAATCTATTATTTATTTGAAAGGCAGAGTTACAAAGAAGTGGTAGAGATAGATCTTCCATCTGCTGGTTCACTTCCCAAATTGACCTCAGCTGAGCCAATCTAAAGCCAGGTGCTTCTTGCAGGCCTCCCACATGAATGCAGTAGTTCAAGCACTTGGGCCACCTTCTGATGCTTTCCCAGGCACATTAGCAGGGAGCTAGATTGTAGGTGGAGCAGCTGGGACTTGAATCAGCACCCATATGGGATGCTGGCACAGCAGGCCATGGCTTTACCCACTGTGTTGGTACTGTGTGTGTTTGTGTGTGTGTATGTATTTTTATTTCAAAGACTCATTTATTTATTTGAAAGGCAAGGTTAGAGAGGGAGAGACATAAGAAAAGAGATCTTTCAACCTCTGGTTCACTCCCCAAATGTCCACAACAGCAGAGGCTGGGCCAAGCCAAAGCCTGGAGGCTGAAAAGCAGATAATCTTTAGTTATTAATTTAAAATGAATAGGCTGTAGCTGGTGCTGTGGCATATAAGGTGAAGCCACCACCTGCAGTGCTGGCATCCCCTATGGGCACTGGTTCATATCCCAGCTGCTCTGCTTCTAATCTAGCTCCCTGCTAATGTGCCTGGGAAAGCAGCAGGAGATGGCCCAAATACTTGGGCCCCTGAATCCATGTGGGAGAACTGGAAGAAGCACCTGGCTTTGGATTAGCCCAGCTCCAGCTGCTTGCAGCCACGTGGGGAGTAAAACAGCAGACAGAACATCTCTGTCTATTTCTGTGTCTCTCTATAATTCTGTCTTTCAAATTAATAAATAAATCTTTAAAAAGGGTTTATTAACATATACTATAATCCAATCCAGGAACAGTAAGAGAAGCATTAAATATTGCTACCTATATTTTTATTTATTTTTTTATTTTTAAATTTTTTAAACTTTTATTTAGTAAATATAATTTTCCAAAGTACAGTTTATGGATTACAAAGGCTTCCCCCCCATAACTTCCCTCCCAACAGCACCCCTCCCATCTCCCACTCCCTCTCCCATTCCATTCATATCAAGATTAATTTTCAATTATCTTTATACACAGAAGATCGATTTAGTTTATATTCAGTTAAGATTTCATCAGTTTGCAGAACACAGAACATAAAGTGTAAAATACTGTTTGAGTACTAGTTATAGCATTACTTCACATTGGACAACACATTAAGGACAGAGATCCCACATAAGGAGTAAGCACACAGTTATTCCTGTTGTTGACTTAACAATCTGACACTCTTGTTTATGGCATCAGAAATCTCCCTGGGCTCTAGTCATGAGTTGCCAAGGCTATGGAAGCCTCTTGAGTTCACTGAGTTCGATCTTACTTAGACAAGGTCATAGTCAAAGTGGAAGTTCTCTCCTCCCTTCAGAGAAAGGTACCTCCTTCTTTGATGGCCTGTTCTTTCTACTGGGATCTCACTCACAGAGATCTTTTATTTAGGTCCTTTTTTTTTTCTTTTTTGCCAGAGTGGCTTTCTGCTGCTCCTCCGCACGCGGAGGAGCCACACCGGACCGGACGCTTGTTGTTCCCTTTTTTTACAAGTCCTTTCTATAGTAAAGTAAGAATAAGTAAACAGCAAACTCCCAAAGCAAGAATGAGTAGAGAGAAGTGAGAAAGAATGAAGTAACGAACTTCCCCGTGAACTCTCCAACGCACTCTCCAACCAACCCACACCACCATGCCATCTCTCTCCTCCTATATAGTCCTCTCCACCAATCCGTGCTCTGCTACCCACACGCCGAGCGCGCCGCTCTCCTCCAATCAGGAGCGGCTCTTGCAGCTTATCAAGTTGGTAAGGGGCAGCTGGGTAGAAGCTGTACGCTCCTCTCCCAGCACCACATTGTGGGAGAGCAGATGCATAGAATAAGTCTTAATTCCAGTAACAGTATAGTCCGAGTTGCTCCCCACAGATCCCCCTTTCTTTTTAATTTTTTGGCGTTGATACGCGCCTGTGTAAAGTTCAGCGTGATCTTCATGCTATTGACTGTCTTGTTTGTCATGCTACTTCAGAGTTCCTTGAAAAATGTCCCATATTCAAGATCCCAGGGATTGGTTATTCATTGTTTTTCTTCCTCAAATAGAGTTTTTTTCTTCTAGCTCTTCTGCTGGTAGGTTTACCAACCGAATTCTTCTCTCAGGGGTCCATATTGGTTGTGCCGCACCCTGTGGAAAAAAACAAACGGCGCCTCGTATTCTTCTGAGTAAGGGGAACGGGCCTTTCCATTGGTTGTCCTGTAAATCCTTCCACATTATCCACTGTATTGATTCCTTATCAGCTGATTGAGCATGCATTTCTGCAGGTGTTTTACCGTTCTTTTTCTTGTTCAAAAAATTAATTGTATAAAGAGCTAGGGCCAAGGCATCCTTGTTGGATGTGGCCATTTCCCCTATTCCCCCTTTTTGTTTAATTATTAAATTTTTTAAATATAAGTGAGTGCGTTCTACCACAGCTTGCCCTTGTGGATTGTATGGAATACTGGTAATATGGGAGATTCCGAATTCTTTCAAAAATGCAGCAAAACGAGTTGATGTATACGCTGGGCCGTTATCCATTTTGATCACATGAGGAACTCCCCAGGCTGCAAAAGCCTGCAAGCAGTGTTGGATTACTTGTTGTACTCCTTCTTTATTCATGGCTGTGGCCATAACTACACCTGAATATGTATCTACAGTGACGTGAACACAGCTTTGTCGCCCAAAAGAGGGGATATGTGTAACGTCCATCTGCCAGATATGTCCTGGTTTAAGGCCACGGGGATTGGCTCCCGCAGGAATCTTTGGAACTATGGTAACAACGCACTTTTCACAGGATCTAATAATATCTTCTGCTTGCTTGCAGGGAATATTAAATTTAAAACTTAAAGTGTGGGTGTTAACATGCCATTTAGAGTGATATTCTTTAGCTTGTTCCAAAGCGGTGCATGCAAGCAAGAATCTTGAATAATGATCTGCCATCATGTTTCCTCGAGTAAGTGGGCCAGGTAAATTAGAATGAGCTCTTATGTGGCCTATGTAAATAGCATGCTCTCTTTGATTTAATAACCCCTGAATTTCACTTAAATAAGAATAGACTGAGGAGGATTTAAGAATAAGGCACTGTGTAGCGAGCATCTGAACTGCATTCACCACATATGCACTATCAGACAAAATATTCATGGGTGCGCTCTCCCTGCGTAATACTGTTGCGATAATAGCTAATTCTGCATGTTGTGGAGAAGGGGATGCTGTTAAGACAAAATATCGTTGATTGTTAAATATAGCTGTTCCTGTTCCGCCTTTAGTTCCATCCGTAAATATGGTAACTGCCCCTTGAATTGGATCCCTTCGCACCTTCTGCACCCGTTTTATTGAAACCTGTGTGCAGAAGTTAACAAATGGATGGCGAGGGTAGTGATTGTCAATCTCTATTTGTAGAATGAGAACTATGTATGCCCATTGCCAGCATTCCCTTGTAAAGGCTTCTACTGCCTCTTGAGCAAAGGGAACTACACATCGCTTTGGAGTCTTCCCCGCCATTTCTGTCACCTTTTTTATTGCTGTTAATATCAAATCAGCCACTGCCTTGGGTGTATAGTACACGCGGTGCATGTGAATGTGGGTATACAAACAACAAGGGTTCTCCTTGCCAAATGACTGCGAAGGGATACAGCTGTTCCATAAAAATTAATATTTCTAGGGCTTGTTGTGGATCACATCTTTCCATCTGCATTGCTTTAATTTGTTTTTCGATTTTCTGTAACGCCAAGCGGGCTTCTTTTGTCAATCTACGAGGGGAATCAAGCTGGGCATCTCCTTCTAAAATATTGAATAATGGCATCATATCTTCGGTGGTTAATTTACAATAGGGCCTCAACCAATTTAAATTGCCACATAATTTTTGGAAGTCATTAAGGGTCTGCAACCCATCTATTGCAATTTCAAATTCTAATGGGGTCACCTTTTCAGAAGTTACTTTAAGCCCTAAGTACTGTACTACTTCCCCTTTTTGTATCTTCTCTGGCGCTACTTGTAACCCAACTTTTTCCAAATATAATAGCAGCAGCTTATATGCTTCCATAAGGTGACTTTCACTTTCAGCCGTTATTAACAAGTCATCCATGTAGTGTAAAATTTGTACTTTTGGGCACTGTTGTCGAACCGGCTCTACTGCCTGGTCAACATATAGCTGGCATATGGCAGGACTGTTAGTCATTCCTTGGGGAAGCACCTTCCATTCATATCTTTTGTCGGGACCTTGATGATTAATGGAAGGTACGGTGAAAGCAAACCTCTGAATGTCTTGTTCATGTAGAGGTATGCTAAAAAAGCAGTCCTTCAGATCGAGTACTATTAATGGCCAATGCTTTGGGATCATAGTAGGAACCGGGAGTCCAGGTTGTAATGTCCCCATGGGTTGCATCTGCTGATTAACAGCCCGTAAATCATGCAACAACTGGTATTTCCCCGATTTTTTCTTTATCACGAATACTGGCGTATTCCATGGGGAGGTTGATGGTTGCAAATGGCCTGCCTCTAATTGTTGTAACACTATATCATTTACCGCAGCCAACTTTTCCTGGGTAAGGGGCCACTGTGGTATCCACTTTGGCTTGTTGTCCAGCCATGACAATGGTAGCGGCTGCATCTCAGTGGCCCCCACGAAAAACCCGTGTCCTGTCTTTTAAAATCGCCTTTGGGCTGGGCTAGGTCCCTTCTGCCTTCTCTGGAGCCTAATCCTCTCTCCTGATATCCCTTTTTATACATAATACGCCGTCCTGTAGAACTCTCCAATTGGTCCTCATTTGTTAATGTCAGTCCCAATTGTTCTAAAATGTCTCTTCCCCATAATGTGATGGGGAGTGCACTAACATAAGGTTGCACATTTCCCTTGTTCCCTTCTTGATCCTGCCAATGAAGCACCTGAGCACTTCTTGATGGTGTCATGGCCGCACCTAGGCCTACTAAAGTATTATCTCCTGGCTGAAGGGGCCATGACTTCGGCCAATCATTTTCTGAAATTATACTTACATCTGCACCTGTATCTAGCAGGCCCTGAATCGACTTTCCTCTAATGGTTAAGGTCCACAGAGGTCGATCTGCTAAAGATAGGGACAAGGCTGTAAATTTCTCCCCTTGGGGTCCATGAACATCCTGCGCTCCAATCATGATCAGCATTTGAGCCACAGGTTCTTCTGGCTTGATTTGAATAATACCCTTTGTAGATTGTATTAGCACTTTTAACTTATCAAAAGGTAATTGAATGACTCCGGTAATGACCATTAGGCCTCTTAAAGCATTTGTTTCTTTTCCTATGATTATTCCAAGTCCCTTATGCTCCGCTGAAATTGTTTCTGCCCTCACCTCTATGGCTTGTGGCCCCATTTGAGGTGTTAGTACCGAATATTCGGTGGCTCGTAACTCTGCGCAGTAAATATTTGGTTTTTGTATTGTTGGGACCGTGGCACCCACCAATTGTTTTGGCCCCAGGGTGCAGGGGCCCACATTCCGTTTTTTTGCTGTTGTCCATATACACCTGATCTTCTTATGGGGCCCGGCTCATTTGGCATCCTCAGGGGATTGCCTGCGCTATTCATTTTAAAGTAACATTCACTGACCCAATGATTCCCTCTTCTACAGCGTGGGCAAAGGCCTGGTCTTCTCGAGTTCTCTATGCCCTGCCGATCTCGGGCTGGAAATTTCACCCTACATTCCCTCATTAGATGCCCTTCTCAACCACATCTAAAGCATATTCGTCCCCTCATGTTCTGTCTAAATTGTCGGGTTACAGCTACTGCAGCATGTGATCCAGAAGCTACATCATCCATGACATCCCTACAGATTTTCAAAAAGGTAGGGATGTCTTTATGCTGCCATGGTCTAAGAGCTTCACGACATGTTTTATTGGCCTGTTCATACGCCAATCTTCTGACTAAGGGCATTGCTTCTTCCACAGTTTCAAAAATGTTTCCTGCTGCTTCCATTAATCTGTTCACGAAGTCAGCGTAAGGTTCAGTAGGGCCCTGTACTATCTTAGTTAGGCTGTGTCTTATTTCTCCTTTTCTGGGTATCACCTTCCAGGCTCTTCTTGCTATCTCTCTCACTTGTAAGAGGACAGCTGTTGGTAATCGGGCCTGCTCATCAGGATTGGCAAATCGCCCTTCTCCATTTAACATTTCCTCATCCCATGCTTGATTCCCTGCTTGATAGTTCTGCTTTGAATATTCTCGCGCGAATTCTTTATAAGCAGCTAACCATAAGAGGAAGTCACCCCCACCCAACACCGCCTTTACTAAGTTTCTCCAATCCTCGGGTATTAGGCCTTGCTGCCCAATGTTATCAAGGATTGCCTGAGTGTAACTTGCATGGGGCCCATACAATTGTACTGATTGTTGCAACTCTTTAAGTAATTTATGGTCAAGAGGTGTCCAACCCCTGTTTTCCTGTTGATCCTGAATTACAGGAAACACCTGGCCTGGTTCCTGGTACTGCTCCCAAGCAGGTTTTCTATAAACAGCTCCCCTTTGCTTGCTTTCGGTTCTCGGCCTTTCTATCTCCTCCTGCATACCTACTCCCTCCATCACTCCTTTTTCCTCCTCCCACTCTTCTTCAATCTCATGTGGAAAAAAGGGGCTTTTCTTTACAGGAGGAAACTTTGGTAGTACTAATGGGTGATACCGGGGTGGTGATTCATCCTTTATGGTTGAATTTGCCAGCCTTGTAGGGCCAGGATATATTCTTGGCATCTCTCTCGGGGGCGAGGTTCCCTCTTCAGCTTCCTTCTCCCCCACGTAAGCTTCCTGGCTCTCTAAATCCTTCTTTGATTTTCTTCTCACCTGTTCATTACAATAGCTGCTCTCCTGGCTGCCCTGCCATAATTCTTCCTGCAATTCACTCCCCTCATTAAGCAACAACTCGATCCCTTCCGTGGGGTCCTGAAGCACCTGATCAATGAGTTGCCACAGCTTCAGCACTTCTATCAATTCCCCAGCCTCGCGTAATTTCCATCCCAACTGCCTCCACTGCTGTAGAAACCAGGGGGACATCTCCACGACTGCTCTTACGAAAGCATGAATTTTCCTCCCCCCTCGTTTCCCTCGCTTAGAAGAAAAGCTGCGAGGAGGTGGGGAGTAGGAAGAGAGAGAAACCACATTCAGCCCACAATGGATGATCTTTAGGGAGAAATAGAGAATGGTGCCTAGCAGGAGGAAGAGGTAGCCAGTGGGCAAAGAGTAGCCAAAGAACTCCATTGTCTGTACCGTCTGTGACATGTTGGAGCGGTGGGCGTAATGGAAGACTGAGTCTCCCAGACGTTCCCAGTTAATACCTCTTTCCTAGCTTCTAATTTTCTTCCCCCACGGCTTTTTTCCTGGGTTCTAACTAGCTTTTCACCGGCACTCTTTCCGTCTGGCCTTCCCCTAGGCTCTTTGCTAGTCTCTCTCTCCGGTAATTTCCCACTTCTTCCCGTTTTTTCCCTCCTAGGTTTCCTATCTGAGTCACGGCACCATTTGCTGCTCCTCCGCATGCGGAGGAGCCACACCGGACCGGACGCTTGTTGTTCCCTTTTTTAACAAGTCCTTTCTATAGTAAAGTAAGAATAAGTAAACAGCAAACTCCCAAAGCAAGAATGAGTAGAGAGAAGTGAGAAAGAATGAAGTAACGAACTTCCCCGCGAACTCTCCAACGCACTCTCCAACCAACCCACACCACCATGCCATCTCTCTCCTCCTATATAGTCCTCTCCACCAATCCGTGCTCTGCTACCCACACGCCGAGCGCGCCGCTCTCCTCCAATCAGGAGCGGCTCTTGCAGCTTATCAAGTTGGTAAGGGGCAGCTGGGTAGAAGCTGTACGCTCCTCTCCCAGCACCACATTGTGGGAGAGCAGATGCATAGAATAAGTCTTAATTCCAGTAACAGTATAGTCCGAGTTGCTCCCCACAGATCCCCCTTTCTTTTTAATTTTTTGGCGTTGATACGCGCCTGTGTAAAGTTCAGCGTGATCTTCATGCTATTGACTGTCTTGTTTGTCATGCTACTTCAGAGTTCCTTGAAAAATGTCCCATATTCAAGATCCCAGGGATTGGTTATTCATTGTTTTTCTTCCTCAAATAGAGTTTTTTTCTTCTAGCTCTTCTGCTGGTAGGTTTACCAACCGAATTCTTCTCTCAGGGGTCCATATTGGTTGTGCCGCACCCTGTGGAAAAAAACAAACGGCGCCTCGTATTCTTCTGAGTAAGGGGAACGGGCCTTTCCATTGGTTGTCCTGTAAATCCTTCCACATTATCCACTGTATTGATTCCTTATCAGCTGATTGAGCATGCATTTCTGCAGGTGTTTTACCGTTCTTTTTCTTGTTCAAAAAATTAATTGTATAAAGAGCTAGGGCCAAGGCATCCTTGTTGGATGTGGCCATTTCCCCTATTCCCCCTTTTTGTTTAATTATTAAATTTTTTAAATATAAGTGAGTGCGTTCTACCACAGCTTGCCCTTGTGGATTGTATGGAATACTGGTAATATGGGAGATTCCGAATTCTTTCAAAAATGCAGCAAAACGAGTTGATGTATACGCTGGGCCGTTATCCATTTTGATCACATGAGGAACTCCCCAGGCTGCAAAAGCCTGCAAGCAGTGTTGGATTACTTGTTGTACTCCTTCTTTATTCATGGCTGTGGCCATAACTACACCTGAATATGTATCTACAGTGACGTGAACACAGCTTTGTCGCCCAAAAGAGGGGATATGTGTAACGTCCATCTGCCAGATATGTCCTGGTTTAAGGCCACGGGGATTGGCTCCCGCAGGAATCTTTGGAACTATGGTAACAACGCACTTTTCACAGGATCTAATAATATCTTCTGCTTGCTTGCAGGGAATATTAAATTTAAAACTTAAAGTGTGGGTGTTAACATGCCATTTAGAGTGATATTCTTTAGCTTGTTCCAAAGCGGTGCATGCAAGCAAGAATCTTGAATAATGATCTGCCATCATGTTTCCTCGAGTAAGTGGGCCAGGTAAATTAGAATGAGCTCTTATGTGGCCTATGTAAATAGCATGCTCTCTTTGATTTAATAACCCCTGAATTTCACTTAAATAAGAATAGACTGAGGAGGATTTAAGAATAAGGCACTGTGTAGCGAGCATCTGAACTGCATTCACCACATATGCACTATCAGACAAAATATTCATGGGTGCGCTCTCCCTGCGTAATACTGTTGCGATAATAGCTAATTCTGCATGTTGTGGAGAAGGGGATGCTGTTAAGACAAAATATCGTTGATTGTTAAATATAGCTGTTCCTGTTCCGCCTTTAGTTCCATCCGTAAATATGGTAACTGCCCCTTGAATTGGATCCCTTCGCACCTTCTGCACCCGTTTTATTGAAACCTGTGTGCAGAAGTTAACAAATGGATGGCGAGGGTAGTGATTGTCAATCTCTATTTGTAGAATGAGAACTATGTATGCCCATTGCCAGCATTCCCTTGTAAAGGCTTCTACTGCCTCTTGAGCAAAGGGAACTACACATCGCTTTGGAGTCTTCCCCGCCATTTCTGTCACCTTTTTTATTGCTGTTAATATCAAATCAGCCACTGCCTTGGGTGTATAGTACACGCGGTGCATGTGAATGTGGGTATACAAACAACAAGGGTTCTCCTTGCCAAATGACTGCGAAGGGATACAGCTGTTCCATAAAAATTAATATTTCTAGGGCTTGTTGTGGATCACATCTTTCCATCTGCATTGCTTTAATTTGTTTTTCGATTTTCTGTAACGCCAAGCGGGCTTCTTTTGTCAATCTACGAGGGGAATCAAGCTGGGCATCTCCTTCTAAAATATTGAATAATGGCATCATATCTTCGGTGGTTAATTTACAATAGGGCCTCAACCAATTTAAATTGCCACATAATTTTTGGAAGTCATTAAGGGTCTGCAACCCATCTATTGCAATTTCAAATTCTAATGGGGTCACCTTTTCAGAAGTTACTTTAAGCCCTAAGTACTGTACTACTTCCCCTTTTTGTATCTTCTCTGGCGCTACTTGTAACCCAACTTTTTCCAAATATAATAGCAGCAGCTTATATGCTTCCATAAGGTGACTTTCACTTTCAGCCGTTATTAACAAGTCATCCATGTAGTGTAAAATTTGTACTTTTGGGCACTGTTGTCGAACCGGCTCTACTGCCTGGTCAACATATAGCTGGCATATGGCAGGACTGTTAGTCATTCCTTGGGGAAGCACCTTCCATTCATATCTTTTGTCGGGACCTTGATGATTAATGGAAGGTACGGTGAAAGCAAACCTCTGAATGTCTTGTTCATGTAGAGGTATGCTAAAAAAGCAGTCCTTCAGATCGAGTACTATTAATGGCCAATGCTTTGGGATCATAGTAGGAACCGGGAGTCCAGGTTGTAATGTCCCCATGGGTTGCATCTGCTGATTAACAGCCCGTAAATCATGCAACAACTGGTATTTCCCCGATTTTTTCTTTATCACGAATACTGGCGTATTCCATGGGGAGGTTGATGGTTGCAAATGGCCTGCCTCTAATTGTTGTAACACTATATCATTTACCGCAGCCAACTTTTCCTGGGTAAGGGGCCACTGTGGTATCCACTTTGGCTTGTTGTCCAGCCATGACAATGGTAGCGGCTGCATCTCAGTGGCCCCCACGAAAAACCCGTGTCCTGTCTTTTAAAATCGCCTTTGGGCTGGGCTAGGTCCCTTCTGCCTTCTCTGGAGCCTAATCCTCTCTCCTGATATCCCTTTTTATACATAATACGCCGTCCTGTAGAACTCTCCAATTGGTCCTCATTTGTTAATGTCAGTCCCAATTGTTCTAAAATGTCTCTTCCCCATAATGTGATGGGGAGTGCACTAACATAAGGTTGCACATTTCCCTTGTTCCCTTCTTGATCCTGCCAATGAAGCACCTGAGCACTTCTTGATGGTGTCATGGCCGCACCTAGGCCTACTAAAGTATTATCTCCTGGCTGAAGGGGCCATGACTTCGGCCAATCATTTTCTGAAATTATACTTACATCTGCACCTGTATCTAGCAGGCCCTGAATCGACTTTCCTCTAATGGTTAAGGTCCACAGAGGTCGATCTGCTAAAGATAGGGACAAGGCTGTAAATTTCTCCCCTTGGGGTCCATGAACATCCTGCGCTCCAATCATGATCAGCATTTGAGCCACAGGTTCTTCTGGCTTGATTTGAATAATACCCTTTGTAGATTGTATTAGCACTTTTAACTTATCAAAAGGTAATTGAATGACTCCGGTAATGACCATTAGGCCTCTTAAAGCATTTGTTTCTTTTCCTATGATTATTCCAAGTCCCTTATGCTCCGCTGAAATTGTTTCTGCCCTCACCTCTATGGCTTGTGGCCCCATTTGAGGTGTTAGTACCGAATATTCGGTGGCTCGTAACTCTGCGCAGTAAATATTTGGTTTTTGTATTGTTGGGACCGTGGCACCCACCAATTGTTTTGGCCCCAGGGTGCAGGGGCCCACATTCCGTTTTTTTGCTGTTGTCCATATACACCTGATCTTCTTATGGGGCCCGGCTCATTTGGCATCCTCAGGGGATTGCCTGCGCTATTCATTTTAAAGTAACATTCACTGACCCAATGATTCCCTCTTCTACAGCGTGGGCAAAGGCCTGGTCTTCTCGAGTTCTCTATGCCCTGCCGATCTCGGGCTGGAAATTTCACCCTACATTCCCTCATTAGATGCCCTTCTCAACCACATCTAAAGCATATTCGTCCCCTCATGTTCTGTCTAAATTGTCGGGTTACAGCTACTGCAGCATGTGATCCAGAAGCTACATCATCCATGACATCCCTACAGATTTTCAAAAAGGTAGGGATGTCTTTATGCTGCCATGGTCTAAGAGCTTCACGACATGTTTTATTGGCCTGTTCATACGCCAATCTTCTGACTAAGGGCATTGCTTCTTCCACAGTTTCAAAAATGTTTCCTGCTGCTTCCATTAATCTGTTCACGAAGTCAGCGTAAGGTTCAGTAGGGCCCTGTACTATCTTAGTTAGGCTGTGTCTTATTTCTCCTTTTCTGGGTATCACCTTCCAGGCTCTTCTTGCTATCTCTCTCACTTGTAAGAGGACAGCTGTTGGTAATCGGGCCTGCTCATCAGGATTGGCAAATCGCCCTTCTCCATTTAACATTTCCTCATCCCATGCTTGATTCCCTGCTTGATAGTTCTGCTTTGAATATTCTCGCGCGAATTCTTTATAAGCAGCTAACCATAAGAGGAAGTCACCCCCACCCAACACCGCCTTTACTAAGTTTCTCCAATCCTCGGGTATTAGGCCTTGCTGCCCAATGTTATCAAGGATTGCCTGAGTGTAACTTGCATGGGGCCCATACAATTGTACTGATTGTTGCAACTCTTTAAGTAATTTATGGTCAAGAGGTGTCCAACCCCTGTTTTCCTGTTGATCCTGAATTACAGGAAACACCTGGCCTGGTTCCTGGTACTGCTCCCAAGCAGGTTTTCTATAAACAGCTCCCCTTTGCTTGCTTTCGGTTCTCGGCCTTTCTATCTCCTCCTGCATACCTACTCCCTCCATCACTCCTTTTTCCTCCTCCCACTCTTCTTCAATCTCATGTGGAAAAAAGGGGCTTTTCTTTACAGGAGGAAACTTTGGTAGTACTAATGGGTGATACCGGGGTGGTGATTCATCCTTTATGGTTGAATTTGCCAGCCTTGTAGGGCCAGGATATATTCTTGGCATCTCTCTCGGGGGCGAGGTTCCCTCTTCAGCTTCCTTCTCCCCCACGTAAGCTTCCTGGCTCTCTAAATCCTTCTTTGATTTTCTTCTCACCTGTTCATTACAATAGCTGCTCTCCTGGCTGCCCTGCCATAATTCTTCCTGCAATTCACTCCCCTCATTAAGCAACAACTCGATCCCTTCCGTGGGGTCCTGAAGCACCTGATCAATGAGTTGCCACAGCTTCAGCACTTCTATCAATTCCCCAGCCTCGCGTAATTTCCATCCCAACTGCCTCCACTGCTGTAGAAACCAGGGGGACATCTCCACGACTGCTCTTACGAAAGCATGAATTTTCCTCCCCCCTCGTTTCCCTCGCTTAGAAGAAAAGCTGCGAGGAGGTGGGGAGTAGGAAGAGAGAGAAACCACATTCAGCCCACAATGGATGATCTTTAGGGAGAAATAGAGAATGGTGCCTAGCAGGAGGAAGAGGTAGCCAGTGGGCAAAGAGTAGCCAAAGAACTCCATTGTCTGTACCGTCTGTGACATGTTGGAGCGGTGGGCGTAATGGAAGACTGAGTCTCCCAGACGTTCCCAGTTAATACCTCTTTCCTAGCTTCTAATTTTCTTCCCCCACGGCTTTTTTCCTGGGTTCTAACTAGCTTTTCACCGGCACTCTTTCCGTCTGGCCTTCCCCTAGGCTCTTTGCTAGTCTCTCTCTCCGGTAATTTCCCACTTCTTCCCGTTTTTTCCCTCCTAGGTTTCCTATCTGAGTCACGGCACCATTTGCTGCTCCTCCGCATGCGGAGGAGCCACACCGGACCGGACGCTTGTTGTTCCCTTTTTTAACAAGTCCTTTCTATAGTAAAGTAAGAATAAGTAAACAGCAAACTCCCAAAGCAAGAATGAGTAGAGAGAAGTGAGAAAGAATGAAGTAACGAACTTCCCCGCGAACTCTCCAACGCACTCTCCAACCAACCCACACCACCATGCCATCTCTCTCCTCCTATATAGTCCTCTCCACCAATCCGTGCTCTGCTACTCACATGCTGAGCCCGCCGCTCTCCTCCAATCAGGAGCGGCTCTTGCAGCTTATCAAGTTGGTAAGGGGCAGCTGGGTAGAAGCTGTACGCTCCTCTCCCAGCGCCACATTGTGGGAGAGCAGATGCATAGAATAAGTCTTAATTCCAGTAACAGTATAGTCCGAGTTGCTCCCCACAGCTTTCCATACCTAAAATACTCTCATGGGCTCTTCAGCCAGATCTGAGTGCCTTAAGGGCTGATTCTGAGGCCAGAGTGCTGTTTAGGACATCTGCTATTCTACGAGACTGCTGTGTATCGCACTTCCCATGCTACCTATATTTTATATAGTCTAAGTATTGTATAAACTAAAATATACAACACTAGGAGTATGCTATCAGTAATTACACTACCAATCTCAGTGATTATAAATAAGAATGTTAGCAACTATACTGATTCTGAACAGTGATTCAATGTTTCTGTTTTTAAATTTAAAAATGCCCATGAACTTGAATGTTTCTGTGTAGCTCCTAATAGAACTACAGGCCTTAGAAGTTCTATGCTGTTTAACATTTCATCTTCAGTGCCAACTTGATTATTACACTGCCAGTTTATAAAACACTTCACAGTCATGTGAACCTTACCATAAGATAGGACTGTGTAGAATAAATCCTTTAACTACAAAGACAATCTTATCTCACAAGGGAGGAAGATCCAGAGGGGTCAAATGACTTGCTAATGTCACTTAGCTCTGTTGGCACAGAAACAAGGAAAGCTCTCAGCTTCCTGCCACCTCCCCTTACACCACCTGCCTCAACTAGACGAGCCTGTAATTTTAAGGATGCTCAGGTCCCATGAGTTTAAATGAATTTTTCAAGGTTACATGACAAGTACCAAAGCCAGAAGCAAAAATTATTGCTTCCATCTTTCTCTTCCTTGTCCACAATGGAAGTTTGATGTACACTTATGCATTATTCAAATATCATTTACAACCAAGAAGCATTATTTTTCCCCAAAAATAACAATGACACTACTTTTTCCATTGAGGAAGTTATTTTAATGGATGATGCAAACATACTTGTTTTGTTTTTTACTTTGAGATGCAAAGAAATGAACAAGTAGACAGAGAAGTGGTATTCACCCTCTAGTTAACTGCTGAAATGTCCACAGCGGTCAGGGCTGGCCCAGGAGCAGGGAACCTAATCATCTGAACCATCACTTGCTAGCTACCAGGGTCTACATTATCTGAAAGTTGGAGTCAGGGGCTGGAACCGGGAATCAAACCCAAAAACTCCAATGTGGGACACAGACATCTGAACCATAAGGCTGCACCCTGGCTTCCAGACTTGTTTTTTCACCAGTCCTCTGAAAAGGAAAGTTAATTACAACCTGAAATCCAAGACTCTGGAGTCCTCAGGTGTGTGTGTCTATGCATGAGAGTTAGTTGGGTAGATCAAGAGTCTGCAGTTTAGAGAGAACAGAAGAGTGAAACATGTGTCAGAGGATGTCAGCATTGGAGAGGTGGCTGTGCTCTAGTCAGAGGCTGAGGAGGACAAGTCCACAGAGAGCAGCAGCACCAAGGGAGAATGCTATACTAGCAAGTAAGGAGAAAAAATGTTGAAAAATAAATATGTGAAAAGGATTTATTTATCTGGAAGATGGAGTTATAAAGAAGGAGAGACAGGGAGGGGGAGAGAGAGATCTTCCATCTGCAGGTCAACCCACCAAATGGACACAATGTCTGGGACTGGGTCAGATCAAAGCCAGGATCTGGAACTCCACCCAAGTCTCCCTCATGGGTGGCAGGGACTCAAGAACTTGGGTTGTCTGCTGCTTTCTCAGATGCATTGCCAGAGAGCTGGATGGGAAGTACAGCAGCTGAGACACAAACAGTGGCCATATGGGATGCCAGCATCAGTGGCAACAGATTATCCTAATGCATCACAACACTGGCTCCAACAAATGAACTTAGGTAAACAAGTCCAAATGCCAGGGAAACATCAGATAAAATGCCAAGGATGAGCATTGTGGTGCAGCAGGGTAAACCACTACTTAGGAGGCATACCTCATTCTTAAGTATGAGGATGTCTTTTAACCACTTTTGTACAAGAGAGTACAAGCCAGAACACCATAGCATCTTCCAGATTTGGCACTGCCTGTTCTCAGGGGGCCCCCCACAAACTCCTGTGCTTCCCCTGGGCAGTTTGTTTTGGCTGAAGCCAGCCAGAACCCTGGGGTCATTGGAGTAGGAAATGGGATTAAAGGATTTCATGCTGCAAAACTGCTCCAAGCCAGTTTTTTCACTGAGAGACAGAGACCCAGAATGACCTCCCCGGAGCTCACAAGACCATGCCTGGACACCTGCCAGGGAAAAAGTTGGAAAAAAAAATCCAGATTCTGGAATCTTCTGGAACATTCTAGAATATTCTAGAATTTTCCCAGAATGTCCTAGAGATTTTGTAGGATGTTCCAGAATGTTCCAAAATGCCACCTAGTTATCCTAGGGGGATTCTGGGATGCAGGTCTGAGTGGAAATTCCCCAGCCAGGTGCAGCGGATGTCCTGGTGCTGTGCCCAGCCCGGCTGACATTTACACAGCGCACATAGCCTAAGCACCTGCACACATGGGAGGGGAGTCAAGGGGGTGTGGCCACTCCAGGACATCCTGTGCTGATCTCTGGGGGCCGTAGTAATTTCCAGCCCATCAGAAGAGGTTCTCGGCCCCCCAAGATGGTCACTGGGCAATCTGGAATGTTCTAGGACATTCTACAAAAATCTAGAAATACTGAGAACATTCTAAAAAATTCCAGGACCCCCAAAGACTTTCACTGCATGTTCTGGGAACATTCTAGAAAATTCTGAGAATATTCACCATTGTTTCTAGAACATTTCTAAAACCCCAATGATGCCTACCTGGTGTTCAGGAAAAATTCCAAGAACATTCTGGAAACATTCTGGAAAAATTTCTGAGAGCATTCTTGAAAATTCTGAGTGTATTCTAGAACGTTTTAGTAAATTCTATGACCCCCGAAGACACTCAGCAGGTATTCTAGAAAAAGTTCTAAGAACATTCTAGAAAGTTCTAAAAAAAAACTCCATAAAATTCTAGAATATTCTAAGACCTGAGAAACACTCGCCTAGTGTCCTTGAAACATTCTAGAAAATTCTGGAAAATCCCTAGCCCCAGAGAATCCATAATGGAAGCTCATGGAAGCTCCTGGAACATTCTGGAATGCCCCGGGACCTCATCCCATCCCAGTGCCACCTGGATGTTTGCACAACCTCAGCCCTGCCCACTTCTCCCAAGCCCTGGCTATAAAGAGATGCCTGTTAGCAGCCGGTTCCAGACGACGAAAAGACGATGATGATGAAGGCTCTCATTCTTGCCCTTGTGGTGGGCGTGGCCTGTGCCCAGGTATCAATTACTCGCATCATTTGTGCAATGTTCCATAATGTCCTAGAATGTTCCAGAATGTTCCAGATGATTGCAATAGACTCTCTAGCAGGCCCTACGGGAGCAACTGGAATGTTCCAGAATATTCCAGGATGTTCTAGAACACATCCAGACAATTCCACAATGTTCTAGAATGTTCCAGAATCTTTCCAATTTTGTTTCTAACAATTCTAGGATGTTCTGGAATGTTCTAGAATCTCTCCCCCAGAATATTACAGAACATTCTGGAATGTTACAGACAGTCCCAGTAGACTCTAGCAGGACCTAGGGAAGCATCCAGAGTGTTCCAGAAAAATTCCATAATGTTCTAGAATGTTCCAGAATGTTCTAGAAAATGCCTCTGGAACGTCCCAGCATGCCCCAGGATGTCCCAGCATGCTCCACAATGCCCTGAAACATTCCACCATGTTCCAGCATGCCCTGGCACACCCTGAATGCCCACCTCTCCCCCTGAAGTTGAAGGCCAGAACTACTTCAAGTTCCTGGTGCAGGAGAATGGCCACATCTTCTTTCTCAATCAGAATGTGGGCACCGATGGCACTGCCACCTGCATCACCCTTACTGCTGGTGAGCCCCCTGCACACACATGTGGATACAGCCAGCACCTGCTAGAAAGAGAGTCTGACCCTGACTGTATACACAGACCCTGAGTGTATGCAACCAGTCCAGAGCTTGACCCTGACTGTATACATGGATCCTGAGTGTATACAGTCGGCTCCTACTAGGGACACACATTGCAACCTGAAAGCCTGACCCTGCTGTATACAGTTAGCACCCACTAGAGAGAGATACATTCTGACCGTGACCGTATACAATCAGTGCCTACTATGCAGAATAACTTTGACCCTGGTGCATCCTAGAGGGGCTTGGCCAGCTGTATACTGGTGGCACACACTAGAGAGAGAGCCTGACCCTGGCTGTGTTCAGGCAGCACCTACTAAATACAAGATCCTCAACCCCAGCACACCCTAGAGGGGGGCTCGGCCAGCTGTATACAGTCAGTGCATACTAAGTAGATCCCATCCTGTCCGGGGTGGGCTTGGCTGACTGTATACAGTCAGCACCCACTAGATGGGGCAAGCACATACAGTCAGCACCTACTAGATATCTGGGGCAGGTTTTGCTGAATGTATACAGTCAGTGCTTACTGAACAGAACCATCCCAGCCCCATCCTATCCTGGGTGATTTTGGTTGACTGTATACAGTCAGCACACACTAGAAGGAGCCATCCTGACTGTGACTGTATACAGTTGGTGCAGACCCAGTGGTAGTTAGTGGGCACCCTCTAGACAGAGGCACCCTCGGTGTACACAGCACGGAGCCCATGCTGCCTGAGGTGCGTCTGGTTGGCTGTATACAGTCAGCGCCCACTAGACAGGGCAAGTGTATACAGCTGGCGCCACCCACAGCCCAGGACCAGGAGCTGAGCGATAAGCACCTGGCACAGTTCTTGGTGTTAATGAAGGAGAACGGGATCCCCGGGAGAACATGGAGTGTGTGGCCAGCATGGGTGAGCTGGGGGTGTGGCCAGTGTGGAGGGTTCATGGCCAGGATGGGCATGGCTGTCACGAGTGAGCCAGGGGTGTGGCCAGGGTGGAGGCATGGCTGTGAGCTGGGGGCATGGCTGACATGGATGAGAATCAGGTGTGGTCTGGGTGGAGGGGAATGAACTGGTGGGTGTGGCCTGGGTGGAACATTCCAGGGGGTTCCAGAAAAATCTAGAAAACTCTAGAACGTTCCATGGAGCCACCAGGCCATCCCATGCTGACTCAGCCAATTTCTCCTCCCTGACAGACACCTGTCCCCAGTGATGATGCTGACGCCCAGGTGAGCAGTGTGGTGCCAGCCAGTCCTCACACCTTCCCAGGGGAACATTCTAGAGTGTTTCCGAAATATCCCAGAATGTTCTAGATGTTCAGGCAACAGGAATATTCTGGAACATTCCAGAGCATTCTGCGACATTTCCAGAATGCTCCACAGTTTTTTTCTCCTCCCCAACAGGTAAAAAGCCAACGTCTCCCTGCCCCTCACTTGCAATCTCTGCTGGAAGCTTCTGGAATGTTCTGGGATGTTTTCAGAATGTTCCAGAATGTTCTGGAATGTCCCATAAGCCTCTGTCCCCAGCTCGCTCTCAGTTTCTCTTTCTCATTGATGTCATAAACTGATTGCACACGACTGTGGATTCTGTGGTCTCTCTGGAATGCTCCCACATCTGGCTCCCAGAGGCCCTTGGGGCCCCCATGTCTGGCTCAGAATCCCCTGGGAGAAACCACGCCCTCACTTCTGGCTCCCAGAAACCCCTAGGTCCCCTACTCCAGCGCCATCTTCCCCACCACCCACACCTTGTGGGAACATGGGGTTGGGGATCAGGACTATCAATCACCATAGCCCTGCCCATTTCCAGGCCCCAAGCCTGCACCAGGGGCTGCATTGGTGTCTCTAAAGCTCCATACAGGTCTCCATCTGGGTCTCAAAGGCTCCATATGGGTCCCCAGGGGCTCCATACGGGTCTCTAGGGCTTCATCCGGGTCTCCAGAGCTCTATCCAAGTCCCCATGGCTCCATCCATATCTCCAGGGGCTCCATCCAGATCTCTAAGGCTCCATCCAGGTCTCTAGCAGGTGCATGGGCCCACCAGGAGCTCCATCCAGGTCTCTAGGGCTCCATCTGGGTCTCGGGGGCTACAACCAGTTCTCTAACAGGTGCACAGGGCTCCATCCGGGTCCCCATGGCTCCATCCATATCTCTAGAGGCTCTATCTGAGTCTCTAGCAGGTGCCTGGGGCTCCCAGGAGCCCCATCTGGGTCTTTAGGGCTCCATCTGGGTCTCCAGGGGCTGCATCTGGGTCTCTAACAAGTGCACAGGGGCTCCATCTGAGTCTCTAGGGGCTCCATCTGGGTCTCCAGGGATCCATCCAGGTCTCTAAGGCTCCATCTGGGTCCCCAAGGCTCTACCCATATCTCTAGGGGCTCGATCTGGGTCTCTAGGGGCTCCATCCAGATCTCTAACAGGTGCATTGGGCCCCAAGGAGCTCCATCCAGGTCTCTAGGGCTCCATCTGGGTCTCTAGCAAGTGCCTGGGGCTCCCAGGAGCTCCATCCAGGTCTTTAAGGCTCCATCCGAGTCTGCAGGAGCTCCATCTGGGTCTCCAGGGATTCATCCAGGTCTCTAAGGCTCCATCTGGGTCCCCAAGGCTCTACCCATATCTCTAGGGGCTCCATCTGGGTCTCTAGAGGCTCCATCTGGGTCTCTAGCAGGTGCCGGGGGCTCCCAGGAGCTCCTTCCAGGTCTTTAGGGCTCCATCCAGGTCTCCAGGGGCTCCATCTGGGTATCTAGGGGCTCCATACGGGTCTCCAGGGCTCCATTGGGTCTCCAGGGGTTGCATCCAGGTCTCTAGCAAGTGCACCGGGCCTCCATCTGGGTCCCCAGGGCTTCATCCACGTCCCCAGCAGGTGCCCAGGGCCCCCAGGAGCTCCATTTCCAGTCCAGCTGGAACCCTCCCCCCAAAGCTGGGGACCCCCAAGGCCCCTGGGCCAGAACCGTGGAAAATGCAGAGACTGTGGGAACATGGCTAGGCAACTCCCTGAAGGCATCCTCCACGCCTCTGGCTTTCTCTCGTTGCTACGCAACCCCGTGCAGGCTTGCCCGGGGCTGAGGGGCTTAACCCAGTTGCTAGGCAATCCCTCAAAGGTGCGTTCAGGGCCTCTGGCTTAAGCAAGTTGCTAGGCAATCCCACTCATGCACACTAATTATTTAATTATTTTTTAAATTAATTTTAAAAGAATTTTAATGAATTTTTTTTTTATTTTTTGACAGGCAGAGTGGGCAGCGAGAGAGTGAGACAGAGAGAAAGGTCTTCCTTTGCCATTGGTTCACCCTCCAATGGCTGCTGCCGCCAGCGCGCTGCGGCCAGTGCACCACGCTGATCCGGTGGCAGGCGCCAGGTACTTCTCCTGGTCTCCCATGGGGTGCAGGGCCCAAGCACTTGGGCCATCCTCCACTGCACTCCTGGGCCATAGCAGAGAGATGGACTGGAAGAGGGGCAACTGGGACAGAATCCGGTGCCCCGACTGGGACTAGAACCCGGTGTGCTGGTGCTGAAAGGCGGAGGATCAGCCTAGTGTGCCGCGGCGCCGGCCAATTTTAATGAATTTTTAAATGGAATTTGAATGTCTTTTTACATTTTTAATTTTTACTTAATTTTTAATTTTTAATGAATTTTTAAATGAAATTTTTAAGAAATGTATTTTTAGATTTTCTGATGACAGCCATATTGGAGTCTGGCAAATTCTCGTTCTGACATCAGCAGCAGAATGTTGGATCCTGGCAAATTCTCATTATGACAGGAATGACAGGCATCTTGGAGGCTGGCAAATTTTTCTGACAGGAGTGGCAGCCATGTTGGAGTCTGGCAGTGTGTTTTCTGATGTCAGTGGTGGCCATCTTGGATTCTGGCAATTGTTTTGACAGGAGCTATAGCCATATTGGATCCTGACAAAATTTCTCTGACAAAAACTCAAGGGAGTCCCTGTAAGAAAAGGTGTCTTTCGGACCCAGGACCAATTTGCTGAGAGAAACTTGTATGAGAATTAAAATGTTTTTCCTGAGTGACAGGTCTATTCTGAGTGATGGACAGGTTTCTGAGTGATGGACAAGGGTGACTGGGTGATGGACAGGTGTCCCCGCCAAGAGCCCTGGGACCCCCAGAGACCCTCAGAGACCCCCAGAGATGCTGAAAGACCCTGAGAGAACCCCAGAGACAACTGGGACCCACAGAGACCCCCAGGGACCAACAGAGACCCTCTGGGAAGTGACTATAAGAACCTGGAAGTACACCAGAAGTACCCAAAAATGGGTATAAACAGAACCAAAGTGACTGAAAATGGGTATACAATGGCCGGAAGTGGACCGGAAGTGACTTAGGAACCCAGAAGTAGACTAAAGTGAGTCTGAGAACCCTGAAGTGACATAAATTAGCTGGAAGTTAGTGACTGTAGGAATCGGGAAGTTGACTGGAATTGACTCTGGGAATGCAGAAGTGGACTGGAAGTGGGTCTAGAATGACCAGAAGTGGGTTTAGGAAATTGAAAGTGGACCAGAAATGAATGCAGAGAGGGGAGGGAAGGAAGGAAGGGATGAGTCATGCTGAGACTCCTGCTGAGTCATCAGGAAATTCTGCTGAATCATCACTAGCACACACCTTGTGAGCCATCATTATACATACCCACTTAATCCTCATTATCCCAGACCTGGTGAGTCATTGAGAAACTTCTGCTGAGTCACCATTTTATACCTGCTGAGTCATTATTACCTACCAGGCATCCTTACCCACAAAGGTAGACAACTACACCTGCCAAGTCATACTCTTAGGCCAGTGAGTCGCACTTCTAAAATTGCTGAATCATGCTTCCAGACCTCCTGAGTTGTGCTTCTAAACTTGGTGAGTCATGCTTCAAACATGAACCCTAACCCAAATCCCATCCCCACCCTAACCTTGACATCAAACCTAACCTGCTGAGTCATGGCACCAGGCCAGCTGAGTCATGCTTCTACCCCTAAATCTAACCCAAGGTTGCAACGAAGGAAGGAGGGGCCCCTTGCACCTGCTGGGACTGGATGGAGGTCCTGAGCACCCCATGCACCTGCTGGAAACCAGGATGGAGCCCCTGGGGACCCAAATTGAGCTCTGGAGACCCAGATGGAGCACTGAAGAACCAGATGGAGCCATGGAAACCCAGATGAGGCTCCTAGAGACTGTATGGATCCCTGTGCACCTGCTAGAGACCCAGATGGAGCCCTAGAGACCTGGACGGAGGCCCCAGCACTTGGATGGAGGACCTGGGGACTTGGCTGGTGGCCTGGAGACCCGGATGGAGACCAGGAGATCTGTATGAAGGCCCTAGAGACTGAATGGAGCCCTGGGGACCCAGATGGGGCAATGTATACCTGCTAGAGACTAGGATGGAGCTGCTGGGGACCACCCTATCTCTCAGGACCCCTTGACAGGGCTCAGGTCTCTAAAGAGAACATGTGGGGACCAGGGAGGTGGTAATGATGAGTCAGCAGAAATTTCATGATGACTCAGAAGGTATGGTAATGATGACCCAGCAGAAATTTCATGATGACTCAGCATAAATGGATGGTGCTGACTCAGGAGCGAGGAAATGGATGGACAGGAGGAAGTGGTGGCCCTTTGTGAACTTCTGGCTGTGGGAGACCCTGAGGAAGTGTGCTCCCAGCACTGAAGGATGCAGGATCTCTGTACTTGCGAACTCCAGATAGCTGGGTCTGGGGAGAGTGCAGGGGTGACCTGCGCAGGCCCTGCTGCAGCCACCCTGGGACCTTGAGGCCAACCCATGGGTGCCACAGGGCCCCTCAGGGTCTCTCCCAGCCAGTGCTGTGCCAATCCTCCCTTCTTATCTCTGGCTCTCAACTGATTCTGGGATTTTTCCAACCCGGAGGTGGGGGCACCAGACCAGAGGTCAGGGAATGGTGGGGGGTGAGGGCCACCAGGTGCCCCGTGCACCCTGTGGGAGCCAACCCATGACCCCACCACATGGCTGTGGAGGAAGGCTGGCTGCAGGGTTTCTGGAGGCCCCAGGGCTGGGAGTGAACCCTGGTACACATGACTGCTAGAGGGCACAGAGAATGCAGCTACTCCCCCTCAGTGTGGGGTGACCCTGGCACTTCCCTGCCAAGGGTGGAAGCAGATGCTGAGCTAGTCTTAGAGCACTGCTCTCTCCAGTCCTGTTATCCATGGGTTCTCAGTCTGGGAAGACAGGTTTCAAAGTGTTTTCAGAAGACTTGGCATCCTAAGAACTGCTGGAAACTCACAGTCACAGTCAGTGTCATTCTAGAGCAAAGGTGCATTCGATGTGAATAACCAGGTTTGTGTTTTGAGTCTGCAATCCTTTCAGTCTATATGTTAGGTCCCTATGTTGTTACCTGTTTCCAAGTGATTGCAAGACATTGCTGTGAAAATTAAAAAAAAAAAAGAAGTGATAGGAAATAAATTGAGATATTAAATTTTGTGTTTTTTATTTTTATTTTTTGGCAAAGTTAGACAGTGAGAGACAGAAAGATCTTCCTTCCATTGGTTCACCCCCCAAATGGCTGCTACGGCCAGTGTGCAGCACTGATCCAAATCCAGCTGCCAGATACCTCCTCATGGTCTCTCATATGGGTGCAGGGCCCAGGCAGTTCGGCCATCTTCCACTGCCTTCCCAGGCCACAGCAGAGAGCTGGACTGCAAGAGGAGCAGCCAGGACTAGAACCCGGTGCCCATATAAGATGCTGGCACTACATGTGGAGGATTAACCAAGTGAGCCATGGCACTGGCCCCAATTTTGTGTTTTTCCACACCCCCTGGTCCCTCAGTCTTCCAGAGGCAGTCACAGATTTTGTTATGATTATCTGTACTTCTTACTTCTAAAGTAGGCTTTACGGACACATATTAGCCTCAGAGACAAGGAGTCTGTCACGTGGCATCTTTAAATGGTGGTTGCTCAAAGGGAGGCTTTATCATGACAAACAGACAGTGGAGAAGTAGAATTCTGATGCATGAATGGCCTCCCTAGACACAGTCTTATTCCATGTGCCTTCATAAGTCTCCATCCCCTGTGTCTCCAGCACCTCTTTTTAAAAAAGATTTATTTGAAAATTACATAGAGGGCCAGTGCCATGGCTCACTAGGCTAATCCTCTGGCTGTGGCACTGGCACTCTAGGTTCTAGTCTTGGTTGCTCCACTTCCAGTCCAGTTCTCTGCTGTGGCCCGGGAAGGCAGTGGAGGATGGCTCAACTTACTTGGACCCTGCACCTGCATGGAGACCAGGAGGGAACACCTGGCTCCTGGCTTTGGATTGCCACTATGCACTGGCCGTGGCAACCATTTGGGGTGTGAATCAATGGAAGGAAGATCTTTATCTCTCTCTCGCTGCCTAACTCTGTCCAAAAAATCCCCATGAAATTTAATATCTCAAGTTATTTCCTTATCACATAGAGGGAGAGACAGAGGCATAGAGAGACAGAAAGAGCTTCCATCCTCTGGCTCACTCCCCAATTGGTTGCAATGGCCAGGGTTGGGCCCATCTGAAGCCAGGAGTCAGGCCTTTGGAGCTTCTTCTGGGTCTCCTACGTGGGTGGCAGAGGACAAAACAGTAAGGCCATCTTCCACTGCTTTCCCAGGTCTTTGGCAGGGAGCTGGATCTGAACGGGAACAGCCAGCATACAAACCAGCACCCATATGGAATGCCAACATTATAGGTAGTGGTGTAACCCACTGCACCACAATGCCAGACCCTCCATCACATCTTTCCTTGAGTGTCCATCTGTGCCTGCATCCCAAGCCAGCTGTCAGGTCCTCCAGCCCCTCTGCATGAAGCTGTGATCTCCCATCAGTTATCTGCATCTCTACTCCAGAGTATTATCCTGCTACCCTGGAGTGACTTCATAGCCTGAGCCTTCAGCTCATGGCAGCCTTCAGATACCTCTCTGCCCTTTGCTTGAAGTCATTGTCTTCCTTGGGCTTCTAGATCCCCTATGACTTCAGCCTCGGCTTTTTTCTTGTGTCCCCATGCTAAATGCCTGCACCCTAAACATCTCATGTGTCTTCATCTCCTGTTCTCTTCCCAGGGTCTCCACGCACTTTGAAGGTTTGGTTATGTGGTTAACTGTTGAGGAACAATGTGGTTTTCTATGAGCTTTAGCCATTGTGAATAAAGCTGCTATATATATTTTCATGTCAGCTTTTATCAAGGCATACGTTTTCACACCAGCTCTGTAAATATATTAGAACATGTATGGTGTATGACACGGTATTGGATTCCTAATAACATGCCAAGATGTCTGATAAAGCATCTACCCCATGATGCATTCTCACCAGGAATGAATGAGATGTCATGCTACTCTATCCTTGAAAGCATTTGTAATGTGTGTTTTTAAGTGTAACCATCCTGATACACAGTGTATCCATCTTGTTGCTGTCTAAATGTGCTCTTCCTTTATGTACAGTACATTTCTTTTTCTCAGAATTCTCTAATATTCAGATTGGTTTATATGCTTTTTTATTTATTTGACAGATAGAGTTAGACAGTGAGAAAGAAAGAGACAGAGAGAAAGGTCTTCCTTCCATTGGTGCATCCCCCAATGGCCACTATGGCTGGAACTATGCTGATCCGAAGCCAGGAGCCAGGTGCTTCCTCCTGGTCTCTGATGTGGGTGCAGAGCCCAAGCACTTGGGCCATCCTCCACTGCACTCCCAGGCCACAACAGAGAGCTGGACTGGAAGAGGAGCAACTGGGACTAGAACCCTGTGCCCATATGGGATGCCAGCACTACAAGTGGAGGATTAACCAAGTGAGCCATGGTGCCAGCCCCATATATGTTTATTTTATTATGCATTTTACGTGTGTCTCTATGTATTCTGGCAGTATTTAAATTTGAAGGCATTTATTTTCCTGTTACTGAGTTCTCCAAGTTTTTGTTAAATTTGCATACAATTCCTTCAAGTGTGTATTTTTCTTTTTTATACGATTAATTTATTTATTTGAAAGGAACAGTTACAAAGAGGGAGACACATAGTGAGACAGAGAGACAGATCTTTCATCACTGGTTCACTCTAAAAATGACCACAATGGCTAGTTCTGTGCCAGACTGAAGCCAGAAGCCTGGAACTCCATCTGGGTCTCCCATGTGGATGACAGGGGCCCAAGCACTTGGGTCACCTTCTGCTGCTTCCCCAGACACATTAGCAGGGAGCTGGATGGGATGTGGAGTTGAACTAGTGCTCATATGGGATGCCAGTGTCACAGAGCATGGCTTAACCTGCTGTGTGACAATACCAGCCACTGTTTTGCCTTTGATAATAGGCATTCTAACTGGAGTAACTTGGTGTCTAATTGTGGTTTTGATTTGTATTTGTATTTCCCTGTTAATTAGTGATGCTGAACATTTTTCATGTACTTCTTGGCCATTTGTATGCCTTTCTTTGACAAATGAGCATTTAGATCTAATGCCAATTTTAAAATCGGTTCATTTTTCATTGAGTTTTTAAAATGTCTTAAAGGGTGTATACACCTTAATAGGTGTATATTTTCTAAATATTTTCTCCAATTTCATATTGTCTCTTTGTTATGTTGATTATTTTGTTTGCTTTGCAGAAGTTTTTTAATTTGGTAAAATTCCAGGGCCAGTGCCGTGGCTCACTTGCTGCAGTGCCGGCATTCCATATGGGCACTGGGTTCTAGTCCCAGTTGCTCCTCTTCCAGTCCAGCTCTCTGCTGCATCCCAGAATGGCAGTGGAGGATGGCCCAAGTGCTTGGGCCCTGCACCCATATGGGAGACCACAAGGAAGCACCTTGCTCCTGGCTTTGCTCCTGGCACAGCGCCAGCCATAGTGGCCATTTGGGGAGTGAACCAATGGAAGGAAGATCTTTCTCTTTGTCTCTGTCTCTCACTGTCTATAACTCTACCTGTTAAATAAATAAAAAAGTGCATTTGACTATTTTTGCTTTTTTCTTCTAGTGCTTTGTTGTCGTATCCTTCAAATACTTACTCAATCCAATGTCCTGAAGCATTTTTTTCCTAGTACTTTCAGATCTTACATTTAAGTCTTTAAATAATTTTGAATTGAGTGTAAAATTATTTATTTGAGAGCAGATAAACAAAAAGAGAGAGCTCTCATGTTGATTGACTCCACAAATGCCCACAAAGGACAGGACTGGGCCAAACAGAAGCCAATAGTGTGGAATTCAACCCAGCTTTCCTGCATGGTGGAAGGAACCCAGTACTTGAGTTATCCCTACTCCCTCCCAGTATCTGCATTAGCAGGAAACTAGAGTCAGGAGTCAGAGCTGGGTATCTACTAGGTACTTTGATATGAGACACTAGCATCTTAACTGACATCTTAATGCCTAGGGTAAATGAACACCTTTGAGTTCAGTTTTGTATATGATGAGAGATAAAGTTTAAATCTTCTATGTGTGAATATTCAATATTCAAAGCACCATTCATTGAAAAGACTGTCCTTTCTGCAGTGAATATTCTTAGCATTTCTGCTGAAGATCAGCTCGTAGGAGATGTTTACCTTTAGGCTCTCCAAAATTTTTTATTAATATAAAGAGAACAGATATCATGTATTTTATAAATACAATGCTAAGAAGATATCCATAGTCCCCTCACTCCCTCCATCAATCCCCACTCACCTTTCCTTTTTCTCTATAAGTTTTGCAAAAACATAAATTCAAAAAAACATGATTTCACAATTTTCTTTTGAACCTTGGGTTTAGTGCACCACTAACCATACTATTCAACAAATAAAAAAAATCCAAAACCACAGTTTGACTAGAGTATTCACAAGGGCTAAAAACAATAATCAAATCATAAATCTATTTCATTCTTATTTATTCTTGTATCCTATATTAATCAGAACTTATCAGGGAAGAAATGACATTCATCTTTCTTGAATTGCTCATTTCAATAAGCATAATGGTTTGCAGTTGCATTCATGTATTGCAAAGACAGGGTTTCATTCTTTTTTATGACTGAGCAGTATTCCATACTACTCATTTTCTTTTTCCAGACATCAGTTAATGGGAATCTGATTTGATTGCTTATCTTAATTATTGCCAATTGAGGTGCAGTAAACATGGGGGTTATAAATAACTCTTCCAAAGCCTGATTTCATCTAGTTTGGGTAAATTCCCATGGGTGGGATTGCTGGGTCATATAGTAGATCTATTTTCAGATTTCTGAGGAATATCCTTACTGTCTTCCATAATGGTTGTACTACTTTACATTCCTATGAACAGCGTATAAGTGTGCCTTTTCTCCAACATCCTTACCAGCATTTATTATTTTTTTTCATTTTTGGATGATAGACATTCTAACTGGGATGAGATGAAACTTTATGGTGTTTTTGCATTTCCCTGATGGTTAGTGATGCTGAGTATCTTTTCATGTGTCTGTAGGCCATTTGTATTGATTGCATCCTTTGAAAATTTTCTGTGCATGTCCTTTGCCCATTTCTTAACTGCATTATTTTATTGAAGTTGAGTCTCTTAAGATCTTTATGAACATCAGATTGTTGTACCTGAGTGAGTGCAAACAAAAGAGCTCCACAGATTGATAAAATTTGGTGGTCCTTTATTGCGGGTGGTGGAGAGTGGGCTCATGCCCTAAAGAACTCTCGACCCTGAAGCCCAAAGCAACAGGGTTTACAAAGGCAAAAACCACAAAATCGGGAGGGGAATTCATGCTTGCTAGGAATAGGGGGGAATACATGGTTACTGGTTACTGGTTACTGACCTAAAACCTATGTGAAACTAGTATCAATTATAATCTAGTATCAATAAGCTAGTATCAATAAGCTAGTATCAATTATATTGACAACACCAGTTACAATCTTAACAATTCCAATTATAATCTTGACATTAATCCAGGTATTGGTTTTAATCATACGTAGGACTTAGACAAATTACAGTTTTTATCATTAACCCAGGTGTAGTCTATCCACTTCCAAGCTTGAGCGATCATGCTAGGGGGTTTCTGTGCTCTGCCAAGTGAGATGTAGTGGACTGCTATTATTCAACTGTTTTAGATCATAGTCTCAGACCAGAGTCTCATGGTGTGGGGGGGGCACCTTCCCAGAATGGAGTCTCAAGTGCTCCAAAATGGAGTCCCTACTGTCAAGGTGTTACGTCAAGATATTAACCCTTTATCAGTTATATAGTTTGCAAATATTTTCTACCACTCTTCACTTTGCTTAGTGTTTCCTTTGCAGCACAAATCTTCTAAGCTTGATGTAATCCCTTTTGTCTCTTTCTGCTTTCATTGCCTGTGCTTCTGGGGTCTTTACCAAGAAGTCTTTCCTATGCTAATATCTTGCAGTTTTCCCAATATTTTCCTCTAGTAATTTGTTGATATCAGGCCATAGATTTAGAGTCATGATCAGTTGTGAGTTGATTTTTGTATGGGTGTAAGTACAGGTTTTGTTTCATATGTCTGCATGTTGAGATCCAATTTTCCCAACACTATTTGTTGAAGAGACTGTCCTTTCTCCAGGGATTGATTTTAGCTCATTTGTCAAAGACTAGTTGGTTGTAGCTGCATGGATTAATTTTTTTGGTTTATATTTTGTTTCATTGGTATACATGTCTTTTTCTGTTCCAGTCCCAGGCTGTTTTGTTTGTAACTGCCCTGTAGTATGTCTTGAAATCTGGTCTTCTGATACTTCCAACTTTTTCTTGTTTAATGTTGCTTTAGTTATTTGGGGGTCTCTTGTGTTTCTACACAAATTTAAGCATTCTTTTTTTCTAGATCTGAGAAGAATGTTCTTGGAGTTTTGATTGGGGTCTCATTGAATCTATAAATCGCTTTGGGTAGTATGAACATTTTGATGATATTATTTTTTCCAGTGCACAAACATGAAATATTTTTCCATTTTTGTGTGTGTTCTTCTATTTCTTCCTTTAATGTTTTTCAATTTTCATTGTGAAGATCTTTCAAATTCTTAGTTAAATTTATTCCAAGGTATTTAATTTTTTAGTAGGTATTATGGTTGGTATTGTACTTACAAGTTCTCAGCCTGAATTCATCAAATACAAATATATTTAGCTTATCCAATTCCCAAAGGATTCAAAGTTCACTTTTTTGGTACATTATAAAAATTGTATAAGGAGTTGTTAATTATCCATCCCAGATAATAATTCCTGTCAGATCCTTTATAGAAAGATACAATTATAAATGTGGATGTTAGTTATAAGTGTAGGTGTTGATGAATCTGCCATAGTTTACTGTGGTATTTTTGGTTAAATTTTAAGTCATTCCTGATTACAAACTGATGAGTATCATAACATTTGTGGCAGTGAAGTGTGCTCATAACTTAACATTCCTACTTTCTCTGAATTCTGAATGGTTCAAGCTGGACATGGAAAGAAGTCAAAATGTAAGCTTTCTAGCCCACAGAGTTGTTGGTCTTGGTGCTTAGCAACAAAGATTCCTTTCCATTGCCCTAGTACATTACATTGCATCCTTACCTAGTTACTTACAGAGCACAGGTTTTTTGCTAAATTTACAGTATAAAAAAGGGCAGACAAGAACCCATGTTCTCATAGGCATCCTAGAAAAGTGCTAAATAAAGAAAAAGGGGGGTGGTAGCTCATTGCCTCTTTCATCTCTCCATTCATGCAAGTCATTCATAAATCCCACATAGAGGAACAAGTGAGCAGGGGTCAGGAGCAGTGCTCTAATGTTTAGGCATTTTACTTTGTGGAGGGGGTTGTATCCTTGTC
Organism: Oryctolagus cuniculus; assembly: GCF_964237555.1. Classification (NCBI taxonomy): domain Eukaryota; kingdom Metazoa; phylum Chordata; class Mammalia; order Lagomorpha; family Leporidae; genus Oryctolagus; species Oryctolagus cuniculus. The sequence goes on along the minus strand of NC_091449.1, from coordinate 28,946,518 downwards.
AGCCTACATTCAAAAAAGATACTCTGTCCCAGGAAAACAAGAAGACTAGGAAAGTCAGCATACCCAAATTGTTTCTTTTAATTTTAAAGACTCTCTTGTGTCCAACTGTGGTCACTATGTTAAAAGGAATATTTAGAAGACTGTGAACATTTTGAATGTTGAGCAAGGAGTTGCTCTCCTATGACATGGGTGAATCTATTGTAAGAACAACATGCATGAGTACATTCTTATAGAATATTTCTGCAGTGGTTTTTGAGTTCTTACAGATTTGAGTTTTATAAAATGATGCCAAATCATTATATTTACTTGTTTACTCAAGAGACACAAATATTTTTCTTTAAAGTGAAGAAACAAATTGTAAATGTTGAGAAGCAATTAATTTTGGGATGTGTTAATTTGGAATAACCAGTAAGGATGGCTAATATATATATATACATATATATATGTACAAATTTAAAATGCAAACCAAGAAGTGAAAAATGTTTTTGTTACTTTAAAAATGAACGTTATAAATTCTCTCCTTAAACTATATTTCACCGGGTACGTGGCTCACAAGGCTAATCCTCCGCCTGCAGTGCTGGCACCCCAGGTTCTAGTCCCGGTTGCTCCTCTTCCAGTCCATCTCTCTGCTGTGGCCCAGGAGAGCAATGGAGGATGGCCCAAGTGCTTGGGCCCTGCACCCACATTGGAGATCAGGAGGCCATAGTGGCCATTTGGTGGGTGAACCAATGGAAGGAAGACCTTTCTCTCTGTCTCTCTCACTGTCTAACTCTGCCTGGCAAAAAATAAATAAATAAATAAATAAATAAATAAATAAATAAATTTTGCCTTGTACACTCTCAGTTCTTATTCTGAAGATGTTAAAGTGTATCACATTTTTATTGAGAAGCAAAGAAAAATGTTCCATTTTAGAATATTAAAAACATACAATTTAAATTTTGCTGAACAGTTTGTAATAGTTGAATTTGTATTTTTAGGCATAAATATGTTTTCTTATTGATGTATTATGACAGATATATTATTTTCATGGTAGTGGAATGTATGAGGTAAATGATCCAACAGATTTGTTTTCATTAGATCAAACTTTCCATGGGGTACCTAAACTTAGAATGAGTTTGATATCACAACACTATTTACATTCTCTGTAAGAAAAATAAAGGACATTTGTCCCTAGATTTCAAATCACAGAATGAGATAGTCCAATTTATTTTTGGTTCTCAGTGAGGTATTGCTGTGTTTTATAACACCATGCTTTCATGAAAGATAGATTTTTATTCAAAAGTTCACATTTGTAACACATTTTTTTTCTGTAGGTCTAAAATTTTTCTAAAGGTCAATCTTTCTATAAAAAAGTTCATATGTGTTGCCTGATGTAATCAATTTCTTTTTTTCTAGATTTATTTTTATTTATTTGAAAGACAGAGTTATATAGAGAGGTAGAGACAGAGAGAAAAGTCTTCAATCTGCTGGTTCACTTCCCAATTGGCTGCAAAAGCCGGAGCTGAGCTGATCTGAAGCCCGGAGCCAGGAGCTTTTCTCAGGTCTCCCACATGGGTGCAGGGGCCCAAGGACTCGAGCCATCCTCTGATGCTTTCCCAGGTGCATTAGCAAGGAGCCAGATCAGAAGTGGAGCAACTGGAACTCAAACCAGCACCCATATGGGATGCTGGCACCCTAGGTTGGGGTTTTAACATGCTGTGCCCTGTAATCAATTTCTAAAGTGTATACACTGACAAGAAGAATTACACAAAGTACACTCATCTAACAAGGCATATCTTTGCTAAATTTAAAGACAATGGCTTTACCTGCTACACGTAATGCTAGCCTCAAGTATTTGCTTTGGAGCAATACTCATCTGCAGTTTTCATAGGTTTTATCAGAAAGTATCATTTGATAGTAAATCCTTTTAGTGAATATATGAAATAGATCAAACATTGAATTTGTGAAAAAAAATGGCTGCCATTCAGATCATGCCAAGTCTAAGGCTTTGCCACTTCATGATTATATATCCTTGGGCAAACCAGTTACTTACCTCTTCATGCCTCAGTTGCATTTTCTTTAAAGTTAAAATAACAGGAGCTACCTCCATTTTTCTGGAAACATAAAATTCAGGAAACATCACCTGGTATAAAATAAATGTTAGCAATTATTATTATTATCTATTCACATTTTCCTAAATAAAGGTATTTAAATATCTGTGCCTTTATGCTTAATGTTGTAGTGTACACATTTAGATACAACTCAAAATTTATTTGAAATTATATACATTCAAGTTTTGTAAAACTTCATATTTTGCTTGACATGGTAACTCAAACTAGATTCAATTCCTTTTAATTTGATGAGTGAGCCATTTCTTATCTAATTCCCTGGATAATGTAACTTATTCACTCATTTGTGCTTTGTGATGATACCTGCCTCTTTGTCAAAACAGTAACTAAACTGCATCCTTTTTGGTCAAAAATAAATCAATAGAGTAAATTGGTATTTAAAGAAAGGGACTATTCTTTGGCAGTAATCTTAAACTAGCACATTGATGCACTTTGGTAAGTGCATTGGAGACTTGCTGATTGTGTATGTACATTTGTGAATGTATGTATGGTACATGGGTATGTGTGTGTGTGTGTGTGTGTGTGTGCTCAATTTAAAGCTACAATAAAATTGTAGCATTATCCAAAGAAATAATTCTAGAAAATCATAGTTTGCAATGATTTTTGCTCTTTGGAGATTATGATGTTTAGATGATGCCTAAAGTTTCTGTGAATTTTTTTCAGAATTCTAGTAATATACAACACTGAAATTCATAAAGAAGGGGAAAATAGTTGGGTTCAAAGATATCATTAGACTACAGAACCAATCAGCCATAATTCAGGCCTCCAAATTAAACTACTTGTATGAGAAAATTTAAGTAGTTGTACTGATGTCACATATTGTTTGCAAACAAATGTATCTTTTTAAAAATTATTTATCTATTTACTTATTTATTTGAAAGCCAGAGTTACACAGAGAGAGAAGAAGAGGCAGAAAGAAGAGAGATAGGTCTTCCATCTGCTGGTTCACTCCCCAATTGGCTGCAATGACTAGAGCTGCACTGACCCAAAGCCAGGAGCCAGGAGCATCTTCTGGGTCCCCCATGCGAGTTCTGGGGCTCATGGACTTAGACCATCTTGCATTGCTTTCCCAGGCCTTAGCAGAGAGCTGGCTCAGAAATGGAGCAGCCGGGACTCAAACCGGCATCCATTTGGGATGCTAGCACTGCCAGGCTGCAGCTTTACCCGCTATGCCACAGTGCCAACCCCAAATGTATATTAATATTACTGTATTTGGTAAACACATAACATTAGTGTTAAAAGAATAAATAATTATAAACCTCAGTGAAGGCAATTTGTCATTAGGTAACAAAACCATGCAATGCATTTAACTGAATTCTAGTCCAGATATTTTTTCATAAAGAAATTTTAAACAAAATTATATTGATGCCAAAATATTCACAATAGAATGATTCCCTGAAGTGCAAACATATGGTAATCATTTACATTGGATGATTGCTTGATAAAATACATCGATAAATTTCATGTAGTCTATCATTTAATAAATCCTTTAAATTAATTGAATTAGTTTGAGGATATGCTTTGAAGAGCGTCTATAAAATGTGTAGGGCAATAATTTATACTGACAATCATAACTTCCCCCACCCACCCATAACCCTCCTATTTCCTGCTCCCTCTCCCATCCCAGAAGATTACAAAATTGTATGAAGGACATTTGTACAGTAAACAAATATACTGATTTCCAATGCAATATTTGAATACTTGAAGCAGGAAAGCTAAGTACTTCTTTGCCAAAATAACATGTTTTGTCCAGTGTAAAACCCATTTGCCATCCCAATACACAAAGGGATTTGGGGCAAGAAGGAAAAAAGAAGTCCACACATGCGGAAATTTTAAGCAAAACAAAATAGAGAATGTATTTAGTTTCATGAAAATCACACAAGAATTAATAGTATTCCACCCATTTCCAACAAATATTTTTAACTTTAATGAATGAATGAATTTTCAGTTACATAGCAGAAAGCTTCTACCCTCTCCCATAAAACTGAAAGAGAAATTTTTTAAAAGTAAAAACTGATTAAAGAATTCTGCAATACATGTTAATGTTAAGTAGCCCAGCAGAGTTTATTTAGAAATACAAACACACACACAGAAAATAAATACATTAAAATCTTACTGAATAGTCCAGTAATAATTCAGGATCCAATATGTGTGCAAAAGATTCTGGATTTCCCACTCACTTTGTATAGGAAATGATGTGCTTTGCTATGTAGCATGTACCTGTAGATTCCTGAACACCTCCACTTTGCTTCTTACCCTGAGTCCCAGCAAATACAGGAACACAGCTGTTGAGTCATTCATTTTCTGGATTTGAGAATATCAAAGAATTAATGAGTATAGAAAGTTGTACAGCAGAGACCAAGAATGTCCAAGGGAGGTCAAGTAAATCAATTGAACAAGTCAAACTACTATGAATGTATACTGAATGCTCTGTTTTTAATATGTCTTACTTACCTAAAAAAGACATGAGGGCTATTGCTCTCTCTCTTAATACAACTAAGGAGAAGATATCACCAATGCTCGAGAAAAATGAATACACAGCAGAGCTAATACAAAATCCCAAAAATCCAAAATAGAAAAACTGGATATGCACTCTTTACACACACCCTGAAGTGACAATGAAGTAGAACAAATCTAAAATTAGAAAAAAATCTTTTTTTAAAGATTTATTTATTTATTTTAAAGTCAGAATTACACAGAGAGAGGCAGAGAAGAGAGAGGGGTCTTCCATCCACTGGTTCACTCCCCAGTTGGCTGCAATGGCCAGAGTTGTGCCAATCCAAAGCCAGGAGCAAGGAGCTTCTTCCAGGTCTCCCACATGGGTGCAGGGGCCAAGGACTTGGGCCATCTTCTACTGCTTTCCCAGGCTATAGCAGAGATCTGGATCCATATGAGCTGCCAGCACTACAAGTGGTGGCTCTACCCACTATGCTACACCACTGGCCCCGAAAATTCTTTTCCAATTAAGAATATTTAACCTTTGTTTTAGAATGAATTATTAAAATATCTAAACTGGGGGAATACATAATTTCTTTCTTTAGAAATCAGAAGAGAAAAAGAACACTTCAAGGCTACTCTGACACCACACAGAAGGAATGGAGAATCATGACCTCAATTAGCCTAGGGACAGAATAAAAGGGAGGGAAATAGGAACAACAGAATTAAGATGAATAAGCTTTGACAGCTGAGAGAATCTGAATGTAAAGAAAAGGCATCCAGTTAACTGAAACAATAGAGATAAGTCTGAGAGGAAAAAACATTGTTAAGGCATATTAATGGGGCCAGAGCTGTGGCTTAGTAAAGTAAAAAAAAATCTAAAATTTGTTTTTAAATTATATAATTAAAAAAGATAAAAAAAGATATTCAATCTTAAGTCTCTACAGCATAAGATATACATCAATTTTCCCAGGTTCTATTTGCATTAATTAACAAAGTTTCATGGGTATAATCACTAGAGTGGCTCCAATAAGTCTTTTTTATAAAAATTATTTTTTAGTTTGACAGGCAGAGTGGACAGTGAGAGAGAGACAGAGAGAAAGGTCTTCCTTATTCTGTTGGTTTACCCCCCCCAGTGGCCACTGCGGCCAGTGTGCTGTGGCTGGCACACTGCGCTGATCCAAAATCAGGAGCCAGGTGCTTCCTCCTGATCTCCCATACAGGTGCAGGGCCCAAGCACTTGTGCATCCTCCACTGCACTCCTGGGCCATAGCAGAGAGCTGGACTGGAAGAGGAGCAACTGGGACAGAATCTGGCTCTCCCAGCAGGACCAGAACTCAGTGTGCCTGCGCTGCAGGTGGAGGATTAGCCTATTGAGCCATGGCACCTGTCTCCAATAAGTCTTAACCTGGGATGCAAGTAAATTTAACAAGGATACTCAATAGGAATTTTAGAAGAATTCCAAAATATGTATCTGAATAAAAATAAGTACTTTATTTGGTACATCTCATATTAACTATACTATTGTCTAAATTTCCAATTGTCAGATGTACTAAAAAAATCCCAGAAGCAGCAGAGTTGGTCCAACATGATGAAGAATAAAATAAAATTTTTCAGTTAAAACTTGCCTAGAGAAAATGAGAATTCACAAATCCCAGATTAAAATAACCAAGAAGGCCCAATAAAAGAAAACTCAATGTCATCATACACTAACATTTATTACCTCAGATTTATTTAGTAAAAAGGTGATTATTCCAGCTATATCCCATTAGGTAGCCCAATTTTACCTGCTAAATCCATTAAAAGAAAAAGCACCTCATGATATATTACTAAAATCATATTGCTATATGCCATCCACCATGTCCCCTGTACCTTATACTTAATGTTAACAGATCTGATGAAATCAATAAATAAATGATGTGTCTTAACCAAGTGTGGGAAATGCATTTTGCTCCAAGTTTTTCCAAAAACCCCTCAGTCTCAGTTTGCCTTCACCTTGAAAAGACACTTCTGAGGTTTACAAATCAGTCCAGCTTCATTGGGCCTCCCTCCAATGAAAGGGGCTAAAATCCATCAAAATAAACTCTAGGCACTGTCCTTGTGCTCCCAGCAGTCATTAGGGGAGTAAATGAGCATATGGAAGACCTTTCTCTGTCTCTTCCTCTCACAGTCTGTAAGTACACCTGTCAAATACATAAATAAATAATTTATATATATACATTTATTTATATATTTATGTATATAAATATATTCAATATAAAATATATTATAGTTTAACATACAATATATTATATAATATATAATAATTATAAACAGATTTTATATAATTTATTATTAATATTATATATAATATACATATATATTATTGAGATGACTTCAACAACCAGCGTGTGTCCAGTTTGAAACCAGGAGCTTCTCCTCCGCTCTGTGTCGCAGCAACCCAGGCACTTGAACCATCTTTCACGGCTTTTTCAATCCATTGGTAAGGAGCTGGATCAGAAATAATTATATATTTATATATAAATAATAAATTCATATATAATTATATATTTATAATAATTATATGTAATTCTATATTATGTATAGAAATATATAATATAATATATATTATAATATATAAATATATATATGATGGACCAAAATGTAGTATTCTCCATTTGGCAGAAGGGACAGGCTCCAACATCTACTGTCTATGTCAGTATGTCAGCATAATGCAGGAGGTAACCCCTCTACCAAATAAGAAAAGCTATTTCAGTTCAGCTGGACATCATTCTGCTGACTGTTGACCTTATTACTGTTAGTCTGGATGCTTTCATTGGTTGCAATCCAGAGACCCAATTTTCCCATAGATATAAACATCAGCAAACAAGAAAATTGGGTAAGAAAAGCTTAAGCTCAGAGTTATGATTAATAACTATTTTAACAAAATTTCTCAGATCCCATCTAATCCAAACCTTGGACAATTGGAAGCTGTTGTACTTGGCCCACCCATAATTGAAACGGATTCTAAATCCTTCAACTGCAAGGAGAGTATCATAGACATTAATGCTCCAAATGGATCCAGTTCCCTGCTAATGTGTCTGGAAAAGCAGCACAGGGTGACTCAAATATTGGGGCTCCTGCACCCATGTGAGAGACCTGGAAGAAGCCCCTGGCTCCTGATATCAGTCTGGCCTAGCCACAGTCATTGCAGCCATTTGAGGAGTGAACAAACCAGGAGGAAGATCCATCTCTCCCACTCTCTCTTTCTAGTGCTGCCTTTCAAATTCATAAATAGATCTTTAAGAAAATAGATCACTTCAATAAATTTGCCATTGCTCAGTCATGATGACTTTTACTACCTTCAGTTCTTTTTCAAAAGATTTATTTATTGGAAAGACAGAAAGAGGAGCTGGTGGTTGTGGTGCAGTGGACAAAGTTGCTATCTGTTACATTGGCATCCTGTATGTGCACCAGTTCAAGTACCAGCTATTCCATTTCTGATCCAGCTCCTTACCAATGGACTGAAAAAGCAGGGAAAGATGGCCCAAGTGCCTGGGATGCTGCCACACACATCAGAGGAAAAGCTCCTGGCTTCAACCTGGCCACACTCTGGCTATTAAAGTCATCTCAAAAATGAATTAGGTGGTGGAAGATTTCTGTCTCTCCCTCTCTCTGTAACTCTTTCAAATAAGTAATTAAATATTTTAACATGATAAAAAAGGCAGAGAGACACAGAGAAAAAGAGAGAAGGAAAGAGAAGCAGAGAGGTCTCCCACCTGCTGGTTCACTTTCTATATGGCTACAACTGTGCAAGACCAGGTTCTCAAGTCCCCATTGAGGTTACAGTTCTCCAAATTAGATGACAGGAAGGAAAGTATTTGAGCTATTATCCGTTGCTTCCTAGGGGTATTAACATGAAGCTGATTTGGAAGTGTAGTACCCAAAACTCAGATTAGCACTGCAATATAGGATGTGGGCATCTGTTGTGACTGCTAACAAATTGGAAATCCTAGAGGAAAAATCAACAGATTCCTGGACATATACAATATACCAAAATTGAGTCATGAAGACACATAGAAAAGCTAAACAAACCAAAAACCAAGACAGAGATTGGATGAGTAATAAAGACCCTCCCAACAAGGAAAAGTCCAGGATCAGACAGCCTCACTATTGAATTCTACAGGACTTTTAAAGAGCTAATGCTTCTCAAACTATTCAACTCAATTGAAAGAGAGACAATCCTCTCAAACTCCTTCTATTAATCCTGCATCACCTTAATTCTTCAACTAGAAAAAGATACAGTGGAGAGAGAGTACTATAGAAAAATATCCCTGATGGGGGCCAGTGCCATGGCACATTGGGTTGATCCTCCACCCATGGAGCCAGCATCCCCTATGGGTGCCAGTTCTGGTCCCGGTTGCTCCTCTTCCAGTCCAGCTTTCTGCTCTGGACTGGGAGGGCAGTGGAGGATGGCCCAAGTGCCTGGGTCCCTGCACCCACTTGGGTGACCAGGGAGATGCTCCTAACTCTGGCTTCCGATTGGGCCAGCACCACCTGTTGTGCCATATGGAGAATAAACAAGCAGATAAAATACTTATGTCTCTCTGCCTCTGCCTCTGCCTCTCCCTATAAGTAACTCTACCTTTCAAATAAATAATTCTTTGGAAAAAGTCAACAAACAATAAAGGATGGTGGAGAGGGAGAGAAAAAGGTACCCTAACCCACTGTTGGTGGGAATGAAGCTAGTACAGCCATTATGGAAGGCAGTATCAAAGTTCCTCAGAAATCTGAAAACAAACATACCATATGATCCTGCCATCTGACTCCTAGGAATTTATCCACATGAAATGAAATAGAATATGCATAGGCATGAGTTATCTGTACCTCATGTTTATTACAATTCAATTCACAATAGCTAACATGGAATCAACCCAGAAGTCCATCAACTGGTGACTGGAAAAAGAATATGAGCTATAAATACAGTGTAAAATACTATTCAGCCATAATTGTGAATGAAATCCTATCTTTTGTAACTAAATGGATGAACTGGAAAAAAGTATGCTTCATGAAAGAAGCCAGTCCCCAAAAGACAAATACCATATGTTTTCTCTGACTGGTGGTAATTAATATATAGACAACGAAAAGTAGCATATGAGTTAATATGACATTTTGAGATTTGAGTATTGTCCATAGCACTTTTCTGTACTCTTTGATAGAGTACACAACATATACTCATTGATATTTCTGCTACTACTTGCTGAATTCTTTACTTTGTAGAGGGTTAAAGCTTGTGATTCTAAAATAAAATCAAAGCATGCAGCTGTCAAAATTAAAAGAAAATAAAACGAGAAGGAGGGAGTTGGAAATATGAGACCAAGGGAAGATAGGATAGGATGTTATCAGTTTGCTCTTCAAACTGTATATATAAATTACATGAAATTTGTTCACTTAATATGCATTTAAAAATATAAACTTAACACTGGAAGAAAAAACCTGGGATCTGTGTTTTCTGGATCACCACTAATAAATTTTAGTCTTCATTTATGTCTGACCATATTTAATTTCTTATTTATTTATTTTATAAGAAAATTAACATCACCATTCCTAACAAGTCCATCCTGCTTCATCCATATCTATCAGTTCCCACTATGCTAATAATTTCTCATGAACTTAAATCCATATCATCTTAAAGTGATGTAATGTGGGGCTGGTGCTGTGGCATAGCAGATAAAGTTGCTGCCTGCAGTGCTGGCAAGCCATATGGGTGCCAGTTCAAGTCGTGGCTGCTCCACTTCTGAACCAGCTCTCTGCTATGGCCTGGGAAAGCAGTAGAAGGTGGCCCAAGTCCTTGGGGCCTTGCACACATGAGAGATCCGGAAGTAGCTCCTGGCTTCGGATTGACACAGACCAGCCATTGCGGCTAACTGGGAGTAAACCAGCAGATGGAAGACCTCTCTGTCTCTGTCTGTCTGTCTGTCTGTCTCTTTCTCTACCTCTCCTCTATTTGTGCAGCACTTTCAAATAAATAAATAAATCTTTAAGAAAAAAACCTGATTCATGTTATTATTTATGTGTTTTAGAGGCTTTCCAGATGTTGATTACATGTGCCATGGAAACCCATTAAAATGCAAATCCTATAAGAGGCAACCCTTATAGGTAAAATCCAGTGGATGTGTTGAGAAAAACACACTAGCAATACATTTCAAAAAGCTGTAAAATGTTATAAGTTGCTGTCAAAAGCTAAAAATCTGACAATGACTCATTATGTCATTTAGTACATAATGCTGAGAAAATCAGAAGTATTTGTTAAAACTTCTGCTAAAATGCACTAGATTTATAATTTTTAAATGCATCTTTCCTAGATATAATGCAGTCCTGTACTACTTTAGAGTATCAGAAATTTAAAATGTTGGACTGGTGCTGTGGTGGAGCAGGTTAACACCCTGGACTGAAGTGCCAGCATCCCATATGGGGGCCGGTTCAATACTCAGCTGCTCCACTTCTGATCCTGCTCTCTGCTATGGCCTGGCAAAGTAGTAGAAGATGGCCCAAGTCCTTGGGCCCCTGTACCCATCTGGGAGACCTGGAACTAGCTCCTGGCTCCTGGCTTCAGATCAGCACAGCTCTGGCAGTTGCAATCAATTAGGGAGTGAACATCAGATGGAAGACCTCTCTCTTTCTCTCTGGCTCTCCTCTCTGTCTGTAACCCAACTTGTAAATAAATAAATAAATGAATCTTAAAACAATTAAGAAATTTAACATGTGAAAGGTTTTTAAAAAATGTATTTCTTTATTGTGAGGCAGAGTTACAGATATAGAGAGGAAGAGAAAGAGAGGTCTTCTATCGACTGGTTCACCCCTAAATGGCCAGAATGGCTGGAGCTGGGCCATTTGGAAGCCAGGTGCCAGAAGCCAGGAGCCAGCAGCTTCCTCCAGGTCTCTCACATGGGTGCAGGGGCCCAAGCACTCAGGGCATATTCCAGAGCTTTCCTAGGCCATTAGCAAAGAGCTGGATTGGAAGTGCAGGAGCAGGGACTCAAACTGGTGCCCATGTGGGATGCTGGTGCTGCAGGTGGATGCTTAATCTACTATGCCACAGAGTGGGCCCAGGGAAAGGTTTTAGGAAGACATCTTTCATGTAGACTAGGCTGCAATATTGCAAGGTAAGGTTTAGCTTTTATTTCCACACATCAGTATTCATCTTTTAGCAACTATAAATACTGAATATCATACATATAGCCATAAATATAGGTAATTGCAGATTTTGTTGTCATTCTTTCTAATTCTTTTTTTAATGTCTCCTAATAGGCCATCTTATGGATTATTATATTGATGTTACCTGTACACAACCATCAGGCATTTCCACTGTTGAATGTGTTTATGTGTACAGGTAGTTTTGTTTGTGTGTACATGAATGCACATTTGATGGAGATAGCAGACAGTAATACTGTGAGAATTCCTAATGCTGATTTTAAACTTTCTGTCCTCTGCAGAGATGGCTGTCATTGAAGTAGACCACAGGGCCCCTTTTGCTGTTGTGAACTGAAATGTAGATTAAATGATAGATGTGTCTGTCACATCGGAGAAATACTTCTGAAAAAATCGAGCCTATTTAAGCACCTTGATCTACATTTTCAACCTCCACAACTCTGAGAAGTAAAATTCCATGATTTACATCATATTTTCTGTGGTATTTTCTTAACAAATTTATATATCCTCATTTCTGCCAGCATTTTCTGCTGTCATCTAGAAGGTCCTTGTGAGTAGCAGAGAAATATAGAAACTAAAAACTGTGATTTTAGATTACCAAGTATCTACTAACACAAAAAAGATATCCCAGAAGCAACCTACTACCATCCTCCAGGACCCAGAAAAAAAAAAAAGGAATGAGTCAAGATGCAGGGCAGTAGAAAAAAGTGAATAATGAAAGATCACATCAGAAGTAAATAAGGAAGGGTTTGATGCTGTGGTGTAGTGGGTTAAAGCCTTGACCTGCTGTGCATGCATCCCATATGTTGCTGTTAGGAGACCAGGTGCTCCACTTCCAATCCAGCTCCCTACTAATGCACCTGGGAAATTGGTGGAAGATGGACCGTGTTCTTGGGTGCTGGCACCCACATGAGAGACTTGGAAGAAGCATCTGGCTTTTCCAATAAATAAATAAATCTTAAAAAAATAGAAGCAGTGTTAGCACTGTTGGAAAAACAGACACATAGTTCAATGGAAAAGAATAGGCAGCTGAAATTTACCGACTTTTCTACAGGTAACTCCTATTTAACAAAGGAAAGAAAACAAACAGGAGAAAGAAGAATCCCTTTCGCAAATGGTTTAAAGGAAAGTGATTATCCATATGTAGAAACCTGAAAAGATACCCCAACACCTTATACACTATGTAAAAGCAACTCAAGGTGAATTAAAAGTCTAAATATAAAACCAAAAACTAAGTAAACATATGAGAAGCTGTAAAACATTAGCATAGACAACAGTTTTGGGTCAGATTCCAAAAGCACAAGTAACAAAATAAAATATACAAATTTGAGCATATCAAATTAAGATATATCTTCACAACAAAGTAATCAACAGAGTGAAGATACAATGGACAGAATGGCAGGAAACATTGAAAACTCTGACTATGACAAAAGATTGATAGCCAAAACATACTTATATAGAACTGGAAAAACTCCAAACAAGAAGCAAAATGTACAGTTCAGAAATGGAGAATGATCTGAATAGATGTTTCTCAGAAGAAGAAATCTCAATGGTCAAGACATAGATGAACATGCCCAATATCACTAGCCATTAGGGAAATGTAAATCAAAACCAATAGCAGACTCCATCTGTGGGAGAAGACAATGCTTGGGCTTTCATTTGTGCAACAAGTGGGTTTAGAGGACCCTGTTCACCATTAGAGGGCAGAGTCTACATGGAAGTAAGGAAACCTTAATGTTTTCCTAATGGGCTTGTTAACTTCTTGACCAATGCCTATTACATTTGCCACAAACTTTCCAGTCTCACTACTTTCCTGCTTCTTCCTCTTCGCTGTGGCTTGAAAAAACAGTATACCTTCTATATACGGAGGATACTTTTGTTTTGTTTTATTCCTTCTGTCTCATGATGTTCCTCTAAGAAATCACAACCCTCCAAGTATTCATTCATTTATGCAGTCTGCAGTTTTCATGGGCTACTACATGGCAAAGTACTAGGTTAAAGGAAAGGTATAGGTCAGGAACTGAGCAAAGTTCACAATGATGAAGCCATTGGGGAAATGAACCTGATGGAAGACCTCTCTCTCTCTCTCTCTCTCTCTCTCTCTGCCTCTCCTTCTCTCTCTGTGTAACTTTGATTTTCAAATAAATAAATAAATCTTTAAAAACTAACTAAATATACTAATAACTTGGTGGCAACACCTTTCTATCAGAACATGTGAAGCACTCAAACACAGTTTGTCCCAGAAAGTCAGCCATAGTTTTCAAGGGCATGTCTTCTACTCCATTTGTGGACACCTCTGTGTGGCGTAAGGGCACTTATTTCTTCCCTTCTTCTTTCTTACCACTCTCACAGTTATAACTTCTATCGATGCTTCCACAGACCAGTCTCTATGAAATTGTAGAACTAATATCCTCCCATGTCAAAAGTGTCATGGGTTTAAACACAGAACCCAAAATAAGACAAGTAACTGACCTTCTTATTTACACAGTGTGGAAAGTAAGATTCTCAGTGGATCACTGGGTAACTGTAAAGTACTGCGCAGAGAAAAACTGTAACTTATCTGTATTTATGATGCTGTAATTCTCCACTTTATGCATACTCAGATTAAATGAGCTCCCGTTAGTGGGCAGCACTGTTGCATAGTGGGTAAAGCTACTGCCTGCAGTGTCAGCATCCTATATGGGTGCCGGTTATGATCCTGGCTGCTGCACTTCCCATCCAGCTCTCTGCTGTGGCCTGGGAAAACAGTAGAAGATGGCCCAAATCCCTCATCTCCTGCACCCACCTATGAGACCTGGACAAAGCTCCTGGCTTCTGGTTGTGGATCCAAACAGCTCCAGCCATTGATCTCTGTTTCTGCCACTCTGTAACTCTGCCTTTCAAATAAATAAATAATTATTTAAAAAAACAGCTTCATCCCAGAAGAAGTTCCTGGCTACTGGCTTCAGACTGGCACAGCTCCAGCTGTTGCTACCAATTGGGGAGGGAACCATCGGATGGAAGATGTCTCTCTCTTTCTCTCTCTCTCTCTCTCCTCTCTCTGTGTAACTCTTTCAAATGAATAAATAAATCTTTAAAAAAGTAGCTCCAGTTATTGACAACACAGTAGACTTGCATTAATTTTAATTCCCTTCTCACTTTGCAAAGGGATCAGTGGCAGGTCAAAACAGTTGAGAGCCTTGCTAACAGGAGAAGAAATAGCTGAAGACAGAAAATGAAAAGCAGCCAAATACATCATCAAAGAAAGAGAAGTGGACCTCATCCAACACAAACCTTTAAAAGTGGATGCTAACAATTAACGAGTGAAACAGCTGCCCACTGAAATCTTATCTAGGGAGGGAAGATGTCCTAAGTTCTGCTTCTGTAAACTTCAGTCATAAATCTGTCCTAATAAATCTGTCCCCAGCATCTCTTTTACAATCATACTGGACCCACTGACCATTGGAAATGTGGTCCTAAGTCATGTAGGCTGCCATTTAAACCCACCAATGCTGTAACAGCTAAGAAACTTGAATTTGATGCTCAGTTCTCAGGAAATCATTCCAACTGAGCCTAGGGCCATTAATAGAAACTCCTTGGATCCTCCACTGTCTCTGTGCCTGTTTGAAAGAAGAGAGTTTTCCCACCCCAGGTTTCTGGAACAGCTTCAAATTCCACATTGGAAAAATCTGATAACTAATATGAGAGGGATCAACACACAAAGCAGCTATTCATGCTTCACACTGCTCCCCACCAGGAAGATGAGATGCAGGATGAGAGCAGTGGGGCAGATCCTAGTCAGATCCTTCTTCCCACCCCTCTGCTGCCCCAGGCTCCCTGCTGAAGGCCATCCTGCCCCACCCTGCAGAAACCAGCCCAGGAAACATCAAGAGGCCCAGCCCAACTGTATTCTAAGACCACCCACAGTGGGAACCCAGCTTATTTAACTGTGGAGAGCCAGAGTCTTTCCGCCTTCCTTCTCTGCGTGTGCAGGTTTCCAGAACGCTGCCCTCTCTCTCCTGTAACCACTAAATTAAGCACATTAGGGACAGTTTGGGTGAGGTTCTGCAGGAGAGAGTCCAGGCACTGGGAGCCTGAGAAGCAGAGGTGGGAGACAGAACAGCCCAGGTCCCAGCCCTGACCTCGGGGGAAACTGCCAGGATCTCTGGTGCCCTGGCACCCACCCTTCTCCCACACATGTCCCCACCCCATCCTGCACACCAAACCTGCAGCAGAAAGTCCCCGAGCAGGTAAGCTTTCTTCCAGAAACACGGGGAGCAAAGCAGGGAGTGTGGGGAACAGAGTCCCTGGTAACTGGGACCCACAGGTGGACAATGAAGAGGGAAGAAGCAGCAGGAGGCAGGCTCAGGTGAGCACTTGGAAACTGCCTGGGATTGCACGTGCAGAGCAGGTGATGCAGTAAATGAGAGAGAAGGAGCACCACAGCCCCCAGGGCTGACCCTGATCAGGGAATGAACTCCCTCTGGTCCAACTCAGACCCCCAGGGACTGGCAGTTTTACACACATGTGCACAGGCATTCAGGAAGCAGAATATGTTGGAGCTCCTGGGAACTCTGGGAAATGGAGTCCAGTCTGCAGCATCCATAGAGACACCAGCTGGCCCTCCCCAAAGGCTGCAGTCGGGGGTGGGTGCCCACAACCAGAGGGCATTTCCTTTTGTTCAGTCCCTCCTTCCTTTCCTTCCCAACCCAAAATATCAGGGATCAGTTGCTGTTCTTCCTTTCCTGAATCAAATCTGAAAGAGTGACACTCACTGCTGCTAACTGACCCCAAATCCTGGCTCCCTCATAACCTCTGTCTCTTCCAGAAAAATCTTATTTACTACTTTGGCCCTAGAAATCATAAATGACTATGATAGAATGTAACTTTTAACAGAAGTGAGGAAGGCATGGTTTAATATCCAGTTTTGAGAATACAATTTTCATTTGTATTTTATTGATGTTTATAGTTCTTTTAAGATTTGTTGATTTATTTGGAAGTCAGAGTTACAGAGAAGGAGAGTCAGAGAGAGAGAGAGAGAGAGAGAGAGGTGTTTTCCATCTGCTGGTTCACTCCCCAATTGGCAGCAGCACCACAGCGCTGACCCCTTATAGTTCTTTTCAAATCATTTTACACTTTCTTTTTATTCATCTAGTACAGAGACAGAAGAATGGACACAGAGCTAACATAGCTGAGTATTCAAGGAGACAGGTTAAGGGGTTAAATGCCTCATATCATATCATTTATACCTTAGATTAATTCTGGGGACAGTATTATCTGGAATTTACAAAGTAGAAACTGAATGGAAAGAGCTTAGAAAAATACGGTGTTTTTTAATATCATTAAAAAGTCTAAGATAAAGGCTAATCAAGGGGCCAGCACTGTGAAATAGCAGGTAAAGCTACTGCCAGCATGGACATTCCATATGGGTGGAGGTTGAGCCCGGCTAGTCTGCTTTCAATCCAACTCTCTGCTATGGCCAGGGAAAGTGGTGGAAGATGGCCGAAGTCCTTGGGCAGCTGCACCTGTGTGGGAGACCCAGAAGAACCCCCTGGCTGCTGGCATTGCAGCAGTACAGCTCCAGCCATTGTGACCAACTGCTGAGTGATCCAAAAGATGGAAGATGTCTCTCTCTCTCTCTCTCGCCTTCTACTCTGTGTAACTCTGACTTTCAAATAAATAAATAAATCTTTTTTAGAGAGCCAATCAACATATAACACTAGCATAAAAATCTTTCTTTTGTCTTGGGTCTCAGTTTTTATAATCTGATTTCTCAAATGGAAAAATGTGAGAGAGATGAAGTGTACCTACAAAAATAATTTACTATAGTTATTTACTGTAATAATTTACTGTAATGATGTACTGTAATTTACTGTAATAATTTACTGTAAAGAACCACATAGGATTATAACTTGTCTAGAAAACAAAGGAGATTCAAAGTTGCTATTATTTAATGGTTATTTTTTCTTATTTTTAATATCAAGATAGTATATAAATATTATGCACTCCTGGGTATTTCTGTGTTGTTTGATATGTTTTATTTTTAAGCAGAAATTCAAAGAGATAACTGGCTAACATGGAGTTCTGTGTTTCTGATTACTTCTCTCAATTAGAGATCATGGGATTAGAGTTGGTGCTAGATTAAGAATGCTTCAATCTTTATCCACTAGCTTCACACCAGCATTTACTATGTTAAACAATATTCTTTGGGTAGATTGCTCTTTCTTGCCAGACTGTAAACTTCATGGGGTCTAGAAACATATTTGCTTTGACACTAAAACTCAGCATCTTGACAGTCAGTCTTTTAGTTGAATAAATACATGATATACAAAATAAATATTTCTGCCCCTCAAGAACTGCCTAAGAGAGAAGAAAATAGAAATCAATTTGATGACTCTCAGTATTAGGTGAATATATAATTTGTCGTTCTGACATAAGCTTGGTCATAAAAAGGGAATATGAATAATTACACACAGTTGAAGTGTATGAACACCTAGGGCCAGCGGGTTAAATGTTCACCCTAGCAATGTAAGGCATTCCATGTCAATAGGAGAGGAAGGAGGAAGAGGGGAGGGGGTGTAGGTGGGAAGGTGGTTACGGAGGGAAGAATCACCATGCTCATTACTTAGCAGCAAAGAGAGAATCTGTGATCATTTGTTGCTTAAGAAAGGGTGATAGGCATTATTTAATTATAATGCAGGCATCAGTGTTTTCCTGTCTCTGAAATAGGAAGTCTATAACTCAGAATTCCTTGCTGTTTCATCAAAAACAATTCAAAACAAAAACCTAATTAAGCATAAGAGGAAGTTACGCATTAGAAGTCTATTCTAATCTCTAGGAGGTTCAGGGGTTGGAAAATTCATCCAAAATCTTGCTGCCAAATGTCCCATACATTTTCCATGACCACTACCCATCAGCATAAGCTCTTTTAAAAAAAAGAAAGATTTATTTATTTGAAAGTCAGAGTTACACAGAGAGAAGAGAGGCAGAGAGAGAGAGAGAGAGAGAGAGAGAGAATCTTCCATCTGCTGGTTTACTCCCCAATTGGATGCAATGGCCAGAGCTGAGCTGATCCAAACCCAGGAGTTAGGAGCTTCTTCCAGGTCTCCCATGTGGGTTCAGGAGTCCAAGGATGTGGGCAATATTCTAATGCTGTCTCAGGCCATAGTAGAGCTGGATCAGAAATGGAGCAGCGGGACTTGAACCAGTGACCATATGGGATGCTGGCACTGCAGGCGGCAGACTTACCTGCTACACCACAGCACCAGCCCCCATAAGCCCTATCTTCTGCAGAACCAGCACCCCAGACACCAGCCACCACATGGCATCCCATGGCACACTCACCCCTGGCAATGTGCTGCAGCTCCTGCTCCTCTCCACTTTCACTGGAAGAATCTGCAACTCCTTTTTTTCATGCAAGTAATTCTGATTCAGATGATGACCCTGACACAATTGGCTGGCAAGTGCCATGGCATGTGTCCATGGCCTAGCTAAATGCAAAGCTGGAACATTTTAAACTTTTCACTGCCATGGTGAGACACGGACTCCATCTAATGAAGTAGGGGATTTTTCAGGGAGTCTAGAGAATCAAATATGACAAAATGACAAATCTTAACCAAAGAGTGCCGTGGTACAGATGAAGAGAACCCAAAATTTATTTTTCTATCTTTTCTTTTCTGAGTTAAGTGCCTAAAAACAAAGCCAATGAGGGTTAAACAGACCCATTCTGAAAATTCCTTAACATCTTCATTTTCATCCAAATTAATATATTGCTTGAAGAAAATAAATTTTACATAAATGAAAATGCAGTACCACAGACAAGTGTACAGAACATAGGCCCTCGGTTAGCTTCAAACCATCTGGGTCCATTAATGTGTTCTTCCAGAATCAAAGCTGCAGTACAATAGAACCACAGCCTCTGACATTCCTCCTCCACCCCAATGGATCTTGGGTTTTCCTCCCACCTCCCCTCTCCTGTGAATACATCAGTAGCAGAACAAATGGAATCCAAAGATAAGATGATGTTATTTAACATGGAATAAACACAGTGTTTTAGTCAGTATAATCCTCAATACTACACTAATAATTCCGAGTTCACTGATTATGAAAGTAAGTATAAGAAATCTCTTCCTAAGTAATCATAACATCGAGAGCTGAATGTAGACTTTCAAAGTGAAAGAGAGAATAGTGTAGAGATATGTATCTCTATAATAGAGATTTACCGCTGTAATTTATAGACAGTACACCATGTTTGTATTTTTTTTTGTAGTCCTGCATATTTTATTACATGCAGCTTGTCACTTTGGAAATTTTATGATTAGACACTAATATGCAACAAATTTTGAATCCTTACAGATAATATAGAGCACCCTAGGCCCTCCCAAGGGCAGAAAACAGACCAAGAGCTCATAGACTGGCTGCAACTGCAAGAAGCAGATGAAGATATCATCAGAAAGATACATATTCCTGCAGTGTGGCTGCTGAGCAGTTCTGCCCTTATGGATCTCATCTCTGTTTCAGATCGTTAAAGAAAGTTACATGCTTTCTGACATTTCTAAAGATTTCACTAATGAGAATCTAAGATATCTTCACTACGCTAAGAGCCTCAGAACAGCCCAAAGACTTGGGCCATCTTCTACTGCTTTCCCAGGCCATAGCAGAGAGCTGGATCAGAAGAGTAGCAGCCGGGACTAGAACCGGAGCCCATATGGGATGCTGGCATTCAGGCCAGTGCTTTAACCTGCTGTGCCACAGCACTGGCCACAACATAGTATTTCTAATAGAAGAGATGGTTAAGTCATTAACTCCTCTAAAATACAAGTTAAGTATTAGTTTTGAAACTCTGATTCATTCATGAGAAAAACAAAAGGTTAATTTTCTCTCTTTGCTTCTGGGTATGTAAATTTTCTTCTAAGAAATTAATCATGACTTTTACATCTCAGACCCTATTATGAGTAAGTAGAGAATATTGTGGGGTCATACGCTCATTCTATCAAAAGAACATTTCTCCAATTAAAGAAAACATTATGGGAATCCCATATGGGAACTGGTTTGAGTCCTTGCTCCTTGCTGCTCCACTTCTGATCCAGCTACTTGCTATGGCCTGGGAAAGCAGTAGAAAATGGCCCAAGTGCTTGGGCCCATGCACATGCATGGGAGGCCAGAGCTATGGCCCAGCAGATTAACACCCTGGCCTGAAGCACTGTCATCCCATAAGGGCACTGGTTCAAGACCGGGCTGCTCAACTTCTGATCAAGCTTTTAGCTTATGGCCTGGGAAAGCAGTAGGAGAAGGCCCAAGTCCTTGGGCCCAAGCCTAAGTGGGAGACATGGAAGAAGTTCCTCGTTCCTGGCTTCAGATCAGTACAGCTCCAGCCATTACAACCAGTTGGGGAGTAAACCATCAGATGGAAGACTTCCCTCCCTCTCTCTCTCTTTCTCTCTCTCTCTCTCTCTGTGTGTGTGTAACTCTTTCAAATAAATAAACAAATCTTTAAAAAAAAAGCCAGGAGTCAGGGAAATTTCATCCAGGTCCCTTGCTTGGGTGCAGGACCCAAGGATTTACCATATTCTGCTGCTTTCCCAGGTATGTTAGCAGGGAGCTGGATCAGAAGTAGAACATGCAATTGGTGCCCATAGAGGATGCTAGTGCTGCAGCTGTTGGTATAACCCATTTTGCCACAGTGCTGGCCCCATAACAATTTTTAATTCCTAGTAATTAACAGGGAAGAAAGAAGTATGGCAGGATACCTTTTTTTTAGAAAAATTATTTTATTTATTTGAAAAAGTTATATAGATAGGGAGAGAGAGAGAGAGAGAGAGAGAGAGAGAGAGAGAGAGAATCTTCTGTCTGCTGGTTCACTGCCCAAATGGCTACAATGGACAGAGCTGAGCTGAACTGAAGCCAGGAGCAAGGAGTTTCTTCTGGGTCTCCCACATGTGCAAAAGGTCTCAAGGACTTGGGCCATCCTCTACTGCTTTCCCAGGTGCATTAGCAGAAGGCTGGACTGGAGGTGGAGCAGCCGGAACTCTACCAGCACTCATATGGGATGCCTGTATTTCAGGCCAGGGCTTTAACCTGATGTGCCACAGTGCTGGCTCCAACAGGTGACCTTTTACTCTCAATAATCTCCTCTTGGTATTGGCAGCAGTTTGTAATTTTTTGTTTATTTGCCTTCTTCTTAATCTATATTTTTAAAAAATTACAAAATGTTCCAGCACCCTGAGAACCTCCATCACAAGGGCATACCATCAGATGTTTGTCCAGAAAAGGGTGGTGTAGATGCAAGGTGGAAAATGCAAGGTGAGTTGATTCATCTTTCTCAGGCTGTGGTTTCCATGGGCAACTTTTACAACCAACTGCCTTATTTGTTCCTCTTCCACAGAGTGGAACACATGTTAAGTCATCCTATTTAGCCAAAAGCCAGTGGCAGCACTTCAATATGTCATCAATCCAGGGACAGCATTGTGGTACAAAGAGGTAAGTTGCCAACTGCAACAGCAGCATGCCTTATGGCACTGCTTTGAGACTCACCACCTTCACTTCTCCTTCAGCTCTTTGCTTGGGAAAGCAACAAAGATTGCCCAAGAGTTTGGGTTCCTGCACCCCCATGGGGGACTGGGACAGAGTTCCAGGGTCCTGGCTTCAGCCTGGCTCAGCCCCAGCTATTGTGGCCATCTGGAAGTGAGCCAGCAGATGGAAGATAGAGATCTCTCTCTCTATTACTTTTACCTAAGCATACATTACATACATAAATGAAGATGCATCAATATAGCAACTTGTTGAGGAAAAGTCTTCTGATTATTGCAGGTTTTGTTTCAATGCAGAAAAATCTTCAGACACAAAAATTATAAACTGATTTATATTTATATTTCTCAACCACATACTTTTCAGAAAAAATTGTCTGCCACTCAGCATCAGGTATCAGTCTGAAAGCATTCATTAAAAAATCAAGTAATTTTACTAAGCACAAAAACCTCTAGTATAGACTGCATATAAACCAGTGGCTTCCATGGGTATACACAGATTGATTTTTGTTAATTTACGGGGATCACTGCACTTCCCTGGCATGGAGCTGTCTGAAGAGTTTAAACACTGATGGGTGTGGCATTATTTCTGATATTTGCTTATTATCCAGAGTGCATTTATTAAATATCTATCTTGAACTCCACACTCTATAAATCTATTTCAAATATGTAGATATTTAATGGTACTTACACATTTACAAACTGAGCTAATCCTCCTAACTTCTCTCTGGAATAGCTATGCCTTTGACATTGCCTTTTTTCACACATATGGAAATGCATAATATGCTTCTGTATGGTACTTCAGAATTTATAAAAGGCTTTTCAGGTAAGATTTACATAACATCATGTGAAAGTGGCCAAAGGACACAGTCTTCTCATTACAGAGGGGGGAGGTATGAAGTCACTCTCTGAACAGTTACTCAGATTCTATCAGTCAGGTTCAGAATCTTATTAGGTATCAGATACACATCTAGATTTTTTTCCCTACTGTCTCTGTCAGAATTCCCAGCCTATGAGTGAACTTCATCTGAATGAATGCTAATATTCAAGGTTCTAAGTGAAAAAATTACTGAGGTTTGTATTGGTGAGGAAAGCATGTGTCTAAATGTTACTTGTATTTAATAATAAGTATTGAATCATATGAAACTGAATATAAGATTATGCAAATTTTTAAGATGAAGAGCATATATTTAAAACCACATTCTTACATTTTGCAAACGTGTTGAAACAGCTTACTGGAGCATGTGTTTGGCATAGTGGTAAAGCCTTCCACATCCCAGTCAGAATGCTCAGGGCTCAAGCCCTAGCCCTGCTTCTGCTTCTGGCTTCCTGCTAACAGAACCCTGGGAGGCAGCAGCTGATGGCTCAAGTACTTGAGTCCCTGCCACCTGTGTGGGAGACCCACACTGAGTTCCTGGCTTCAGCCTGACCCAGCTCTGGTTGGTGCAGACATTTGAGGAATGAGCAGGAAATGGAAGGGCTCTCTCTGCCTTGCAAATAAACAAAAATAACTATACAGACCTTTTCTTAAGGTGTCTTGTTCACATCTAAATGATTTCCCTTTTCACAGTAAAATGCCTAACTGTCCTCTTTAGTAACAATGCATGTTTTGCTCTCCATGTCCACTCCTGAGCTCCAAGTACTGGCAGCTCACCCTAGCATGCTGACTGGTTCCAATGTTCAAGTACTCATCTCCCATTCTCTTTTGGTGGGTCTACCGGAAAGAAAGGAGAGTATCTACAGTAATTAATATCTTACTGTGGCTCTTGCTGTCCACCTGCAGGCCTGAAGGATGACCACCTGAATACACACTGTGATGTTCTGGACGTAGTTTTCAAACTTCAGTCACTTTGCAGCTGAGGGACTCTGTCCTCGTCAATCACTTGAAAGCCTGCAGGAGTAGGGAGAAGCTGTGTTTGAAGAATTCACAAATACAGTGCATTGAAGCCAACCACTACCACCCCCACCACACCCCTACTTCAGGGTTCTGGCAAATCCCAAACCAGGAGTTTGGGACCAGCAGTGGTTCAGGAGGTGACCTCAACTCCTTACTCTGAACAGCTCCAAAGAGCCTGGTGCACCCAGCGGGAGCTCAGCACCTCGAACTCCCACCCTCCTGCCCTTGCCACCAGGATGCCCGGCTCCCAGAGCCTCCAGGAGGCCTGCAGCAGACCCGCAGGTCCAGGTGCGCTGGGATGTGCGTCCAGAACTAACCCAAAATACAGGCCCAGCTTAAGTGTCACCTCCCCAGAAAGTCACTGTCACCTACTCCCTCCCGGAAGGCTGCAGGCCAGCACCCGGCACCGGGTGTCATGGCATTTGGGGTTCACCCGCTCTCCCTCAAAGGAAGATGCCCCCGTGGGAACCCCGCTCCACCTGCAGCAGGGCTGGGGGTGGAAGGGCCGAGCCAGCCTCCACCCTAGGACTGCAGCCTGGGAAAGTCCAGGGCCCCAGTGCCCTTGCCAGGCATAGGGTCTCTCTAAGTGTACTCTGAGCCAGGGCCTCAGCCATCAGCAGCTCTCTTGCTTCCAGAATCTGCTGCAGGGCAGTTCAGGCTCAGTCCAGCAGGGGGCCTCAGGACAATCGTTGCTGCCCTGAGGCAGGACCAGTGCTGCAAGACCTGCCTCATGCTAGGCTGGCTATAGAGGCGGTGGACATTGGTGGGCAGCTGGTAGTTGCAGTGTGTGCGCATGACATGGGTGGTGTTAGGTTCTTGGCTGTCCCGTTTCGTGCCTTGGGGCTAAAATGCCGGTGGTGGCCCCTGAGTCAGGAGGGGCAGGAGAAGAAGAGACAGACCTGGTGAGTGTGACTGCCCACCTCTCCTGCCAGCCCTGCTGGCTGAGGCTTGCAGCACGTGCTGCACTTGGGGAAGCAATGAAGGCCAAGTCTCAGCAGGAAAACCAAGTGTGAGGTGCTGATTTACTCACTGACACAGCATCTGTGTGGTCTGCATGGACAGACAGGGGGAAGGGTTTGGTAGAAGGGTGCTGGAGGTGCACTGGGCCTTTGTGCTGCTGCCTGCTGTAGGCATCCAGGGCAGCAGAGTCCTGCGGGGTCCCTAGAGATCCTGGCCATGCTGTGCCTTCCATCATCCACCCTCCTGCACTGATGCTGGGGGAAGTGCTTCTGTGGTTGATATCTCATTGGAATCCATGGTCATTTTCTCATGATGGGCTGATCTCACACAGTGACAATCATGGGACAAATCACTGTTCTGTGGCATCTGCCTCCCAGGAGCATTGCAGGTGGACAGGGGGAAACGGGTGACTGGTGGCACCTCCTGTGCATGGTCTCTGTCCCATCCTGGACCGAAGGTGGAAAGGGAAGGAGAGGAGCTGGCTCAAAGCAGTCCCGCTGCGGGTTCCATCAGGTGCAAAATGTCTCCCGATTTCGGTTAACCTTGCAGAGAAACTGTCTCCTTTTGTGGGCAAGTGACAGCATCTGCTTTATTAGCTGTGCAGTGTATTGATAATTAAAATTTGGGCATCCCTATCTATAGTCCTCACAGCATAGTTACATTCTGAGGAAGTGATGAAACTGCTCAGTACTTCGGGGCTGAGTGTAATATTAGGTGGGCAAGCCTGTTGTTGGCTTTTGGTTTATAGCTATTGGGCGACTTTATTTGGTAAAAATGCATTCAGGCTCAGTAGTGTATTCAAGGATGACCACTTAGTGAATTGTCTTTTTTTTTTTTTTTTTGTAAGAATAAGAGTATTGAAGACTGGGTTGAGCTACCTATGGCAAAACTCCACCATTCCTGGGAAGGCCACAATTGGCAAGAAAAGCAGGTAGCAAGCTTTCACCAAGTAAGTTGAGATTCCTGTGTTTGCAATCTGAAGAGCTCACTGCTGAGCTGGGAGGGGAACTGCTCTGAGCACAACTCATTAGAGAACTGCTCTTGCAGACCTTCCCCGAAGGAAGCACTGTTGTGGTCAGAAGCATTCCAGGAGCTGCTGGCCAGCAATTGTGAATTAGGCTTGAATTGAATCCACTGCAAGTATCACAAGAGTGCAGAAAGGCTGTGTCCTCAAATCAGCAGCTCACCAAGGAGAATTTGACTTAACCTAGAAGGTCTGTTTATCTCCGCTTATTTTGCAGCATATTCACACCAGGTGGGGAAGATAAATCACCCTTCAGCTCTGCAATGGCAGTGCTCTTGGTTGAGGCTGAGGATGCTTTTCATTGCATGCAGTGTTTGCAAGAGACTTAGTTCCCTGAGGATTTATGCCTCTCCTGTAAATACATTTTTGGCATTAAAACAAACTGAAGTATTTCTGTTTTAGTAGTATGGAACCAACTTAAGTATATTGCCTACTGGCATCTTTGTCTTTAAAGAGCTAAATCCACAGGATTACAGGATTGAGTAAAAACAAGAGAATAGCTAATCCTAGTACTAGAAAAGCACAAGGGAATGTTTGATCATTAGCTTCCTTATATTCCTCATGTTTCTTTTTATTTTTCTGCCTGCTCTTCCCTACATACAGATGGTCTGGCTGTATTGGAAGCTTTTTTAAAAACTGAATTCTGTGAAGAAAATATAGGCTACTGGCTAGCTTGTGAAAACTTCCAAAAAAATCCACCCACCCCAGAAGCTATCCTTATATGCAAGAAAAATATATACACTCTGCTTAGAAAAAGGCCCAAAAGAGGTTAGACACAATTCCTCATTTCAGCATAAAGTGTACACTCTTGACATCAAGAAGCAACAAAAGAAGTAAAGACATAAGACTAAAGCAAGGGCCAGGGAATCTGAAAAGCTTCCTCTCCTGATGCCCTGACTTTCAAATAAGTCTCCCCAGACCTGGCAGGTGGAGCTCATCACACATTACAGCTTCTGATTTCCACTTTCAAAGAGCAGAGCCCCCTTTTCTAACAAAGGATAATGAGTGATCTTTGTTTCAGATGAACATGCTTTCAAACCAAAACTCTTATTATCCAAAATATAAGAGAAGCTATGACTCCCAGCTTTACAACTGCCTCGAAAAGGGTGTATTGCTTGATGGAGAATAACTTTCTGAAGTTGTATTTATTGGCAAGGCAGAGTTACAGAGAGAAAAAGAGAGGGAAAGACAGCGGTCCATCTGCTGGCTCACTCCCTAAATGGCCACAATGGCCAGGGCTGGGCCAGGCTGAAGCCAGCAGCTTCCTCCAGGTCTCCCATGTGGGGGCAGAGGACCAAGCGCTTGGGCCATTCTCTGCTGCTTTACCCAGCAAGGAGTTGTGGAAGAAGTAGAGCAGCTGGGAGTCAAACCGGCATCCATGTGGGTTGTTAGTGCTGCAGGCAGCAGTGTAACTTGCTATGCCACAACACCAGCCCCCAGAAAGAACTCTTATCCCTGGTCTTTCTTTTGAGTCAGAATGCTCCCAGGACTTGTGTTGAAAACCACAGATCACCACAGAACCCCATGAGAAGAAAAAGGAGTCCCAGAGTAGAGGACATGTTCTGTTTCCTAAGGCAGAAGTTTTTGACTGCCAGAGACGAACATTCAATTCAGCCTGGGTGTTTGGGAAATATACCTCGCAACTGGGGATTCCAGTTCAGGTAGTAAATCAGGAAGCTGGTGACTGTCCAGGAGATGCCTGTATCAGAACAGCTTCCACCACCGTGAAGACACAGGCAGGAAATACGTGGTCTGAGTGGGGTGGGTCTCACTGGAAAAGCAGGACTCTGAGATGGAAGATAATGCAATGGAATGCTGTTGTTCCAGACTCACTTAAAATCAATACGTCTGGGATTCTGTAGCCTTAGCTACCTAGCTCTACATCTTTCCTTAAATCCATCCATATTACCACATGGTTTTAATTCTAGGTTTTAAGTCCAAACTAATGTAACATGTTTATTATGTAGAATCATCCATTCTATTGTTGTGTATTGCTGAAGCTGAAGTGATGTTTGAATTGTTAAATGGTATATAAAATAGTGAGTGCTCATGTGTAGAAAACCACAGTGGCTGTTCCAAGTGCCAAACACTCTTGAAGGCAGTTAAGCTTTGAAGTGGTCTTTGAATATTTGAATACATTTATTTTGATAACTAATGTCATTGAATACTCAGAGTCCAGGTGTGAGTTGATTTGATTTTTGTAACTGGAAATATGACCAACATAAGATCTTTGTAGTAGAGAAGAAGCATGCATTACTGAATCTGTGCAGGGAGAACTGACAGCCCCCAGAGCTGAGATGAGGGTGGCAAGGAAGATGCTCTTTTCTAAACCTAAGTCACAGCACATCTTTAGAACGACCCAGGGTTAAAATTACTAACAGAATCTTTAATTAAACATTAAGGTATTTGATGAGAATAGAACATTGACCTAAATCCCTTCTTGAGGATTAAGAACCAGCTAAATAGGAGGCTGCGGTGGTGACCTCGAAGGGGTTGGAGCCTGGGGTCAGGGGTCGTGGGTCCCAATGGCTGGTCCAGAATCATCACGGGCTACCTGGGTCGTGGGCCAGCACCATGGCTCGGGGCTCCAGAGGTCGGGGGAAGCCTGCTGGGCCCCTTCTTGCTTCCTTCTTTGGGCAGAAGTCAGGCATCACAAAGTGACCTAAAGTGACCAGTTTGGTGCCGAAATCCCTGAGGCACCACTGGAGCCCGGGGCCAGGCCTGCAGGCAGGGCAGAAGCAGAGGGGAGACACCGGGACCTGGGGGCCAAGGCTTCAGGTGTTTCTGTTGGCCCCCAGGCACCCACGGGGCCTCAGCCTCTCTCACAACAGAAATGTGCATGCACCTCAGACCATTTTTACCCTTAATTCCACTTTAAAGAAAGGTTCATCGAGGACGGACTCATGGCATGGGGGTGCAACCACAGCCTGCATGGCCCACATCATGGGCACCAGTTCCATTCCCTGACGCCATACTTCCTCTCCAACTCCAGCCAACGAGTGCAGTGGTGATGGACAGGTGCTTGGACCCCACACCACATGGAGATGGGAGGGGGCTCATGGGCCTTCAGCCTCACCCAAACATTGGGGAATCAAACCAGCAGATCGAAGACCCCTGTCTCTATGCCTTTCAAATAAATCTCTTAAAATAAATAAAAAAGAAATGCAAATAAAAAGAACCAGCTAAATAGACATGAACTGTATGGAGACAAACACCAATATTACATTACTCAACTCTCCACTGCTCCAATGAACAAAGAAGACAAATAAGAGGGATATAGGCCTCCCCTTTTTTGTTATC
This sequence comes from Oryctolagus cuniculus, assembly GCF_964237555.1. NCBI lineage: Eukaryota > Metazoa > Chordata > Mammalia > Lagomorpha > Leporidae > Oryctolagus > Oryctolagus cuniculus. The sequence goes on along the minus strand of NC_091449.1, from coordinate 28,917,097 downwards.
CTTCCCTTGGTTCCAACTAGCATGGGCTTCCAGAAAATGCGCAAGGAATCCATTCTCTTCTATGGTCAATACATGATCTCAGAATTTCCCTTATTCATTTGCCTAACAGATTTTGATTATGTCACTCTAGGTAAAGGGAAGGCAAGAAAACTGCCCTTTTCCCCCATTTTTAAAATCTATTATTTATTTGAAAGGCAGAGTTATAGAGAAGGGGTAGAGACAGATCTTCCATCTGCTGGTTCACTTCCCAAATTGGCCTCAGCTGAGCCAATCTAAAGCCAGGTGCTTCTGCCAGGCCTCCCACATGAATGCAGTGGTTCAAGCACTTGGGCCACCTTCTGATGCTTTCCCAGGCACATTAGCAGGGAGCTAGATTGGAAGTGGAGCAGCTGGGACTTGAATCAGCACCCATATGGGATGCTGGCACAGCAGGCCATGGCTTTACCCACTGTGTTGGTACCGTGTGTTTGTGTGTGTGTATGTGTGTGTGTGTATGTATGCATGTATTTTTATTTCAAAGACTCATTTATTTATTTGAAAGGCAAGGTTAGAGAGGGAGAGACATAAGAAGAGAGATCTTTCAACCTCTGGTTCACTCCCCAAATGTCCACAACAGCAGAGGCTGGGCCAAGCCAAAGCCTGGAGGCTGAAAAGCAGATAATCTTTAGGTATTAATTTAAAATGAATAGGCTGTAGCTGGTACTGTGGCATATAAGGTAAAGCCACCACCTGCAGTGCTGGCATTCCCTATGGGCACTGGTTCATGTCCCAGCTGCTCTGCTTCTAATCTAGCTCCCTGCTAATGTGCCTGGGAAAGCAGCAGGAGATGGCCCAAATACTTGGGTGCCTGAATCCATGTGAGAGAGCTGGAAGAATCACCAGGCTTTGGATTAGCCCAGCTCCAGCTGCTTGCAGCCACATGGGGATTAAAACAGCAGACAGATCATCTCTATTTATGTGTCACTCTTTATAATGCTGTCTTTCAAATAAATAAATAAATAAACCTTTAAAAAAGGTTTATTAATGTATGCTATAATCCAATCCAGGAACAGTAAGAGAAGCATTAAATATTGCTACCTATATTTTTATTTTTTAATTTTTTTAAACTTTTATTTAGTGAATATAATTTTCCAAAGTACAGTGTATGGATTACAAAGGCTTCCCCCCATAACTCCCCTCCCACCAGCACCCCGCCCATCTCCCACTCCCTCTCCCATTCCATTTACATCAAGATTCTTTTTCAATCATCTTTATACAAAGAAGATCGATTTAGTTTATATTAAGTTTTCATCAGTTTGCAGCACACAGAACATAAAGTGTAAAATACTGTTTGAGTACTAGTTATAGCATTACTTCACATTGGACAACACATTAAGGACAGAGATCCCACATAAGGAGTAAGCACACAGTGATTCCTGTTGTTGACTTAACAATCTGACACTCTTGTTTATGGCATCAGAAATCTCCCTGGGCTCTAGTCATGAGTTGCCAAGGCTATGGAAGCCTCTTGAGTTCACTGACTTCGATCTTATTTAGACAAGGTCATAGTCAAAGTGGAAGTTCTCTCCTCCCTTCAGAGAAAGGTACCTCCTTCTTTGATGGCCCGTTCTTTCTACTGGGATCTCACTCACAGAGATCTTTTATTTAGGTCCTTTTCTTTTCTTTTTTTCTTTTTTTGCCAGAGTTTCTTTCCATACCTAAAATACTCTCATAGGCTCTTCAGCTAGATCTGAGTGCCTTAAGGGCTGATTCTGAGGCCAGAGTGCTGTTTAGGACATCTGCCATTCTACAAGACTGCTGTGTATCGCACTTCCCATGCTACCTATATTTTATATAGTCTGAGTATTGTATAAACTAAAATATACAACACTAGGAGTATGCTATCAGTAATTACACTGCCAATCTCAGTGATTATAAATAAGAATTTTAGCAACTATACTGATTCTGAACAGTGATTCAATGATTCTGTTTTTAAATTTAAAAATGCCCATGAACTTGAATGTTTCTGTGTAGCTCCTCATAGAACTACAAGCTTTAGAATTTCTATGCTGTTTAGCATTTCATCTTCAGTGCGAACTTGATTATTACACTGCCAGTTTATAAAACACTTCACAGTCATGTGAGCCTAACCATAAGATAGGACTGTGTAGAATAAATCCTTTAACTATAAAGACAATCTTATCTCACAAGGGAGGAAGATCCAGAGGGGTCAAATGACTTGCTAATGTCACTTAGCTCTGTCAGCACAGAAACAAGGAAAGCTCTCAGCTTCCTGCCACCTCCCCTTACACCACCTGCCTCAACTAGATGAACCTGTAATTTTAAGGACACTCAGGCACCATGAGTTTAAATGAATTTTTCAAGGTTACATGACAAGTACCAAAGCCAGAAGCAAAAATTATTGCTTCCATCTTTCTCTTCCTTGTCCACAATGGAAGTCCGATGTACAGTTATGCATTATTCTAATATCACAACCAAGAAGCATTATTTTTCCCCAATTTAACAATGAAACTTTTTTTCCATTGAGGAAGTTATTTTAATGGATGATACAAACATACTTTTTTGTTTTTTAATTGGAGATGCAAAGAAATGAACAAGTAGACAGAGAAGTAGTATTCACCCTCTAGTTCACTGCTGAAATGTCCCCAGTGGCCAGGGCTGTCCCAGGAGTAGGGAACCCAATCATCTGAGCCATTTCTTGCTAGCTCCCAGGGTCTACATTATCAGGAATTTGGAGGCAGGTACTGGAACCAGGAATCAAACCAAGAAACTCCAACATGAGACATAGGCATTTGAACCACAAGGCTACACCCTGGCTTCCAGACTTGTTTTTTCACCAGTCCTCTGAAAAGGAAAGTTAATTACAACCTGAAATCCAAGACTCTGGAGTCCTCAGGTGTGTGCTTCTATGCAAGTTGATGCATTAGAGTTACATATGTTGCCCAAGAGTCTGCAGTTTAGAGAGAACAGAAGAGTGAAACATGTGTCAGAGGATGTCAGCATTGGAGAGGTGGCTGTGCTCTAGTCAGAGGCTGAGGAGGACAAGTCCACAGGGAGCAGCAGCTTGATTTAGTCACAAGGAAACCGGCTGTTTCTGGATTCATCCACCCCTCCCAGCTGACTGGCTGTGGAATTCTGATTGAATTCACCTGAAAATCCCACTCCCACTCGATTTGGAGGGAATTAATATCTGTCCCCTAAGTAAAAGGGTTCCATTTCTTTTTCCAAACCACAAAAAATCATGTTGGTTGCGTTGCCTGTAAATTTCTAAGCATGAAACACCATTTTTTTTTTTAATTTCATAATAGCTACTCTGTCTGAACTCTTGTTTGTATTGCATCAGAATACAAAATCTTGGGAGGAAGAAGGCAAAACCAACTCAGACCCAGAAAACATTTAGAAAATTGCTGCTTAAGTACCAAAATTAGCAGAGGCACACAAAACAGTGACAGAAAGCCAGAATTGGAGCAAGCCAACAGCTATGCCCTGATTCAAAAAGACGGTTCCTGCTGTACCCTGAACTCCTTATTCCAGCCTCCAAACCAAAGCTAACATCAGAAAATTCATTACAAACCATGATAAATAAGAAAACTGTGAAAAAAGCCAAAGAAATGCAAGAGTCCTTAGTGATATTGGGCTTGATTTAGTCACAAGGAAACCGGCTGTTTCTGGATACATCCACCCCTCCCAGCTGACTTGCTGTGGAATTCTGATTGAATTAACCTGAAAATCACAGTCAAACTCGATTTGGAGGAAATTAATATCTGTCCCCACAGCAAATTGGTTCCATTTCATTTTCCAAAACACAAAAATTCATCTTAGTTATCCTGCCTGTAGATTTCTAAGCCTGAAAAGCCAATTTATTATGTTTTTTATTTCATAATGGATCCTCTGTCTAACTTCTTGTTTGTACTGCATCAGAATACAAAATTTGGGATGGAAGAAGGCAAAAGAAACTCAGACCAAGAAAACATTTAGAAAATTGCTGCTCAAAACCAAAAATTGGCTGAGGCACCCAAAACAATGACAGCAAGCCAGAATTGGAGCAAGCCAACATCTGTGCCCTGATTGAAAAAGACCATTCCTCCCGTGCCCTGGACTCCATATTCCAGTCTGAAAACTAAAGCTCACATCAGAAAATTCATTACAAATCATGATAAATAAGACAAATGTGAAAAAAGCCAAAGAAATGCAAGAGTCCTTTGTGATATTAGGCTTGATTTAGTCCCATGTAAACTGGCTGTTTCTGGATTCATCCACCCCTCCCAGCTGAATGGCTGTGGAATTCTGATTGAATTCACCTGAAAATCGCACTCACACCTGATTGGGTGGGAATTAATATCTGGTGCTGGTTCTGCGGGCTGGGGCTTTAACCCACTGTGCGATAGCACTGGCCCCTGTAAGTGGTTTTCTTAATTATTCCCAGCTTTCTGTCTGTTTTGTTTTTAGATTTATAATAATTTCTTAATGAAAATGGATGTAGGAAGGTAAATTTTATTCTCAGGGAATATATAGAAGCAAGATGTATGATGAATTTGTCATGACTATCAATCATTGCATTTATCCAAGAAAAGGCAATGTCATCTCTCATTTTCTGTTGCCATAGCAAAATATATATTTGTTATATGATTTCAATTGAAGTCAAGGATAATATTCTAAATTTTGGGGTCATAATGTCCAACACATTCTTTAGTGTTATACAGATGATGTAGTGGGCAGTGTTTTAGTTCCACCCTGGAAATAAACACTTAGCATTCTGCAAGAGAATTACTTACCTAGGGCTAAACCACAAATCAGTGACATTTATTATTTTTTTTTACAGGCAGAGTGGACAGTGAGAGAGAGAGAGACAGAGAGAAAGGTCTTCCTTTGCCGTTGGTTCACCCTCCAATGGCCACCATGGCCGGTGCACAGCAGCCGGCCCACTGTGCTGATCTGATGGCAGGAACCAGGTACTTATCCTGGTCTCCCATGGGATGCAGGGCCCAAGGACTTGGGCCATCCTCCACTGCACTCCCTGGTCACAGCAGAGAGCTGGCCTGGAAGAGGGGCAACTGGGACAGAATCTGGCACCCCGACTGGGACTAGAATGAAGTGTGCCAGCGCCACAAGGTGGAGGATTAGCCTAGTGAGCCGCGGCGCTGGCTGCATTTATTTTTTTTAATTGTTAGAGTAATGCAGTCCTTAATAGTTTGAGGAGATGAACTTGATTCCCAGCTAGAGTAAGAACACTGTGGGGAAAATAATCTACTGCATGTTCTTTCACGTTTTAAGATTGTATTTAACAATTTATTTATTTATTTAAAAGAGTTACACAGAGAGAGGAGAGGCAGAGAGAAAGAGACAGAGGAGAGATCTTTCATTCAACATTTCACTCTCCAATTGGCTGCACTGGCCGGGCTGCACCCATCTAAAGCCAGGAGCCAGGAGAATTTTCTGGGTATCCCACACGGCTTCAAAGGCCCAAATCCTTGGGCCTTCTTCTACTGCTTTCCCAGGTCATAGCAGAGAGCTGGATCAAAATTAGAGCAGCTGGGTCTTGAAACGGTGCCCATATGGGATGCTGGTGCTTTAGGCCAGGGCATTAACCCACTGTGCCACAGTGCCAGCCCCAAGGTTTATTTATTAACTTATTTGAAAGGCAGAGTAATAGAGATAGGGAGAGATGGGTAGTGAGAAAGAGATATCTTCCATCTGCTGGTTCATTCAACAAATGGCCACAATGGTTGGCCAGGCCAAAGCCAGGAGTCTGGAACTCTATCTGGGTCTCCCATATTTGTGGAATTGGCCCAAATACTCAGGCCATCTTTCACTGCTCTTTCAGCCACTTTAGCAGGGAACTCAATTGGAAGTGGAGCACCAAGGACTCAAATTGTCTGTCCACATGGGATGCCTGAATTGCAGGTGGAGATCTACCTGCTGTACCACAATGCTGGTGCCTACTGCAGGTTCTCAAAGCTCTCTGTATTTCCCTCAGTCACAAATGCAGATTATAGTACAGAATTTCTCAGGTTCTGTTCTTGGGTAAATAACTCCATAGCTTTTACTTTAATTTGTTATCATGTTATTTCAGTTCTTTAAATGTTTATGAGTAGAATAATTATAGAAAAAGCAAAAGCTACTTTCTATTCTTTCTTGAATCTCCTCCCTTACTTAAAATATTTATGAGCCTGATAGAGAAAGAAATTGATGGAGTGAGAGAAAGCTAGAAAGCTCCCATGCACTTCTTCACTGCCTAAATAAAAATATCAAGCAGAGGTGGGGCACAACTGAAGCCAAGAGTCAGGAATGGAATCTAGGCCTCCCTCTTGGTTGGCATCACCATTGCTTCCCCTGGTCTGCATTAGCTGGGAGCTGGAAACTGGAGCTGGCACTGAAATCCAACTTTGGAAATTTGATGCAGAGAGAGAGTATCTGAGCTGGCATCATAAACACTAAGTTAAATGCCTACTGTCTCTTTTAAAAATTTTTTTCTCTGCCATAATTGCATTGACTGTGTATAGTGTTTTTCTGGAAATTCTTCATTGTTCAATCCCTTCATAACTTCCCTGATGGTTTCTTTTTTTTCCTGAATACTTCTACATTCTTCTGAACACTGCTCATTCCAGAGTGACTCTTGTCCCCCTTTCAGCCTACTGTGCAATTGCCCTTGACATAGTCTGGCCTTTGTGAACAGAAATTCCTGTTTCCCTCCAGCTTGGGCAATTTTCACAGCCTTTATACCATAGGTTTGATCCCCTGTGGAATGCTTCTGTGTGGCTGCCCAAATGCTCATAAATCTGAAATGAAATGGCATTCTTGCTTCTTCATCCATACCCATGTAGAAGATATACAACTGCCATTGTTTGTTAGGTGACAGAGTTGACATGTTGACCAGGAGTGTTCTGTCACAGGGGATGATAGCATTTGAAGACCTGGTTGTGTACTTTACCTGGGAGGAATGGCAGAACATGAACCAAGCTCAGAAAATCCTGTACAGGGATGTGATGCTGGAGACCTACAGCAGCCTGTTCTCCCTGGGTGAGTGACACTCATCACATGCCCAATGGTAACATTTTCTTGCTATTTGACAACTAAGTGAGCACTATTCATAAAGTTGAATGAGGGACAGGTATAGAATTTGAGTCCATGAAGAATCTGAATATCTATCACCTGGGAAGGATTTCACATTGGAACATTTGTTGCATAGCTCCTGGACCAAGCTGTACTCCTTTCATTAACCCAAGATAGTGATTTCACAAAGTCTATATTGTTTCCATTAGTAGGGCACTGCAGGACCAAACCTGACTTGATCTTCAAGTTGGAGCAAGGAGCAGAGCCATGGATGGGGGAAGAATGCCTACATCAGAGCCTTCCATATCAGTGTGTACATAACGGGCAGGGAGGCCAAAGCAGAAGCAGTGCAACAGATATTGACTGGTGTTCTTTCCACGAGTTTTTCCCAAGTCTTACTCCTGAAGACAGCTGGTCCTGTGATTCAGACACAGACATTCTACAGTATCTATGGAGATCAGTATCTCTGGTAAAGGCAAAGGAAATGAAGTTTTCTGTGAAAATCAACAAACCTCCAGAAACTCAAATTATCACAGAGGAGTGTTTATAGAAAGAAACAAGAGGAGGCAACCAGGGCTGATGTCTTCACAATGAGTTAGAAATCAATTTTCAATAATTGAGCAGACTCTGGGTTGCAGGAATAAATTATTTCAACTGGTGGGAATGTATAGCCAAGGTGGTATATTGGAACTTTCTGTAACTGTTGTAGTTATTAGAAGATTAGGATGTCAGGTTTCCTTAGAAATATGGGGAAACTATAATAGTGCAGATAAAACAGAGATTTTCATTAGAAAAATCCCACAAATGCTGTTTGCCTGGGAAGACAGAACACAAGACAACCACATATTCAAATCTTGTCCCATGAATGTGATCCTGCTTAGAGTATAGACACATTTCACTCTTTACCTTCAAGGAAATGATCTAGTAAAACTTCCCCATATTTATGGTTGAAATATCACAGAAGTACAAAACCCACAATTTTTCTAAAAATGAATTGAAAAAGGGGCTGGCACCGTGGCTCACATGGTTAATCCTCCCCCTGCAGCACCAGCATCCCATATGGGCCCCGGGTTCTAGTCCTGGTTGCTCCTCTTCCAGTCCAGCTCTCTGCTGTGGCCCGGGAGGGCAGTGGAGGATGGCCCAAATGCTTGGGCCCCTGCACCTACAATGGAGATAAGGAGGAAGCACCTGGCTCCTGGATTTGGATTGGCATAGATCCAAATGTATTTGCCATTTGAGGGGTGAGCCAATGGAAGGAAGATCTTTGTCTCTGTCTCTCACAGTCTAACTCTCACAAATAAAGAAATAAAAATACATTAAAAAATGAACTGAAGAAATGGACAGGGAAAAATTGGTTTCTAGATTACAGGTGAATATATTTATTAAATATTAGTCCATTCTGTGAAGTCTTATTCATTTTTGTGAAAGTAGAAAGTGAGAGAGAAACAGTGAGGAATAGATTTTCTATTAACTCTCTCCCCAAATACTATCAACAGTTATGACTAATCTGAAGCCAGAAGCCTGGAATTTCACCTACTCATCTCTATCACAGGGTCCCAAGCACATGAACCATTATCTGCTGCTTTCCAGTATCTATTATCTCAGAGCTGTATTGGAAGCAGAGTAGCCTCGGCTTAAACTGGCACTGTTTTGAGATACAGGCATCCCAAGCAGTGATTTAAGACATCTTACCACAAAAACCATTCAATCATACTTGGAAAAAATTCTGGTAGTAAACAGGATCATGGATGAACATTGGAAAATCTATGGATACAATTTAATATATTAATGTATAATGGAGAAAACCTGTATATTCATAAATATGTATCTTCTAATCATTTTTTGAAAATCTTATGATGGAATGAGGATATAAGCCTGAGCCATTCTCCCTCATTGCCCAAAGTAGATAAACTTTGGAATGTATTCCTTGCCCTTGAAACTCAATTGGGTCTCACAGCCTATTGCCTTCATACCCCACCCTGCATTATTTTCCAGGTTCCTAAGGCCCCCACCCAGTTCCTGGAATTCCCCTCCACTGCTGCCCCCTACCCTCATGCCCAGCCTTAGCCCTCCTCAAAAAGGTCTGGCCCCTGGGAATTGGGGCCTTCATGCTCCATCTTGTACAGGCAGTTGGTCACCCACCTCTGTGGATTAATTTTCTCTGAATAAATTCTGTCTGGCTGTAAATTCATACACTTTCTCCTCTATTCTACAACTCTTTTCCTAACATTTTGGTGCCCTGTGTGAGGAGGCACAAATGCAGAACTTTTCCTAACATCTTATCCCTCTTAAATACAAGTAACTTCATTCCTTTTACACGAGTATGCTAGAAGAAACAATTATATTTGATGTAGTGACATCATTTTTTTCTCACTTCAGTTGCCATGAAACTGGATGAACTGATTAAGACCAACCAGAAAAGTCTGGAGAAAAATCTGCATCAGGATGTTATGACAAATAATAAGACATTAACTCCCAAGGGAGTTGAATTCAGAAAAACACTTAATTTAAGTATAAGCCATATTCCAAAACTGAGTATCAAAAAGAGAAACTATTCAGGAATAAAACCTGAAGAATGCAGTATATGTCACAATATGTGTCCCCATTGTGGGCCTGATCAACTACAAGCTGGAGAGAAATTTTGTGCTACTAAGGTACCTGGGAACACTCTCCAGTTCTGTGAACCTCTTAATCAACAGCACAATATTCAGATCAAGGAGCAGGCACTTGAACAAATTGGACAAGGGAAAGTCTTCAAAAGCAAGAATATATTCTGTGAATCTGAGAAGCTTTTTATGGTAGAAACCTGTAATAAGTCAATTGCCACTATTGGCAAGACAACTCAAATAGTACAAGATTTCCATAAGAATTCTAACCTCAGTATACATCAACAAAGTCCCAAAAGAGAGAACGTTTATAAGTATATTGGGCCTGTGGAACCTGTTATTTACCAATCACATGTTAGACTGAATCATAGACCAAATATAGGGAAGAAATCCTATGCATGTAAACCTTGTGGGAAGTCATTCAGTATTAAATTCTGCCATACCCTCCATCACAGCACTCATATAAGTGGAAAACCCTCATGTGTGTAATGATTGTGGAGAAACCACTCACCAGAAGTCAGATCTCATTAGACATCAGAGAATTCACACAGGGTTGAAATCTTATAAATGTAATGACTGTGGGAAGTTCTTTGGCCAGAAGAAACACCTCATAAATCATCAGAGAATTCACACAGGTGAGAAACCTTATGAATGTAATGACTGTGGAAAATCCTTTGGCCAGAAGGCAAACCTCCTAAATCATCAGAGAATTCACACAGGGGAGAAACCTTATGAATGTAATCATTGTGGAAAAGCTTTTGGCCAGAAATCAACACTCACAAATCATCAGAGAAGTCACACAGGGGAGAAACCTTATGAATGCAATGACTGTGGAAAAACCTTGGGCCAGAAGTCAAACCTCATAAATCATCAGAGAAGTCACACAGGGGATAAGCGTTTATGAGTGCAATGACTATGGAAAACTCTTTGGCCAGAAGCCACACCTCATAAATCATCAGAGAATTCACACAGGGGATACGCCTTATGAATGCAGTGACTGCAGAAAAGCCTTTGGCCAGAAGGCAAACCTCAGAAAGCATCAGAGAATTCACACAGGGGAGAAACCTTATGAATGCAATTACTGTGGAAAAACCTTAGGCCAGAATTCAAACCTCAGAAAGCATCAGAGAATTCACACAGAAGACAAGCATTATGAATGCAATGCCTGCGGAAAAAGCTTTGGCCAGAAATCACAACTCAAAATGCATCAGAGAAGTCACACAGGGGAGAAACCTTATGAATGCAATAATTGTGGAAAAGCCTTTGCTGAGAAGTCAAAGCTCACAAAGCATCAGACAATTTGTACTGGGGGAAACCTTATGAGTGCAATGACTGTGGAAAAACCTTTGCTGAGAAGTCAAACCTCAGAAAGTATCAGAGCCTTCACACCATGGAGAAAGCTTATAAATGAAATGACTGTGGAAAAGCCTTTGGTCCCATCCTTGCATACCAAGGATAAATCCCACTTGGTCTGGGTGGATGATCTTTCTGATGCATTGTTGGATTCAATTGGCCAGAATTCTGTTGCAGATCTTTGCATGTATGTTCATCAGGGAAGTTGGTCTATAATTACTTTCTTTGTTGCACTTTTTGCAGGTTTAGGAATGAAGGTGATGCTGGCTTCATAGAAAGAATTTGGGAGAATCACCTCTCTCTCAATTGTTTTGAATAACTTGAGAAGAATTGCAGTTAGTGCTTTAAATGTCTGTTAGAATTCAGCAGTGAAGCCATCCAGTCCTGGGGTTTTCTTGGCGGCGAGGATCTTTATTACTGATATCATTTCCATCCGGTTATGTGTGTGTTTACGTTTTCTATATCTTTGTTGCTCAATTTAGGTAGGTTTTATGGATGGAAGGATGGTGGAAAGCCTCTTTGCTGTACTTCATAACTCATAAGATATCAGAGAATCCACACAAGGAATTTTCTACATGACCTTTTTGTGCAAGTTATATCTCATGAAATATTAGAGAATTCACCAAGGGGAGAAATGCATGAATGTAATACATGTGAATAAGCCTTTGTGGTGCAAATCAGACCTCATCAAACATAAAAGAATTCTCATGGGGAGCAATTTTATGAATGTAATGACTCAGAGCCTTTTACCATAATTCAGCCCTCATTGTACATCATCAAATTCATATAGGGAAAAACTCCTTTGAAAGTAAAATCCCTTTAATTAGAAGCCATACCTCATAAGACAACAGGGAATTCACATGGGAGAGAAACCTTATGGGTGTAATGAGTGTTGGAAAGCTCTGCCCAAATCTCTCCTTATATCAGAATGCACAACATATATATCTAATGAATGAAATAAATGTGAGAAAGTCATTTCACATAGGTAATGCCTCATAATCCATCATGGAATTTGAACAAGGGAGAGACCTTAACAATATAATGAATGTGGAAGAGCTTTTCTCCAAAATTCATGTAAGTATTGTGACAAAACCTTTTGCTGGAAATCACATCCTATCCAACAGAGACTCATGTAAAGGAGAAAGCTTATAAATATTATTAGTGTGAAAAGGTTGTTTGTCAGATGTCAATGGTACATCAGAGAATTGACACAGGTGGTTTCTTAGGAGTATACTGATTGTGTAAAAACATTTTCTTAATTTCAGGCTTGTATAGATACAGAATTCACAAAAGGTGATAGTCTTTGCATGCTGTAAATACGATAAAACCTTTAGCCAGAAATTAGACATCAACAGACTTCAGAGAATTCATAAGGAACAAAAGTCTATGCAATGAATTTGGAAAATGTATTTCTGCTATAAATCAGTCTTCAATTCCCATGAATAGACTCACAAATGAGAAAACATGCATGCATACAAAAGTTTTGTACCATAAATTATCTCTAGATGGTAAACTAATATATCACACAAAAGAAAAATCATGAGTATAATGGAATTGGGAATCGCTTTGCTATAAGGCAGAGTTCCAGAAAGCTTAGCAAGATTACAGAAAAGTCTCTGAAAATGTAACATGTCTGAAAGATTTGTTGGCATCACAAACTGGAGGATAGCTCAAGTGCATGTGTTTTTGTGACCTGGCATCCAAATTGATATCTCTTTTTCTTTGATGAATTCCTTGTTTATTTATTTAGCAGATTTAGAGACAAAGGATTCCTGTCCATTGATTTACTACTATATGCCCACAATTGCCATGGTAAGGTCTATGGCAAAACTGAGTGCTGGGGGCTGTGAATCTGATTCATCACTGATAACATTGAAGACATTGGTTCCTGGTTCTTATGCTGCTATGCATGGAAATGTTTCTCTAATTTCATTTTCAAATAGTTCATTGTTAATATAAAGAAATGCTTCTAATTTTTAAAATTTCATTGAAATAATTTGTGATTAATGTGTCCTAGTCATGCATTATTACAGGGTGTAGTGCAATATTTGCACACATTTATGCAGTAAAAAGTGATCAAGCTAAGCAACTACAGTTTTATTAATTTTTAAAGAGTTATTTATTTGAAAGACAGAGTTACAGAGAGAAGTAGCAGCAGAGAGAGAGAGAGGTCTTCCTCTGCCGGTTCACTCCCCAGGTGGCCCAATGGCCGGAGCTCTGCCAATCTGATGCCAGGAACCAGGAGCTTCTTCCAGATCTCCCACTTGGGTGCAGGGACCCAAGGACTTGGGCCATCTTCTACTGCTTTCCCAGGCCATAGCAGAGAGTTGGATCAGAAGAGGAGCAGCCAGGACTAGAACTGGTACCCACATGGGATGCTGGTGCTTCAGGCCAGGGTGTTAGCCCACTGTGCCACAATACTGGCCCCCAAGCAACTACAGTTTCTAATTCTTCTCCATGATTTGAGACTACCAGTTCCTCTCTTTCAGTTCTTTACACAGAACCTAATATGGTTGAATGTAGTCATCTCATTATATTATGGGGCACCAGAAGTTCTTTCTGCCTCTTTGTATTTTGTTACCTATTATCCAATCCCCCTCTATCCCTAGCTGCTTCCCTTCTCAGCCTCTAGTAATCACAGTTCTGTGTTCAGATCCATTATTTTCTCTCACTTCCACATGTGACAAGGACCAGGTGACATTTGTGTTCCTGCTTCTGGCTTATTTCAATTAATTTAATAATATTTGGTCTTTTTTGAATCTAAATGAAGTTCCCCTGTCCATTTTTTTCATTGATGGATAGCTAGATTGGTTTCAAATCCTGGCTGCAGTGAACTGTGTTATAGTGGCTGTGTTATGGGAAAATTGCTGTATCTTTGATATGCTCTTCTCCTTTCCTTCTAATAAAAGTTCCTTATTCTATATAGCCAAGAGCAAGATAACTTTCGCATGGTAGGTCAATTTTTATCTTATTTTAAATTTTTGTTATTTATTTGAAAGAGTTACAATAGAGATAGGGACACAGAGAGGTCCTCCATTAGCTGGTTCGCTCTACAGATGACTACAAAGGCCAGAGTTATGCCATTCTGAAACCTGGAGACAGGAGCTTCCTCTGGGTCTCCCACATGGGTGCATGGGCCCAAGGACTTGGGCCATCTTCTACTGCTATCCCAGGAGATAGCAGAGAGCTGGATTGGAAGAAGAGCAGCTGGAACTAGAACTGGAACCCAAATGGGATGCTGGCCCCTCAGGCGCTGCACAACAGCACCGGCCCAATTTTTATCCTTTTTAAGGAATGGCCATACTGTTCTGCATAACATCTGTACTAACTTGTGTTTTCATCCACCATATATGATGGTTTTCTTTTCCCATGTGCTCTCTAGCATTTGTTATTTTTTATCAGTTTGGCATCAAGATGATATAGTATTGTTCATGTTTTTGTGTATTTTGAAATCAGTTAATTTGTTTATTAAATCTTTGTTTATTTGAAAAGTGGATTTAGAGAGAGGAGGAAAGACAGAGATAGCTTTCATCTGCTGGCTCACACCCCAGAGAGTTTCAAAGTTGAGCCTGGGGCATGCTGAAGTCAGGAGCTTCATCCAAGTCTCCCACATCAGTGGCAAGGACCCAAGTCCTTCGTCCATCTTCTGCTGATTTCCCAGGTGTTTAGCAGTGAGCTAAATTGGAAGTGGAGATTCCTAAGCTCAAAGTGGAACTCACATGATATGCTGGCCTCACAGATTGCAGCTTACCCCACTTAGCCACAATGCCAGCCCCTCTATCAATTTAATTCCTCAAAAATAGGTCAGTAATGTTGGCATCTATCTCATTTTGTTTTTTCTCTGTTATTATTCAACTTATTGATGTCTTATTTTTGTTCACATTATTCCTCTCAATTGCTCTACCTGAGGTGAGTAGGGCTGCTGTGTTGCTTGAATGCAGTGTATGCTTTAGATTACTCATTTACTGAGTGCATGTCATTCACATAGCACTTCACCGAAATTCTACTATGTCCCAAATCCTCTTCTAGGCACAGAATTCAGACCACTTTTCTCTTAGGCCTAGATCTTGCCTTTAACATACTATTTGGAATTTAGTAGCTCATGAAATCTGCAGACTGCATAAATGAATGAATATTTTGAGGGCTGTGTTTTTGTGGAGGAACTTCATAGGAGACCGAAGGAATAAAATAAATCTAAAGTATCCACAGTATACAGAATGTATACTATTTTACAAGCCACAGAGAAGAGGAAGAAGAAGGAAAGTAGTGAGACTAGAAAGTTTGTGGCAAGACTAACAGGCACTGGTCAAGAACTTAATAAGCCCATTAGGAAAGCAGTAAGGTTTCTTTGTCTCCCCGTAGACTCTGCTCTCCAGAGGTGAACAGGGTCCTCTAAACCCACTTGCTGCACACACAAACACCTGAGTGTTGTATTCTCCCACAGGTGTTGGAGACTGATATGGTGTTCTGATTTATATTTACATAATGGCTAGTGACATCGGGCATATTCACATGTTTTGACCATGTACATTTCTTCTGAGAAATGTCTATTCAGATCCTTGCCTGTATTTTTTGGAGTTTTTCCAATTCATGTAAATGTTCTGGAAATCTGTAAACATTCAGAGTTTTAATTTTTCCTGCCATCTGTTCATTGTATCTACACTCTGATGTTTACTTTGTTGTGAAGAAGTATCTTAGTTGGATATACTCAAATGTCTCTGTTTTTATTTTTGTGACTATTGCTATTGGAATCTTACCCAAAAGCTATTGTGTGTTGACAATATTTAGAGTTTCCCTATGTTTACTTGGGTTTGGGTCTTATGATTAGATTTTTCATTCACTGTGAGTTCACTTTCACATAGTGTAAGTGATGTTGGAGTCTATTTTCAGGCTTCTACATTTGGATCATCAAGTTCCTCTGCACCACTTGTGAAAGAGATTCTTCTTTCTCCAGTTCATTTTAGTTCCTTTGTTAAATATGAGTTGCTGGTAGAAATTTGGGTTTATTTCTATGCTACCTAGTTTTTTCCATTGAACTATGTGTCTGTTATTATATCAGTGCTAACACTTCTTCTTTTTGTGTTTTTTTTTTTTTGCAGTTTATTTATTTATTTGAAAGGCAGAGTCACAGAGAGGTAGAGGCAGAGAGAGAGAGAGGTCTTCCATCCACTGGTTTACTCCCCAAATGGCCACAATGGCCGGAGCTCTGTTGATCTGAATCCAAGTGTCAGGAGCTTCTTCCAGGTCTCTATGCAGGTGCAGGGGCCCAAAGACTTTGGCCATTTTCTACTTTTTTCTCAGGCTATACCAGAGAGGGGTATACGAAGTAGAGCAGCTGGGAAACATACTGGCACCCATATGAGATACCGGCACTGCAGACGGTGACTTTACCTGCTTTGTCATAGTGCTGACCCCTGTAATATGTCTTAAAATATGGTGTGATGTCTCCAGCTTTTTTTTGCTTTATAATATTTCTTTAGATGTTATGCGTCTCTCATGTTTCTATATGAATTTTAGCATCATTTTTTCTAGCTCTGAGAACATCGTTGGTATGTTGATTGGGATTGCATTGAATTTGCAAATTGCTTTTGGTAGTATGGACATTTTGATATTATTCTTCCCATTCACAAACATAAGTTTTCTGTGAGACTGTTAAAAAGCCTTGACAAAAATTGGACTTTATTACACAAAAATTCATCACTTTTTGGGATCATTTAAATCCATAATTTTGCACTAATATTTGATAAATAATGAAAGACTTTCTCTGAGCATTTTAGTAGGAGAAATTAAAATATTTATTTTATCAATTTCTTCAAATATTGTTTAGATGTGATATTCAAATATTGTTTAGAGCCATTGTCTGTATTCCCTCTAAATTACGATCTTTCTGCTTTTTGCCTGTTAAACTTGTCCCTTGATTCAACAACCCTTTTTAATGTAATGTAAATGGAAAATGTCATTTCATAAGCTAAAAAAAAAATGACAAAGAAGGAAAAAGAAGGGAGGGAGGTTGAATATATAATTATGTTCTCTTAATTTTTTCTATGAACCATACTGAATCTTTTAAAAGCTAATGAAAATTAAAACTCTAAATTGGACCATTATGACCAATATTTAAAACAAGTGACTAAAAACTGTAGATGTCTTCAATTTTGATTATCATTCTTATTTAGAATATCTGAAAGAAATCCGGCTTCTCACTTAAAATATACCAGTATTTTAGAATTCAGTATTAAATGACTTTGTTTAAAAGTGTTATTTAATCTATTGCTTTAAGTGGTAATACTATGGCCATTGTAAAACAAAATCCTTATCATTTTCCATAAAACAGAAAGGGCCTTTAAAACATCATCACTAAAAATATTAAGAGACCTAAAATATAACATTCTTAAAACCCAAGTGATACCATTCAAAATTTTCAAATATGCAGGGATAGTTCATGTCAAGTAACTAAATAATTGTGAAGTGTATATATGGAATAGCTTCTATAAATTCTTTTGGCAAGGGCTGGCACTGTGGCATAGTGGGTGAGGCTGCCACCTGCAGTGCTGGTATTCCATAGGGGCATCAGTTCAAGACCTGGCTGCTCCACTTCCTATCCAGCTCTCTGCTATGGCCTGGGAAAGCATTATAAAATGGTGCAAGTCCTTGGGCCCCTGCACCTGCATAGGAGACCAGGAAGAGGCTCCTGGCTCCTGCCTTCCAGTTGGCACAGCTCCAGCCATGGAGGCCAACTGTGGAGTGAACCAGTGAATGGAAGACCACTCTCTCTGCCTCTCCTTCTCTGTCTGTGTAATTCTGACTTTCAAATAATATAAATAAATCTTTAAAAAATTCTTTTGGCAAATAGATGAAGCTACTTGTTGTACATTTCAAATAAATAGCAAACATACTAGAAAAATATATTGAATAAAATTTAAGCAACTCATAGCTATACACAGAAATTTCTCACCATAACAACATAGCAACCACTAAATTTCCAAACTTAATTTTCCACAACTTAGAATCTTTAACTCCAGAAGGAGTATGAAATTGACAGAACAGTGGCCTATGTATCAGGATACCTAATGCTAATACAGAATTATCCCTGCTACAACTTACCTGTGTGACCTTGAACAATTCACTTTACTTCTCTGGCCTTGGCATTTAGCATCCTCATGTGATAAAGGAGGCTTGGATAAGATCAGTTGTACTCTATCTTGAGACTTCAACGATCTCTCAGTTTCGAACAGGCACCTTAGGGGAAAGTAAACCTTTAGATCAAAGCTTACATTTTTAAATCTAAATATATTTTAAACTCTTTCTACAACTAGTACAAAACAACACATTCAAATGTATACCATGCCACTTTCAATATTTGGGAATAATTAATGCATCATTTTAGAGCATTGTCTTGAGGCCAGTGCTGTGGTGTAGCCAGTAAAGCCACTGCATGCAGTGGGGGCATCCCATATGGAGGCTGGTTCAAGTCCCAGCTGCTCCACTTTCCATCCAGCTGTCTGCTATAGCCTGGGAGAGCAGTAGGAAGTTGGCCCAAGTCCTTGGGCCCCTGAATCTGCATGGGAGACCCTGAAGAGGTCCTGGCTCCTGGCTTCAGATTGGCATATCTCTGACCTTTTAGGCCATCTGGGGAGTGAACCAGCAGATGGAGGACTCTCTCTCTCTTTTCTCTTGTTCACTATCTGTGTAACTCTGACTTCCAAATAAATAAATAAATCCTTTAAAAAATCAAAAGAATATTGTCTGGCACACAGTGAACCACTAAGTACAAGATATTATTAGTAATATTAGATTGAAATGTTGAAATAAACTAGGCAATAAGCCTTAAGATGCAAATTAATACCAAGAAATATAATCTCAAATTTCTGTGTTCAACAAGGTAGTCTCTTTTTCACTACTAACTTTATACTGAATAAGATATTTTGATATTTTGTTAA
This sequence comes from Oryctolagus cuniculus, assembly GCF_964237555.1. Lineage (NCBI taxonomy): Eukaryota > Metazoa > Chordata > Mammalia > Lagomorpha > Leporidae > Oryctolagus > Oryctolagus cuniculus. The sequence continues at coordinate 28,898,148 of NC_091449.1, read as the reverse complement.
AAGTAAATTTATCGGAGGCCAGCGCCATGGCTTACTTGGTTAATTCTCTGCCTGTAGTGTGGGTATCCCATATGGGCAAAGGGTTCTAGTCATGGTTGCTCCTCTTTCAGTCCAGCTCTCTGCTATGGCCCAGGAAGGCAGTGGAGGATGGCCCAAGTGCTTGGGCCCTGCACCCAGATGGGAGACCAGGAGTAAGCACCTGACTCCTGGCTTTGGATGGGCACAGCTCCAACTGTGGCAGCCATTTGGGGAGTGAACCAATGGAAGGAAGACCTTTCTGTCTTTCTGTCTATAACTCTACCTGTCAAATAAAAAAAATTATTAGTTTTTCATAAAAACTGCAGTATTGAAAAGGTTCTAAAATCCCTCTAATTCTAAATGTCTGTGACTGCTAACTCATTAGCACATATTGCATTCTTTACATCTGGGTAATCATGATAATTCACTTTTAAATGATTAACAGATCTGCTATTATATATAAATACATGCTTTTCCAAAAATCATACAATAAGCAGGCTACATAATTTACTTCAAGTAAAATTGCCATATCCAGTCCTACAATTGTAAATAAGACAGTTTCAATTGTTCAGCATTATCAATTATAAATTCCAATAGCGTAGCAATAGTCATAAAAATAAAGGATCCGATGCTGTGGTGTAGCAAGTAAAGCTGTGGCTTGCAGTGCTGACATCCCACATGGGTGCCAGTTCAAGTCCTGGCTACTCAAATTACTATCCATCTTTTTAGGCAAGTAAGACTTACTATCCAGCAATAGAGGATGGCCCAGGCCCTTGGGCTCCTGCACCTGCATAGGAGACCCAAAAGATGCTGCTAGCTCCTGGCTATGGATCGGCACAGCTCCAGCCATTGTGGCCAAATGGGGAGTGAACTAGCGGTTGGAAGACTGCTCTCTCTCTCTCTCTCTCTCTCCTTCTCTGTGTGTGTAACACTGAATTTCAAGTAAAATAAATGAATCTTTTTTTAAAAAGGACGAAATAAAAAGGAAGATGAATATTATAAAATTGTTTAACTTTTATTTAATAAATATAAATTTCCAAAGTACAGCTTTTGGATTACAGTGGGTTCCCCTACCCCATAACTTCCCTCCCACCCATAACCCTCCTATTTCCTGCTCCCTCTCATATCCCAGAATATTACAAAATTGTATAAAAGACATTTGTACAGTAAACAAATATACTGATTTCTAATGTAATATTTGAATACTTGAAGCAGCAAGGCTAAGTTCTTCTTAGCCAAAATAACATGTTTTGTCCAGTGTAAAACCCATTTACCATCCCAATACACAAAGGGATTTGGGGCAATAAGGAAAAAAAGAAGTCCACACATGCAGAAATTTTAAGCAAAACAAAATAGAGAATGTATTTAGTTTCATGAAAATCACACGAGAATTAATAGTATTCCACTCATTTCCAATAAATATTTTTAAGTTTAATGAATGAATGAATTTTCAGTTACATAGCAGAAAGCTTCTACCCTCTCCCATAAAACTGAAAAAGAAACTTTTAAAAGTAAAAACTGATGAAAGAATTCTGCAATACATGTTAATGTTAAGTAGTGCAGCAGAGTTTATTTAGAAATACAAACACACACACAGAAAATAAATACATTAAAATCTTACTGAATAGGTCAGTAATAGTTCAGGATCCAATATAGTGTGCAAAAGATTCTGGATTTCCCAGTCACTATGTATAGGAAATGATGTGCTTTGCTATGTAGCATGTACCTGTAGATTCCTGAACATCTCCACTTTGCTTCTTACCCTGAGTCCTAGCAAATACAGGAACACAGCTGTTGAATCATTCATTTTCTGGATTTGGGAATATCAAAGAATTAATCATTATAGAAAATTGTACAGCAGAGAACAAATATCCAAGGGAGTTCAGGAAAATGAATTGAACAAGTCAAACTACTATGAATGTATACTGAATGCTCTGTTTTAATATGTCTTACTTACCTAAAAAGACATGAGGGCTATTGCTCTCTCTCTCTTAATACAACTAAGGAGAAGATATCACCAATGCTCAAGAAAAATGAATAGACAGCAGAGCTAATACAAAATCCCAAAAATCTAAAATAGAAAAACTGGATATGCACTCTTTACACATACAATGAAGTGACAATGAAGTAGAACAAATCTAAAATTAGAAAAACTTCTTTTTTTAAAGATTTATTTATTTATTTGAAAGTCAGAGTTACACAGAGAGGCAGAGAAGAGAGAGGGGTCTTCCATTCACTGGTTTACTGCCCAGTTGGCTGCAATGGCCAGAGTTGCTCCGATCCAAAGCCAGGAGCAAGGAGCTTCTTCCAGGTCTCCCACATGGGTGCAGGGGCCCAGGACTTGGGCCATCTTCTACTGCTTTCCCAGGCTATAGCAGAGATCTGGATCCATATGAGATGCCAGCACTACAAGTGGTGGCTCTACCCACTACGCCACACCGCTGGCCCCAAAAATTCTTGTCAAATTAAGAACATTTAACCTTTGTTTTAGAATGAATTATTAAAATATCTAAACTGGGGGAATACATAATTTCTTTCTTTAGAAATCAGAAGAGAAAAAGAACACTTCAAGGCTACTGTGACACCACACAGAAGGAATGGAGAATCATGACCTCAATTAGCCTAGGGACAGAATAAAAGGGAGGGAAACAGGAACAACAGAATTAAGATGAATAAGCTTTGACAGCTGAGAGAATCTGAATGTAAAGAAAAGGCATCCAGTTAACTGAACCAATAGAGATAAGTCTGAGAGGAAAAAACATTGTTAAGACATATTAATGGGGCCAGAGCTGTGGCTTAGTAAAGTCAAAAAAAATCAAAAATTTGTCGTTAAATTATATAATTAAAAAAGATAAAAAAAGATATTCAATCTTAAGTCTCTATAGCATAAGATATACATCAATTTTCCCAGGTTCTATTTGCATTTATTAACAAAGTTACATGGGTATAATCACTACAGTGACTCCAATAAGTCTTTTTATAAAAATTATTTTTTATTTTGACAGGCAGAATGGATAGTGAGAGAGACAGAGAGAAAGGTCTTCCTTTTTTTCTGTTGGATTACCCCCCAGTGGCTGCTGCATCAGTTTGCTGGACTTGAAGAGGAGCAACTGGGACAGAATCTGGCACTCCCAGCAGGACTAGAACTCGGTGTGCCTGTGCTGCAGGTGGAGGATTAGCCTATTGAGCCATGGCACCAGCCTCCAATAACTCTTAACCTGAGATGCAACTAAACTTAACAAGGATACTCAATAGGAATTTTAGAAGAATTCCAAAATATGTATCAGAATAAAAATAAATACTTTTCTTGGTACATCTCTTTTTAACTATACTATTGTCCAAATTTCCAATTGTCAGAATTACAAAAAAAATCCCAGAAGCAGCAGAGTTGGTCCAACATGATGAGGAATACAATTAAGTTTTTCAGTTACAACTTACCTAGAGAAAATGAGAATTCTCAGATCCCAGATTAAAATAACCAAGAAGGCCCAATAAAAGAAAACTCAATGTCTTCATACACTAACATTTATTACCTCAGATGTGTTTAACAAAAAGGTGATTATTCCAGCTATATCCCATTAGGTAACCCAATTTTAGCTGCTAAATCCAATTAAAAAAAAAGCACCTCATGATATATTACTAAAATCATATTGCTATATACCATCCACAATGTCCACTGAACCTTATACCTAATGTTAACAGATCTGATGAAAATCAATAGATAAATGATGTGTCTTAACCAAGTGTGGCAAATGCGTTTTGTTCAAAGTTTTTCCAAAAATCCTGAGTCTCAGTTTGCCTTCACCTTGAAAAGAAACTTTTGAGGTTTACAAATCAGTCTAGCTTCTTTGGGCCTCACTCCAATGCAAGGGGCTAAAATCCATCAAAATAAACTCTAGGCACTGTCCTTGTGCTCCCAGTGACTTTTTCACTCTAGGGGCTCACAAACCTTCTAAATTCTTTAGATCACCTGTGATGTCCATTAGTTCTCAAAGACTATGATGCAAGTAATTTCCCCTCTTGGAACCTTGTTATTAACTGTGCTGTATGAGAAATGAAGTCTCCTACACACCTTGTGCTTACGATTCTCCAAACCATGTTGTCTGCTAGGACTTTGGCCATGAATATAGGACAGCAATACCTGAACATGATTACTGAGATCTCCTTAATAAAGGATAGACTGGGGCCAGCACTGTGGTGCAGTGGTGTAATCCTTTACTTGCAATGCTGGCACCCCATATGAGCACCAGTTCTAGTCCCCATTTCTCCTTTTCCCATCCAGCTCTCTGCAATAGCCTGGGAAAGCAGTAGAAGCTGTTCCAAGTGCTTTGGACCCTGCCAAAATATGGGAGACCTGGAAACTGCTAGCTCAGATTGGCCCAGCTGCAGACATTGCAGTCATTGGCGGAGTAAATGAGCATATGGAAGACCTTTCTCTCTGTCTCTTCCTCTCACTGTCTGTAAGTAAACCTGTCAAATACATAAATAAATTCTTTATATATATATTTACATTTATTTATATATATTTATGTATATAAATATATTCATATATAAAATATATTATAATTTAGCATATAATATCTTATATGTGTTAATTAAAAATAGATAATATTATATAATTTATTATAAGTATTATATATAATATATATTTTTTAATAACTATTTTAACAAAATTTCTCAGAACCCATCTAATCCAAACCTAGGACAATTGGGAGCTGTTGTACTTGGCCCACCCATAATTGAAATGGATTCTAAATCCTTCAACTGCAAGGAGAGTATCATAGACATTAATGCTCCAAACGGATCCAGTTCCCTGCTAATGTGTCTGGAAAAGCAGCACAGGGTGACTCAAATATTGGGGCTCCTGCACCCTTGTGAGAGACCTGGAAGAAGCCCCTGGCTCCTGATATCAGTCTGGCCTAGCCACAGTCATTGCAGCCATTTGAGGAGTGAACAAACCAGGAGGAAGATCAATCTCTCCCATTCTCTCTTTCTAGTGCTGCCTTTCAAATTCATAAAAGGATCTTTAAGAAAATAGATCACTTCAATAAATTTGCCATTGCTCAGTCATGATGACTTTTACTACCTTCAGTTCTTTTTCAAAAGATTTATTTATTGGAAAGGCAGATAGAGGAGCTGGTGGTTGTGGTGCAGTGGACAAAGCTGCTATCTGTTACATTGCCATCCTCTCCGTGCACCAGTTCAAGTACCAGCTATTCCATTTCTGATCCAGCTCCTTACCAATGGACTGAAAAAGCAGGGAAAGATGGCCCAAGTGCCTGGGATGCTGCCACGCACATTGCAGGAAAAGCTCCTGGCTTCAACCTGGCCACACTCTGGCTATTAAAGTCATCTCAAAAATGAATTAGGTGGTGGAAGATTTCTGTCTCTCCCTCTCTCTGTAACTCTTTCAAATAAGTAATTAAATATTTTAATATGATTAACAAAAAGGCAGAGAGACACATAGATAAAAAAGAAGGAAAGAGAAGCAGAGAGATCTCCCATCTTCTGGTTCACTTTCTATATGGCTACAACTGTGCAAGACCAGGTTTCAAATCCCCATTGAGGTTACAGTTCTCCAAATTAGATGACAGGAAGGAAACAATTTGAGCTATTATCCGTTGCTTCCTAGGGGTATTAACATGAAATTGGTTTGGAAGTGGAGTACCCAAAACTCAGATTAGCACTGCAATATAGGATGTGGGCATCTGTTGTGACTGCTAACAAATTGGAAATCCTAGAGGAAAAATCAACAGATTCCTGGACATACACAATATACCAAAATTGAGTCATGAAGACACATAGAAAAGCTAAACAAACCAAAAACCAAGACAGAGATTGGATGAGTAATAAAGACCCTCCCAACAAGGAAAAGTCCAGGATCAGACAGCCTCACTATTGAATTCTACAGGACTTTTAAAGAACTAATGCTTCTCAAACTATTCAACACAATTGAAAGAGAGACAATCCTCTCAAACTCCTTCTATTAATCCTGCATCACCCTAATTCTTCAACTAGAAAAAGATACAGTTGAGAGAGAGTACTATAGAAAAATATCCCTGATGGGGGCCAGTGCCATAGCACACTGGGTTGATCCTCCACCCGTGGAGCCAGCATCCCCTATGGGTGTCAGTTCTGGTCCCGGTTGCTGCTATTCCAGTCCAGCTTTCTGCTCTGGACTGGGAGGGCAGTGGAGGATGGCCCAAGTGCCTGGGTCCCTGCACCCGCATGGGTGACCAGGGAGATGCTCCTAACTCTGGATTCCGATTGAACCAGCACCACCTGTTGTGCCATATGGAGCATAAACAAGCAGATAAAATACTTCTGTCTCTCTGCCTCTGCCTCTCCCTATAATTAACTACACCTTTCAAATAAATAATTCTTTTGAAAAAGTCAACAAACAATAAAGGCTGGTGGAGAGGGAGAGAAAAAGGTACCCTAACCCACTGTTGGTGGGAATGAAGCCATTATGGAAGGCAGTATCAAAGTTCCTCAGAAATCTGAAAACAAACATACCATATGATCCTGCCATCTGACTCCTAGGAATTTATCCACATGAAATGAAATAGAATATGCATAGGCATGAGTTATCTGTACCCTCATGTTTATTACAGCTCAATTCATAATAGCTAACATGGAATCAACCCAGAAGTCCATCAACTGGTGACTGGAAAAAGAATATGAGCTATATATACAGTGTAAAATACTATTCAACCATAATTGTGAATGAAATCCTATCTTTTGTAACTAAATGGATGAACTGGAAAAAAGTATGCTTCATGAAAGAAGCCAGTCCCCAAAAGACAAATACCATATGTTTTCTCTGACTGGTGGTAATTAATATATAGACAACGAAAAGTAGCATATGAGTTAAATTGATATTTTGAGATTTGAGTATTGTTCATAGCACTTTTCTGAACTCTTTGATAGAGTAAACAACATATACTCATTGATATTTCTGCTACTACTTGCTGAATTCTTTATTTTGTAGAGGGTTAAAGCTTGTGATTCTAAAATAAAATCAAAGCATGCAGCTGTCAAAATTAAAAGAAAATAAAACGAGAAGGAGGGAGTTGGAAATATGAGACCAAGGGAAGATAGGGTAGGATGTTATCAGTTTGCTCTTCAATCTGTATATATAAATTACATGAAGTTTGTTCACTTAATATGCATTTAAAAATATAAACTTAACACTGGAAAAAAAAGACCTGAGATCAGTGTTTTCTGGATCACCATTAAAAAAATTTAGTCTTCATTTATGTCTGACCATATTTAATTTCTTATTTATTTATTTTATAAGAAAATTAACATCACCATTCCTAACAAGTCCATCCTGCTTCATCCATATCTATCAGTTCCCACTATGCTAATAATTTCTCATGAACTTAAATCCATATCATCTTAAAGTGATGTAATGTGGGGCAGGCGCTGTGGCATACCAGATAAAGTTGCTTCCTGCAATGCTGGCAAGCCATGTGGGTGCCAGTTCAAGACGTGGCTGCTCCACTTCTGAACCAGCTCTCTGCTATGGCCTTGGAAAGCAGTAGAAGGTGGCCCAAGTCCTTGGGGCCTTGCACACATGAGAGATCCGGAAGTAGCTCCTGGCTTCGGATTGACACAGACCAGCCATTGCGGCCAACTGGGAGTAAACCAGCAGATGGAAGACCTCTATGTTTCTGTCTGTCTGTCTCTCTCTCTACCTCTCCCCTATTTGTGCAACTCTTTCAAATAAATAAATCTTTAAGAAAAAAGGCAGAATCATGTCATTATTTATGTGTTTTAGAGGCTTTGCAGATGTTGATTACATGTGCCATGAAAACCCATCAAAATGCAAATCCTATAAGAGGCAACTCCATGTGCACTAAACTGGTAAAATCCAGTGCATGTGTTGAGAAAAACACACTAGCAATACATTTCAAAAAGCTGTGAAATATTATAAGTGGCTGTCAAAAGCTAAAAATCTGACAATGACTCATTATGTCATTTATTTATACATAATGCTGAGAAAATCAGAAGTATTTGTTAAAAATTCTGCTAAAATGCACTAGATTTATAATTTTTAAATGCATCGTTCCTAGATGTAATGCAGTCCTGTGCTACTTTAGAGTATCAGAAATTTAAAATGTTGGACTGGTGCTGTGTTGGAGCAGGTTAACTCCCTGGCCTGAAGCACCAGCATCCCATATGGGGGCCGGTTCAATACTCAGCTGCTCCACTTCTGATCCTGCTCTCTGCTATGGACTGGGAAAGTAGTAGAAGGTGGCCCAAGTCCTTGGGCCCCTGTACCCATCTGGGAGACCTGGAACTAGCTCCTGGCTCCTGGCTTCGGATCAGCACAGCTCTGGCAGTTGCAATCAATTAGGGAGTGAACATCAGATGGAAGACCTCTCTCTTTCTCTCTGGCTCTTCTCTCTGTCTGTAACTCAACTTGTAAATAAATAAATAAATCTTTAAAACAATTAAGAAATTTAAAAAGGGAAAGGTTTTTAAAAATGTATTTATTTATTGTGAGGCAGAATTACAGATATAGAGAGGAAGAGAAGGAGAGGTCTTCTATCGACTGGTTCCCCCCTAAATGGCCAGAATGGCTGGAGCTGGGCCGATCTGAAGCCAGGTGCCAGAAGCCAGGAGCCAGCAGCTTCCTCCAGGTCTCTCACATGGGTGCAGGGGCCCAAGCACTCAGGGCATATTCCAGAGCTTTCCTAGGCCATTAGTAAAGAGCTGGATTGGAAGTGCAGGAGCAGGGACTCAAACTGGTGCCCATGTGGGATGCTGGTGCTGCAGGTGGATGCTTAATCTACTATGCCACAAAGTGGGCCCTGGGAAAGGTTTTAGGAAGACATCTTTCATGTAGACTAGGCTGCAATATTGCAAGGTAAGGTTTAGCTTTTATTCCCACACATCAGTATTCATCTTTTAGCAACTATAAATACTGAATATCATACATATAGACATAAATATAGGTAATTGCAGATTTTTTTGTCATTCTTTCTAATTCTCTTTTTAATGTCTGCTAATAGGCCATCTTATGGATTATTATATTGATGTTACCCGTACACAACCATCAGGCATTTCCACTGTTGAATGTGTTTATGTGTACAGGTAGTTTTGTTTGTGTGTACATGAATGCACATTTGGAGATAGCACTGACAGTAATACTGTGAGAATTCCTAACGCTGATTTCAAACTTTCTGTCCTCCGCAGAGATGGCTGTCATTGAAGTAGACCACAGGGCCCCTTTTGCTGTTGTGAACTGAAATGTGCCTCCCTAAAACTCAAACACTGAAGTGCTAATCACCAACATGACTTTACCTGAGGAAAGTAGTTTTAAGCAGATCAAATGATAGATGTGTCTGTCACATCGGAGAAAGGCTTCTGGAAAACTCGAGCCTATTAGCACCTTGATCTGATATTTTCTACCTCTACAACTCTGAGAAGTAAAATTCCATGATTTAAATCATATTCTCTGTGGTATTTTCTTAGCAAATTAATATATCCTCATTTCTGCCAGCATTTTCTGCTGTCATCTAGAAGGTCCTCGTGATTAGCAGAGAAATATAGAAACTAATAACTATGATTTTTGATTACCAATTATCTACTAACACAAAAAAGATATCCCAGAAGCAACCTACTACCATCCTCCAGGACCCAGAAAAAAAAAAAAAAAAGGAATGAGTCAAGATGCAGGGCAGTAGAAAAAAGTGAATAATGAAAGATCACAGCAGAAGTAAATAAGGAAGGGTTTGATGCTGTGGTGTAGTGGGTTAAAGCCTTGACCTGCTGTGCATGCATCCCATATGTTGCTGCTAGGAGACCAGGTGCTCCACTTCCAATCCAGCTCCCTACTAATGCACCTGGGAAATTGGTGTAAGATGGACCGTGTTCTACAGTTCTGGCACCCACATGAGAGACTTGGAAGAAGCATCTGGCCTTTCAAATAAATAAATAAATCTTAAAAAAAATAGAAGCAGTGTTAGCACTATTGGAAAACAGACAAATAGTTCAATGGAAAAGAATAGGCAGCTGAAATTTACCGACTTTTCTACAGGCAACTCCTATTTAACAAAGGAAAGAAAACAAACAGGAAAAAGAAGAATCCCTTTAGCATATGGTTTAAAGGAAAGTGATTATCCATATGTAGAAGCCTGAAAATATACCCAACACCTCATACACTATGTAAAAGCAACTCATGGTGAATTAAAAGTCTAAATATAAAACCAAAAACTAAGTAAACATATGAGAAACTATAAAACATAAGCATAGACAACAGTTTTGGGTAAGATTCCAAAAGCACAAGTAACAAAAATAAAATATAGAAATTTGAGCATATCATATTAAGATACATCTTCACAACAAAGTATTCAACAGAGTAAAGATACAATGGACAGAATGGCAGGAAGCATTGAAAACTCTGACTATGACAAAAGATTGATAGCCATAACATACATATATAGAACTGGAAAAACTCCAAACAAGAAGTAAAATGTACACTTAAGAAATGGGCAATGATCAGAATAGATGTTTCTCAGAAGAGGAAATCTCAATGGTCAAGACATAGATGAACATGCCCAATATCACTAGCCATTAGGGAAATGTAAATCAAAACCAATAGCAGACTCCATCTGTGGGAGAAGACAATGCTTGGGTTTTCATTTGTGCAACAAGTGGGTTTAGAGGACCCTGTTCACCATAAGAGGGCAGAGTCTACATGGAAGTAAGGAAACCTTAATGTTTTCCTAATGGGCTTGTTAAATTCTTGACCAGTGCCTATTACCTTTGCCGCAAACTTTCCAGTCTCACTACTTTCCTGCTTCTTCCTCTTCGCTGTGGCTTGCAAAAACAGTGTACCTTCTATATATGGAGGATACTTTTGTTTTGTTTTATTCCTTCTGTCTCATGATGTTCCTCTAAGAAATCACAACCCTCCAAGTATTCATTAATTTATGCAGTCTGCAGTTTTCATGGGCTACTACATGGCAAAGTACTAGGTTAAAGGAAAGGTATAGGTCAGGAACTGAGCAAAGTTCACAATGATGAAGCCATTGGGGAAATGAACCTGATGGAAGACCTCTCTCTCTCTCTCTCTCTCTCTCTGCCTCTCCTTCTCTCTCTGTGTAACTCTGATTTTCAAATAAATAAATAAATCTTTAAAAACTAACTAAATAAATATACTAATAACCTGGTGGCAACACCTTTCTATAAGAACATGTGAAGCACTCAAACACAGTTTGTCCCAGAAAGTCAGCCATAGTTTTCAAGGGCACGTCTTCTACTCCATTTGTGGACACCTCTGTGTGGCGTAAGGGACACTTATTTCTTCCCCTCTTCTTTCTTACCACTCTCACAGTTATAACTTCTATCGATGCTTCCACAGACCAGTCTCTATGAAATTGTAGAACTAATATCCTCCCATGTCAAAAATGTCATGGGTTTAAACACAGAACCAAAATAAAACAAGTAACTGGCTTTCTTAATTACACAGTGTGGAAAGTAAGATTCTCAGTGGATCACTGGGTAACTGTAAAGTACTGCGCAGAGAAAAACTGTAACTTATCTGTATTTATGATGCTGTAATTCTCCACTTTATGCATACTCAGATTAAAAGAGCTCCCGTTAGTGTGCAGCACTGTTGCATAGTGAGTAAAGCTACTGCCTTCAGTGTCAGCATCTTATATGGGTGCTGGTTGGGATCCTGGCTGCTGCACTTCCCATCCAGCTCTCTGCTGTGGCCTGGGAAAACAGTAGAAGATGGCCCAAATCCCTCATCTCCTGCACCCACCTATGAGACCTGGACAAAGCTCCTGGCTTCTGGTTGTGGATCCAAACAGCTCCAGCCATCTATCTCTGTTTCTGCCACTCGGTAACTCTGCCTTTCAAATAAATAAATAATTATTTTAAAAAACAGCTTCATCCCAGAAGAAGTTCCTGGCTACAGGCTTCAGACTGGCACAGCTCCAGCTGTTGCTGCCAATTGGGGAGTGAACCATCGGACGGAAGACGTCTCTCTCTCTCTCTCTCTCTGTCTCTCTCCTCTCTCTGTGTAACTCTTTCAAATGAATAAATAAATCTTTAAAAATGTAGCTCCAGTTATTGACAACACAGTAGACTTGCATTAATTTTAGTTCCCTTCTCACTTTGCAAAGGGATCAGTGGCAGGTCAAAACAGTTGACAGCCTTGCTAACAGGAGAAGAGATAGCTGAAGACAGAAAATGAAAAGCAGCCAAATACATCATCAAAGAAAGAGAAGTGGACCCCATCCAACACAAACCTTTAAAAGTGGATGCTCACAATTAACGAGTGAAACAGCTGCCTACTGAAATCTTGTCTAGGGAGGGAAGATATCCTAAGTTCTGCTTCTGTAAACTCCAGTCATAAATCTGTCCTAATAAAGCTGTCCCTGGCATCTCTTTTACAAACACACTGGACCCACTGACCATTGGAAATTGTGGTCCTAAGTCATGTAGGCTGCCATTTAAACCCACCAATGCTGTAACAGCTAAGAAACTTGAATTTGATGCTGAGTTCTCAGGAAATCATTCCAGCTGTGCCTAGGGCCATTAATAGAAACTCCTTGGATCCTCCCCTGTCTCTGTGCCTGTTTGAAAGATGGAGTTTTCCCACCCCAGGTTTCTGGAACAGCTTCAAATTCCATATTGGAAAAATCTGATAACTAATACTTGAGAGGGATCAATGCATAAAGCAGCTATTCACGCTTCACACTGCTCCCCACCAGGAAGATGAGATGCAGGATGAGAGCAGTGGGGCAGATCCTAGTCAGATCCTTCTTCCCACCCCTCTGCTGCCCCAGGCTCCCTGCTGAAGACCATCCAGCCCCACCCTGCAGGAACCAGCCCAGGAAACATCAAGAGACCAGGCCAGACTGCATTCTGAAAACACCCACAGTTGGAACCCAGCTTATTTAACTGTAGAGAGTGGGAGTCTTTCTGCCTTTCTTCCCTGCATATGCAAGTTCCCAGAACGCTGCCCTCTCTCTCCTGTAACCACTAAATAAAGCACATTAGGGACAGTTTGGATGAGGTTCTGCAGGAGAGAGTCCAGCCTGAGAAGCAGAGGTGGGAGACAGAACAGCCCAGGTCCCAGCCCTGACCTCAGGGGAAGTTGCCAGGATCACTGGTGCCCTGGCACCCACCCTTCTCCCACACATGTCCCCACCCCTTACTGCATGTCAAACCTGCAGCAGAAAGTCCCTGGAGCAGGTACGCTTTCTTCCAGAAACATGGGGAGCGAAGCGGGCAGTGTGGGGAAGAGAGTCCCTGGTACATGGGACCCACAGGCAGAAGATGAAGAGGGAAGAAGCAGTAGGAGGCAGGCTCAGGGTGAGCACTTGGAAACTGCCTGGGATTGCACGTGCAGGGCAGGAGTTGCAGTAAATGCCAGAGAAGGAGCAGCACAGCCCCTAGGGCTGACCCTGATCAGGGAATGAACTCCCTCTGGTCCAACTCAGACCCCCAGGGACTGGCTGTTAGCAGGCACATGGGCACAGGCATTTGGAAGGCAGAATATGTTGGAGCTCCTGGGAACTCTGGGAAATGGAGTCCAGGCTGCAGCATTCATAGAGACACCAGCTGGCCCTCCCCAAAGGCTGCAGTCGGGGGTGGGTGCCCACAACCAGAGGGCATTTCCTTTTGTTCAGTCCCTCCTTCCTTTCCTTCCCCTCCAAAAATCTCAGGGATCAGTTGCTGTTCTTCCTTTCCTGAATCAAATCTGAAAGAGTGACACTCACTGCTGCTAACTGACCCCAAATCCTGGCTCCCTCATAACCTCTGTCTCTTCCAGAAAAATCTTATTTACTACTTTGGCCCTAGAAATCATAAATGACTATGATAGAATGTAACTTTTAACAGAGGTGAGGAAGGCATGGTTTAATATCCAGTTTTGAGAATACAATTTTCATTTGTATTTTATTGATGTTTATAGTTCTTTTAAGATTTATTGATTTATTTGGAAGTCAGAGTTACAGAGAAGGAGAGGCACACAGAGAGAGAGAGAGAGGTGTTTTCCATCTGCTGGTTCACTCCCCAATTGGCAGCAGCACCACAGCGCCGACCCCTTATAGTTCTTTTCAAATCATTTTACACTGTCTTTTTATTCATCTAGTACAGAGACAGAAGAATGGACACAGAGCTAACATAGCTGAGTATTCAAGGAGACAGGTTAAGGGGTTAAATGCCTCATATCATATTATTTATACCTTAGATTAATTCTGGGGACAGTATTATCTGGAGTTTACAAAGTAGAAACTGAATGGAAAGAGCTTAGAAAAATACGGTGTTTTTTAATATCATTAAAAAGGCCAATCAAGGGGCCAGCACTGTGAAATAGCAGGTAAAGCTACTGCCAGCATGGACATTCCATATGGGTGGAGGTTGAGCCCGGCTAGTCTGCTTTCAATCCAACTCTCTGCTATGGCCAGGGAAAGCAGTGGAAGATGGCCCAAGTCCTTGGGCAGCTGCACCTGTGTGAGAGACCCAGAAGAACCCCCTGGCTGCTGGCATTGGAGCTGTACAGCTCCAGCCATTGTAACCAATTGGTGGGTGAACCAAAAGATGGAAGATGTCTCTCTCTCTCTCTCTCCCTTTCTACTCTGTGTAACTCTGACTTTCAAATAAATAAATAAATCTTTTTTTAGAGAGCCAATCAACATATAACACTAGCATAAAAATCTTTCTTTTGTCTTGGGTCTCAGTTTTTAAAATCTGATTTCTCAAAGGGAAAAAATGTGAGAGAGATGAAGTATACCGACAAAAATAATTTACTGTAATTATTTACTGTAATTATATATTGTAATGATGTACTGTAATTTACTGTAAAGAACCATATAGGATTATAACTTGTCTAGAAAACAAAGGAGATTCAAAGTTGCTATTATTTCATGGTTATTTTTTCTTATTTTTAATATCAAGATAGTATATAAATATTATGCACTCCTAGGTATTTGTGTGTTGTTTGATATGTTTTATTTTTAAGCAGAAATTCAAAGAGATAACTGGCTAACATGGAGTTCTGTGTTTCTGATTACTTCTCTCAATTAGAGATCATGGGATTAGAGTTGGTGCTAGATTAAGAATGCTTCAATTTTTATCCACTGACTTCACACCAGCATTTACTATGTTAAACAATATTCTTGGGGTAGATGGCTCTTTCTTGCCAGACTGTAAACTTCATGGGGTCTAGAAACATATTTGCTTTGAAACTAAAACTCAGCATCTTGACAGTCAGTCTTTTAGTTGAATAAATACATGATATACAAAATAAATATTTCTGCCCCTCAAGAACTGCCTAAGAGAGAAGAAAATAGAAATCAATTTGATGATTCTCAGTATTAGGTGAATATATAATTTGTCGTTCTGACATAAGCTTGGTCATAAAAAGGGAATATGAATAATTACACACAGTTGAAGTGTATGAACACCTAGGGCCAAGCGGGATAAATGTTCACCCTAGCAATGTATGGCACTCCATGTCAATAGGAGAGGAAGGAGGAAGAGGGGAGGGAGTGTAGGTGGGGAGGTGGTTACGGAGGGAAGAATCACCATGCTCATTACTTAGCAGCAAAGAGGGAATCTGTGATCATTTGTTGCTTAAGAAATGGTGATAGGCATTATTTAATTATAATGCAGGCATCAGTGTTCTCCTGTCTCTGAAATAGGAAGTCTATAACTCAGAATTCCTTGCTGTTTCATCAAAAACAATTCAAAACAAAAACCTAATTAAGCATAAGAGGAAGTTATGCATTAGAAGTCTATTCTAATCCCTAGGAGGTTCAGGGGTTGGAAAATTCATCCAAAATCTTGCTGCCAAATGTCCCATACATTTTCCATGACCACTATCCATAAGCATAAGCTCTTTAAAAAAAGATTTATTTATTTGAAAGTCAGAGTTACACAGAGAGAGGAGAGGCACAGAGAGAAAGAGAGAGAGAGAGAATCTTCCATCTGCTGGTTTACTCCCCAATTGGATGCAATGGCCAGAGCTGAGCTGATCCAAAGCCAGGAGCTAGGAGTTTCTTCCAGGTCTCCCATGTGGGTTCAGGGGTGCAAAGACGTGGGCCATCTTATATTGCTTTCTCAGGCCATAGCACAGCTGGATCATAAGAGGAGCAGCTGGGACTTGAACCAGTGACCATATGGGATGCTGGCACTGCAGGAGGCAGCCTTACCTGCTACACCACAGCACCAGCCCCCATAAGCCCTATCTTCTGCAGAACCAGCACCCCAGACACCAGCCACCACATGGCATCCCATGGCACACTCACCCCTGGCAATGTGCTGCAGCTCCTGCTCCTCTCCACTTTCACTGGAAGAATCTGCAACTCCTTGTTTTCATGCAAGTAATTCTGATTCAGATGATGCCCCTGACACAATTGGCTGGCAAGTGCCATGGCATGTGTCCACGGCCTAGCTAAATGCAAAGCTGGAACATTTTAAACTTTTCACTACCATGGTGAGACACGGACTCCATCTAATGAAGTAGGGGATTTTTCAGGGAGTCTAGAGAATCAAATATGACAAAATGACAAATCTTAACCAAAGAGTGCTGTGGTACAGATGAAGAGAACCCAAAATGTATTTTTCTATCTTTTCTTTTCTGAGTTAAGTGCCTAAAAACAAAGCCAATGAGGGTTAAACAGACCCATTCTGAAAATTCCTTAACATCTTCATTTTCATCCAAATTAATATATTGCTTGAAGAAAATAAATTTTACATAAATGAAAATGCAGTACCACAGACAAGTGTACAGAACATAGGCCCTCGGTTAGCTTCAAACCATCTGGGTCCATTAATGTGTTCTTCCAGAACCCAAGCTGCAGTACAATAGAACCACAGCCTCTGACATTCCTCCTCCACCCCAATGGATCTTGGGTTTTCCTCCCACCTCCCCCTCCTGTGAATACATCAGTAGCAGAACAAATAGAATCCAAAGATACGATGATGTTATTTAACATGGAATAAACACAGTGTTTTAGTCAGTACAATCCTCAATACTACACTAATAATTCCGAGTTCACTGATTATGAAAGTAAGTATAAGAAATCTCTTCCTAAGTAATCATAACATCGAGAGCTGAATGTAGACTTTCAAAGTGAAAGAGAGAATTGTGTAGAGATGTGTATCTCTATAATACAGATTTACCGCTGTACTTTATAGACAGTACACCATGTTTGTATTTTTTTTGGCAGTCTAGCATAGTTTATTATATCCAGCTTGTCAGTTTGGAAATTTTATGATTAGACACTAATATACAACAAATTTTGAATCCTTACAGATAATATAGAGCACCCTAGGTCCTCCCAAGGGCAGAAAACAGACCAAGAGCTCATAGACTGGCTGCAACTGCAAGAAGCAGATGAAGATATCGTCAGAAAGATACATATTCCTGCAGTGTGGCTGCTGAGCAGTTCTGCCCTTATGGATCTCATCTCTGTTTCAGATCATTAAAGAAAGTTGATGCTTTATGAAATTTCTAAAGATTTCACTAATGAGAATCTAAGATATCTTCACTATGCTAAGAGCCTCAGAACAGCCCAAAGACTTGGGCCATCTATTGCTTTCCCAGGCCATAGCAGAGAGCTGGATCAGAAGAGGAGCAGCCGGGACTAGAGCCGGAGCCCATATGGGATGCTGACACTTCAGGCCAGTGCTTTAACCCGCTGTGCCACAGCACTGGCCACAATGTAGTATTTCTAATAGAAGAGATGGTTAAGTCATTAACTCCTCTAAAATACAAGTTAAGTATTAGTTTTGAAACTCTGCTTCATTCATGAGAACAACAAAATTTTCTCTCTTTGCTTCTGGGTATGTAAATTTTCTTCTAAGAAATTAATCATGACTTTTACATCTCAGACCCTATTATGAGTAAGTAGAGAATATTGTGGGGTCATACGCTCATTCTATCAAAGGAACATTTCTCCAATTAAAGAAAACATTATGGGCATCCCATATGGGCACTGGTTGGAGTCCTTGCTGCTCCACTTCTGATCCAGCTCCTTGCTATGGCCTGGGAAAGCAGTAGAAAATGGCCCAAGTGCTTGGGCCCATGCACATGCATGGGAGACCTTGAAGCTCCTGGCTCTTGGCTTCAGATGAGCCCAGCTCCAGCCGTTGCAGCCAACTGGAAAGTGAACCAGCAGATGGAAGACTTCTCTCTCTCTATGCAACTCTGCCTTTCAAATAAATAAATCAATCTTTGGGAAAAAAAAGATGTCCAAGTCTTACATCAGAGTACTGGGCTTCAGTGCCTAGCTCTGGTTCCTAACTGCAGCTTCATGCAAATACTGATCCTATAAGGCAGCACTGATGGCTCAAGTATTCAGGTTTCTGCCCACACATGGGAGATTAAGAATGAGTTCATGGGCTGGCGCCATGGCTCACTTGGTAAATCCTCTGCCTGCAGCACCAGCATTCCATTTGTGTGCCGTGTTCTAGTCCTGGTTATTCTTCTTCCAGTCCAGCTCTCTGCTGTGGCATGGGAGGGCAGTGGAGGATGGCCCAAGTGCTTAGGCTCCTGCACCTTCATGGAAAACCAGGAAGAAGCACCTGGCTACGGGCTTTGAATTGGCATAGTGCCAGCTGTAGTGGCCATTTGGGGAATGAACCAGCAGATGGAAGACCTTTCTTTCTGTTTCTCTCACTGTCTTTATCTCTACCTGTCAAATAATCAAAAAAATTGAGTTCACACTCCTGGCTTCAGCCTGACCCAGTTCTGGCTGTTGCAGGCATTTGGGGGAGTAAAGCAGAGAATCAGAGTGCATTTTCATTCTCTCTCCCTCTGCCTCCTAATTAAGTAAAAAAAAATTAAAGACACTCAAACTGGACTAAAGGAAATAATATAGGTAAGTGTCCCACTTCTTTCATATGACCAACAACTAGGTACTAAAAGTTTTCAGTTTTTCCACTCACCACATCCTTTGCCCATGGCATTTAATTTCCTAGGTTTTAATTTTTCTTTTCCCTAGGTAAAATGTGACCACTTGGTGCCAGTGCTGTAGCATGAGGTAAGACACTGCCTGCAATGCCGGTAACCCATATGGGTGCTATCTGAGTCTCAGCAGCTCCCCTTCCAATCCGGCTTCCTGCTAATGGTCCCAGAAAAGCAACAGAAGATAACTGGGGCCCTGCCACCCACATGGGACACCCAGATGAAGTTCCTGTCTTCAGTCTGGCCCAGCCCAGGCCACTGCAGCCACCTGAGGAGTAAACCAGCAGATAGATAATCTGTCTCTTCCACTCTGCTACATTTTCAAATATATGCATCAATCTTCCTTTAAAAAATAAAAACAAAAACCATTTAAGCTTTCAAAGGTATACAAGAAAGAAGTTTACAGCACTGATAAATTCAGGACCTAAACCATCTTCATGAGTGAAAAAAGCAAAGCAAAGAGCAATATACAGAATGATACTGAGTGGGTTTTTAAAAGCATATATTTTGATCCCTAAATTTCTAAACCATGAACATGATTATTACATAAATATATTTATATATTTTTAAGAATTGTTTTATTTACTTGAGAAAGGTCTTCCATCTGTGGCTTCACTCCCCAAATTACTGAAAACCTGGGGCTGGGCCAGGGCAAAGCCAGGAGTAGGGGCCAATGCTATGGCACAGCAGATTTACAACCTTAGCTTGAAGCACTGGCTACCATAAGGGTGCTGGTGAAAGACGGGGCTGCTCCACTTCTGATCAAGCTTACAGCTTATGGTCTGGGAAAGCAGTAGGAGATGGCCCAAGTCCTTGGGCCCCTGCACCTAAGTGGGAGACCTGGAAGAAGCTCCTGGTTCCTGGCTTCAGATCAGCACAGCTCCAGCCATTGCAACCAGTTGGGGAGTAAACCATCAGATGGAAGACCTCCCTCTCTCTCTCTGTGTGTGTGTGTGTGTGTGTGTGTGTGTGTAACTCTTTCAAATAAATAAACAAATCTTTAAAAAAAAAAGCCAGGAGTCAGGGAAATTTCATCCAGGTCCCTCGCTTGGGTGCAGGACCCAAGGATTTGTACCATATTCTTCTGCTTTCCTAGGTATGTTAGCAGGGAGCTAGATCAGAAGTAGAACATGCAATTGGTGCCCATAGAGGATGCTAGTGCTGCAGCTGTTGGTATAACCCATTTTTGCCACAGTGCTGGCCCCGACAATTTTTAATTCCTAGGAATTAACAGGGATGAAAGAAGTATGGCAGGATACCTTTTTATCAGAAAAAATATTTTATTTATTTGAAAATGTTATATAGAGATGTAGAGAGAGAGAGAGAGAGAAAGAGAGAGAGAATCTTCTGTCTGCTGGTTCACTGCCCAAATGGCTACAATGGACAGAGCTGAGCTGATCTGAAGCCAGGAGCAAGGAGCTTTTTCTGGGTCTCCCACATGAGCAAAAGGGCCCAAGGACTTGGGCCATCCTCTACTGCTTTCCCAGGTGCATTAGCAGGAGGCTGGACTGGAAGTGGAGCAGCTGGAACTCTACCAGCACTCATATGGGATGCCTGTATTTCAGGCCAGGGCTTTAACCTGATGTGCCACAGTGCTGGCTCCAACAGGTGACCTTTTACTCTCAATAATCTCTTCTTGGTATTGGCAGCAGTTTGTAATTTTTTGTTTATTTGCCTTCTTCTTAATCTATATTTTTAAAAAATTACAAAAAGTTCCAGCACCCTGAGAACCTCCATCACAAGGGCATACCATCAGATGTTTGTCCAGAAAAGGGTGGTGTAGATGCAAGGTGGAAAATGCAAGGTGAGTTGATTCATCTTTCTCAGGCTGTGGTTTCCATGGGCAACTTTTACAACCAACTGCCTTATTTGTTCCTCTTCCACAGAGTGGAACACATGTTAAGTCATCCTATTTAGCCAAAAGCCAGTGGCAGCACTTCAATATGTCATCAATCCAGGGCCAGCATTGTGGCACAAAGGAGTAAGTTGCCAACTGCAACAGCAGCATGCCTTATGGCACTGCTTTGAGACTCACCTCCTTCACTTCTCATCCAGCTCTTTGCTTGGAAAAGGAGCAAAGATTGCCCAAGAGTTTGGGTTCCTGCACCCACATGGGGGACTGGGACAGAGTTCCAGGGTCCTGGCTTCAGCCTGGCTAGCCCCAGCTATTGTGGCCATCTGGAAGTGAGCCAGCAGATGAAAGATAGAGATCTCTCTCTCTCCCTCTCTCTCTCTCTCTTCCTTTTACCTAAGCATACATTACATACATAAATGAAAATGCATCAATATAGCAACTTTTTGAGGAAAAGTCTTCTGATTATTGCAGGTATTGTCTCAATGCATAAAAATATTCAGACACAAAAATTATAAACTGATTTATATTTATATTTCTCAACCACATACTTTTCAGAAAAAATTGTCTGCCATTCAGCATCAGGTATCAGTCTGAAAGCATTCATTAAAAAATCAAGTTATTTTACTAAACACAAAAACATCTAGTATAGGCTGCATATAAACCAGTGGCTTCCATGGGTATACACAGATTGATTTTTGTTAATTTACAGGGATCACTGCACTTCCCTGGCATGGAGCTGTCTGAAGAGTTTAAACACTGATGGGTGTGGCATTATTTCTGATATTTGCTTATTATCCAGAGTGCATTTATTAAATATCTATCTTGAACTCCACACTCTATAAATCTATTTCAAATATGTAGATATTTAATGGTACTTACACACTTACGAACTGAGCTAATCCTCCTAACTTCTCTCTGGAAAAGCTATGCCTTTGACATTGCTTTTTTTCACTCATATGGAAATGCATAATATGCTTCTGTATGGTACTTCAGAATTTATAAAAGGCTTTTCAGGTAAGATTTACATAACATCATGTGAAAGTGGCCAAAGGACACAGTCTTCTCATTACAGAGGGGAGAGGTATGAAGTCACTCTCTGAACAGTTACTCAGATTCTGTCAGTCAGGTTCAGAATCTTATTAGGTATCAGATACACATCTAGATTTTTTTCCCTACTGTCTCTGTCAGAATTCCCAGCCTATGAGTGAACTTTAGTCTGAATGAATGCTAATATTCAAGGTTCTAAGTGAAAAAATTACTGAGGTTTGTATTGGTGAGTAAAGCATGTGTCTAAACATTACATGTATTTAATAATAAGTATTGAATCACATGAAACTGAATATAAGATTATGCAAATTTTTAAGATAAAGAGCATATGTTTAAAACCACATTCTTACATTTTGCAAACGTGTTGAAACAGCTTACTGGAGCATGTGTTTGGCATAGTGGTAAAGCCTTCCACATCCCAGTCAGAATGCCCAGGGCTCAAGCCCTAGCCCTGCTTCTGCTTCTGGCTTCCTGCTAACAGAACCCTGGGAGGCAGCAGCTGATGGCTCAAGTACTTGAGTCCCTGCCACCTGTGTGGGAGACCCACACTGAGTTCCTCGCTTCAGCCTGAACCAGCTCTGGTTGGTGCAGACATTTGAGGAATGAGCAGTAAATGGAAGGGCTCTCTCTGCCTTTCAAATAAACAAAAATAACTATACAGACCTTTTCTTAAGGTGTCTTGCTCACTTCTAAATGATTTCCCTTTTCACAGTAAAATACCTAACTGTCCTCTTTAGTAACAGTGCATGTTTTGCTCTCCATGTCCACTCCTGAGCTCCCAGTACTGGCAGCTCACCCTAGCAAACTGACTGGTTCCAATGTTCAAGTACTCATCTCCCATTCTCTTTTGGTGGGTCTACCGGAAAGAAAGGAGAGTATCTACAGTAATTAATATCTTACTGTTGCTCTTGCTGTCCACCTGCAGACCTGAAGGATGACCAGCTGAATACACACTGTGAAGTTCTGGACGTAGTTTTCAAACTTCAGTCACTTTGCAGCAGAGGGACTCTGTTCTCATCAATCACCTGAAAGCCTGCAGGAGTAGGGAGAAGCTGTGTTTGAAGAATTCACAAATACAGTGCATTGAAGCCAACCACTACCACCCCCACCACACCCCTACTTCAGGGTTCTGGCAAATCCCAAACCAGGAGTTTGGGACCAGCAGTGGTTCAGGAGGTGACCTCAACTCCTTACTCTGAACAGCTCCAAAGTGCCTGGTGCACCCAGCGGGAGCTCAGCGCCTCGACTTCCCGCCCTCCTGCCCTCCCCACCAGGAATTCCGCTCCCAGAGCCTCCAGGAAGCCTGCAACAGACCCGCAGACAGGAATGTGTGTCCAGAGCTAACCCAAAATACAGGCCCAGCTCAAGTGTCACTTCCCCACAAAGTCACTGTCTTCTGCTCCCTCCCGGACGGGTGTAGGCCAGCACCCAGCACTCGCAGTTGCAGCATTTGGGGTTCACCCGTTCTCCCTTGAGGGATGATGCCCCCGTGGGAACCCTGCTCCACCTGCGGGCAGGGCTGGGGGAAGAAGGGCTGAGCCAGCCTCCACCCTAGGAAAGTCCAGAGCCCCAGCGCCCTTGCCGGTCATGGGTTCTCCCTGAGTGTGCTCTGAGCCAGCGCCACAGCCATCAGCAGCTCTCTTGCTTCCAGAATCTGATGCTGGGCAGCTCAGGCTCAGCCCAGCAGGGGGCATCAGGCCAATCATTGCTGCCCTGGGGCAGGACTAGAGCTGCAAGACCCACCCCATGATAGGCTGGCTATGAAGGCAGTGGTCATTGGTGGGCAGCTAGTAGTTGCGGTGTGTGTGGGTGATGTGGGTGGTGTTAGGTTCTTGGCCGTCCCATTTTGTACCTTGTGGCTAGAATGCAGGTGGTGGCCCGAGAGTCAGGAGGGGCAGGAGAAGAAGAGAGAGACCTTGTGAGTGCAACTGTCCACCTCTCCCACCAGCCCTGCTGGCTGAGGCTTGCAGCATGTGCTGCAGTTGGGGAAGCAATGAAGGCTGAGTCTCAGCAGGAAAACCAAGTGCGTGGTGCTAATTTGCTCGCTGACGCAGCATCTATGTGGTCTGCATGGGCAGACAGGGGGAAGGGTTTGGTAGGAGGGTGCTGGAGGCACACTGGGCCCTTGTGCAGCAGGGGGGTGGTAGCTCATTGCCTCTTTCATCTCTCCATTCATGCAAGTCATTCATAAATCCCACATAGAGGAACAAGTGAGCAGGGGTCAGGAGCAGTGCTCTAATGTTTAGGCATTTTACTTTGTGGAGGGGGTTGTATCCTTGTCAGCCTACATTCAAAAAAGATACTCTGTCCCAGGAAAACAAGAAGACTAGGAAAGTCAGCATACCCAAATTGTTTCTTTTAATTTTAAAGACTCTCTTGTGTCCAACTGTGGTCACTATGTTAAAAGGAATATTTAGAAGACTGTGAACATTTTGAATGTTGAGCAAGGAGTTGCTCTCCTATGACATGGGTGAATCTATTGTAAGAACAACATGCATGAGTACATTCTTATAGAATATTTCTGCAGTGGTTTTTGAGTTCTTACAGATTTGAGTTTTATAAAATGATGCCAAATCATTATATTTACTTGTTTACTCAAGAGACACAAATATTTTTCTTTAAAGTGAAGAAACAAATTGTAAATGTTGAGAAGCAATTAATTTTGGGATGTGTTAATTTGGAATAACCAGTAAGGATGGCTAATATATATATATACATATATATATGTACAAATTTAAAATGCAAACCAAGAAGTGAAAAATGTTTTTGTTACTTTAAAAATGAACGTTATAAATTCTCTCCTTAAACTATATTTCACCGGGTACGTGGCTCACAAGGCTAATCCTCCGCCTGCAGTGCTGGCACCCCAGGTTCTAGTCCCGGTTGCTCCTCTTCCAGTCCATCTCTCTGCTGTGGCCCAGGAGAGCAATGGAGGATGGCCCAAGTGCTTGGGCCCTGCACCCACATGGGAGATCAGGAGGCCATGGTGGCCATTTGGTGGGTGAACCAATGGAAGGAAGACCTTTCTCTCTGTCTCTCTCACTGTCTAACTCTGCCTGGCAAAAAATAAATAAATAAATAAATAAATTTTGCCTTGTACACTCTCAGTTCTTATTCTGAAGATGTTAAAGTGTATCACATTTTTATTGAGAAGCAAAGAAAAATGTTCCACTTTAGAATATTAAAAACATACAATTTAAATTTTGCTGAACAGCTTGTAATAGTTGAATTTGTATTTTTAGGCATAAATGTGTTTTCTTCTTGATGTATTATGACAGATATATTATTTTCATGGTAGTGGAATGTATGAGGTAAATGATCCAACAGATTTGTTTTCATTAGATCAAACTTTCCATGGGGTACCTAAACTTAGAATGAGTTTGATATCACAACACTATTTACATTCTCTGTAAGAAAAATAAAGGACATTTGTCCCTAGATTTCAAATCACAGAATGAGATAGTCCAATTTATTTTTGGTTTTCCGTGATGTATTGCTGTGTTTTATAATACCATACATTCATGAAAAATAGATTTTTATTCAAAAGTTCACATTTGTGCCACTTTTTTTTCTGTAGGTCTAAAATTTTTCTAAAGGTCAATCTTTCTATAAAAAAGTTCATATGTGTTGCCTGATGTAATCAATTTCTTTTTTTCTAGATTTATTTTTATTTATTTGAAAGACAGAGTTATATAGAGAGGTAGAGACAGAGAGAAAAGTCTTCAATCTGCTGGTTCACTTCCCAATTGGCTGCAAAAGCCGGAGCTGAGCTGATCTGAAGCCCGGAGCCAGGAGCTTTTCTCAGGTCTCCCACACAGGTGCAGGGGCCCAAGGACTTGAGCCATCCTCTGATGCTTTCCCAGGTGCATTAGCAAGGAGCCAGATCAGAAGTGGAGCAACTGGAACTCAAACCAGCACCCATATGGGATGCTGGCACCCTAGGTTGGGGTTTTAACATGCTGTGCCACAGCACTGGCCCCTGTAATCAATTTCTAAAGTGTATACACTGACAAGAAGAATTACACAAAGTACACTCATCTAACAAGGCATATCTTTGCTAAATTTAAAGACAATGGCTTTACCTGCTACACGTAATGCTAGCCTCAAGTATTTGCTTTGGAGCAATACTCATCTGCAGTTTTCATAGGTTTTATCAGAAAGTATCATTTGATAGTAAATCCTTTTAGTGAATATATGAAATAGATCAAACATTGAATTTGTGAAAAAAATGGCTGCCATTCAGATCATGCCAAGTCTAAGGCTTTGCCACTTCATGATTATATATCCTTGGGCAAACCAGTTACTTACCTCTTCATGCCTCAGTTGCATTTTCTTTAAAGTTAAAATAACAGGAGCTACCTCCATTTTTCTGGAAACATAAAATTCAGGAAACATCACCTGGTATAAAATAAATGTTAGCAATTATTATTATTATCTATTCACATTTTCCTAAATAAAGGTATTTAAATATCTGTGCCTTTATGCTTAATGTTGTAGTGTACACATTTAGATACAACTCAAAATTTATTTGAAATTATATACATTCAAGTTTTGTAAAACTTCATATTTTGCTTGACATGGTAACTCAAACTAGATTCAATTCCTTTTAATTTGATGAGTGAGCCATTTCTTATCTAATTCCCTGGATAATGTAACTTATTCACTCATTTGTGCTTTGTGATGATACCTGCCTCTTTGTCAAAACAGTAACTAAACTGCATCCTTTTTGGTCAAAAATAAATCAATAGAGTAAATTGGTATTTAAAGAAAGGGACTATTCTTTGGCAGTAATCTTAAACTAGCACATTGATGCACTTTGGTAAGTGCATTGGAGACTTGCTGATTGTGTATGTACATTTGTGAATGTATGTATGGTACATGGGTATGTGTGTGTGTGTGTGTGTGTGTGCTCAATTTAAAGCTACAATAAAATTGTAGCATTATCCAAAGAAATAATTCTAGAAAATCATAGTTTGCAATGATTTTTGCTCTTTGGAGATTATGATGTTTAGATGATGCCTAAAGTTTCTGTGAATTTTTTTCAGAATTCTAGTAATATACAACACTGAAATTCATAAAGAAGGGGAAAATAGTTGGGTTCAAAGATATCATTAGACTACAGAACCAATCAGCCATAATTCAGGCCTCCAAATTAAACTACTTGTATGAGAAAATTTAAGTAGTTGTATTGATGTCACATATTGTTTGCAAACAAATGTATCTTTTTAAAAATTATTTATCTATTTACTTATTTATTTGAAAGCCAGAGTTACACAGAGAGAGAAGAAGAAGCAGAAAGGAGAGAGGGAGGTCTTCCATCTGCTGGTTCACTCCCCAATTGGCTGCATGACTAGAGCTGCACCGACCCAAAGCCAGGGGCCAGGAGCATCTTCTGGGTCCCCCATGCGAGTTCTGGGGCTCATGGACTTGGACCATCTTCCAGTGCTTTCCCAGGCCTTAGCAGAGAGGTGGCTCAGAAATGGAGCAGCTGGGACTCAAACTGGCATCCATTTGGGATGCTAGCACTGCCAGGCTGCAGCTTTACCCGCTATGCCACAGTGAAAACCCCAAATGTATATTAACATTACTGTATTTGGTAAACACATAACATTAGTGTTGAAAGAATAAATAATTATAAACCTCAGTGAAGGCAATTTGTCATTAGGTAACAAAACCATGCAATGCATTTAACTGAATTCTAGTCCAGATATTTTTTCATAAAGAAATTTTAAACAAAATTATATTGATGCCAAAATATTCACAATAGAATGATTCCCTGAAGTGCAAACATATGGTAATCATTTACATTGGATGATTGCTTGATAAAATACATCGATAAATTTCATGTAGTCTATCATTGAATAAATCCTTTAAATTAATTGAATTAGTTTGAGGATATGCTTTGAAGAGTGTCTATAAAAAGTGTAGGGCAATAATTTATACTGACAATCATAACTTCCCCCACCCACCCATAACCCTCCTATTTCCTGCTCCCTCTCCCATCCCAGAAGATTACAAAATTGTATGAAGGACATTTGTACAGTAAACAAATATACTGATTTCTAATGCAATATTTGAATACTTGAAGCAGGAAGGCTAAGTACTTCTTAGCCAAAATAACATGTTTTGTCCAGTGTAAAACCCATTTGCCATCCCAATACACAAAGGGATTTGGGGCAATAAGGAAAAAAGAAGTCCACACATGCAGAAATTTTAAGCAAAACAAAATAGAGAATGTATTTAGTTTCATGTAAATCACACGAGAATTAATAGTATTCTACCAATTTCCAACAAATATTTTAACTTTAATGATGAATGAATTTTCAGTTACATAGCAGAAAACTTCTACCCTCTCCCATAAAACTGAAAGAGAAACTTTTTAAAAGTAAAAACTGATGAAAGAATTCTGCAATACATGTTAATGTTAAGTAGTGCAGCAGAGTTTATTTAGAAATACAAACACACACACAGAAAATAAATACATTAAAATCTTACTGAATAGTCCAGTAATAGTTCAGGATCCAATATGTGTGCAAAAGATTCTGGATTTCCCAGTCACTTTGTATAGGAAATGAAGTGCTTTGCTATGTAGCATGTAACTTTAGATTTCTGAACACCTCCACTTTGCTTCTTACCCTGAGTCCCAGCAAATACAGGAACACAGCTGTTGAGTCTTTTATTTTCTGGATTTGGGAATATCAAAGAATTAATGAGTATAGAAAGTTGTACAGCAAAAACCAAGAATATCCAAGGGAGTTCAGGAAAATCAATTGAACAAGTCAAAATACTATGAATGTATACTGAATGCTCTGTTTTTAATATGCCTTACTTACCTAAAAAGACATGAGGGCTATTGCTCTCTCTCTTAATACAACTAAGGAGAAGATATCACCAATGCTCAAGAAAAATGAATACACAGCAGAGCTAATACAAAATCCCAAAAATCCAAAACAGAAAAACTGGATATGCACTCTTTACACATACAATGAAGTGGCAATGAAGTAGAACAAATCTAAAATTAGAAAAAAATCTTTTTTTAAAGATTTATTTATTTATTTTAAAGTCAGAATTACACAGAGAGAGGCAGAGAAGAGAGAGGGGTCTTCCATCGACTGGTTCACTCCCCAGTTGGCTGCAATGGCTAGAGTTGCACCGATCCAAAGCCAGTAGCAAGGAGCTTCTTCCAGGTCTCCCACATGGGTGCAGGGGCCAAGGACTTGGGCCATCTTCTACTGCTTTCCCAGGCTATAGCAGAGATCTGGATCCATATGAGATGCCAGCACTGCAAGTGGTGGCTCTACCCACTACGCCACACCGCTGGCCCCAAAAATTCTTGTCAAATTAAGAACATTTAACCTTTGTTTTAGAATGAACTATTAAAATATATAAACTGGGGGAATACATAATTTCTTTCTTTAGAAATCAGAAGAGAAAAAGAACACTTCAAGGCTACTGTGACACCACACAGAAGGAATGGAGAATCATGACCTCAATTAGCCTAGGGACAGAATAAAAGGGAGGGAAATAGGAACAACAGAATTAAGATGAATAAGCTTTGACAGCTGAGGGAATCTGAATGTAAAGAAAAGGCATCCAGTTAACTGAACCAATAGAGATAAGTCTGAGAGGAAAAAACATTGTTAAGACATATTAATGGGGCCAGAGCTGTGGCTTAGTAAAGTCAAAAAAAATCTAAAATTTGTTTTTAAATTATATAATTAAAAAAGATAAAAAAGATGTTCAATCTTAAGTCTCTACAGCATAAGATATACATCAATTTTCCCAGGTTCTATTTGCATTAATTAACAAAGTTTCATGGGTATAATCACTAGAGTGGCTCCAATAAGTCTTTTTATAAAAATTATTTTTTAGTTTGACAGGCAGAGTGGACAGTGAGAGAGAGAGACAGAGAGGAAGGTCTTCCTTTTTCTGTTGGTTTACCCCCCAGTGGCCGCTGCGGCCAGTGTGCTGCGGCCGGCACACTGCGCTGATCCAAAAGCAGGAGCGGGGTGCTTCCTCCTGATCTCCCATGCAGGTGCAGGGCCCAAGCACTTGGGCCATCCTCCACTGCACTCCTGGGCCATAGCAGAGAGCTGGACTGGAAGAGGAGCAACTGGGACAGAATCTGGTGCTCCCACCAGGACTAGAACTCGGTGTGCCTACACCGCAGGTGGAGGATTAGCCTATTGAGCCATGGCGCCTGTCTCCAATAAGTCTTAACCTGGGATGCAACTAAATTTAACAAGGATACTCAATAGGAATTTTAGAAGAATTCCCAAAATATGTTATCTGAATAAAAATAAGTACTTTACTTGGTACATCTCATATTAACTATACTATTGTCTAAATTTCCAATTGTCAGGTGTACTAAAAAAATCCCAGAAGCAGCACAGTTGGTCCAACATGATGAAGAATAAAATAAAGATTTTCAGTTACAACTTGCCTAGAGAAAATGAGAATTCACAGATCCCAGATTAAAATAGCCAAGAAGGCCCAATAAAAGAAAACTCAATGTATTCATATACTAACATTTATTACCTCAGATTTATTTAACAAAAAGGTGATTATTCCAGCTATATCCCATTAGGTAGCCCAATTTTACCTGCTAAATCCATTAAAAGAAAAAAGCACCTCATGATATGCTACTAAAATCATATTTCTATATGAAATCCACCATGTCCCCTGTACCTTATATTTAATGTTAACAGATCTGATGAAAATCAATAGATAAATGATGTGTCTTAACCAAGTGTGCAAATGCATTTTGCTCCAAGTTTTTCCAAAAACCCCTCAGTTTAAGTTTGCCTTCACCTTGAAAAGACACTTCTGAGGTTTACAAATCAGTCCAGCTTCTTTGGGCCTCCCTCCAATGAAAGGGCTAAAATCCATCAAAATAAACTCTAGGGACTGTCCTTGTGCTCCCAGTGACTTTTTCACTCTAAGGGCTCACAAACCTTCTAAATTCTTTAGATCACCTGTGATGTCCATTAGTTCTCAAAGACTATGATGCAAGTAATTTCCCCTCTTGGAACCTTGTTATTAACTGTGTTGTATGAGAAATGAAGTCTCCTACACACCTTGTGCTTATGATTCTCCAAACCATGTTGCCTGCTAGGACTTTGGCCATGAATATAGGACAGCAATACCTGAACATGATTACTGAGATCTCCTTAATAAAGGATAGACTGGGGCCAGCACTGTGGTGCAGTGGTGTAATCCTTTACCTGCAATGCTGGCACCCCATATGAGCACCAGTTCTAGTCCCCATTTCTCCTTTTACCATCCAGCTCTCTGCAATAGCCTGGGAAAGCAGTAGAAGCTGTTCCAAGTGCTTTGGACCCTGCCAAAATATGGGAGACCTGGAAGCTCCTAGCTCAGATTGGCCCAGCTGCAGACATTGCAGTCATTAGGGGAGTAAATGAGCATATGGAAGACCTTTCTCTCTGTCTCTTCTTCTCACTCTCTGTAAGTAAACCTGTCAACTACATAAATAAATTCTTTATATATATATTTACATTTATTTATATATTTATGTATATAAATATATTCATATATAAAATATATTATAATTTATCATACAATATATTATATAATATATAATTATAAACAGATAATATTATATAATTTATTATATGTAATATATATATATATATATATATATATATATATATATTATTGAGATGACTTCAATAGCCAGAGTGTGGCCAGGTTGAAACCAGGAGCTTTTCCTCTGATGTGTGTCCCAGGAACCCAGGTACTCGGAGCATCTTTCACTGCTTTTTCAATCCATTGGTAAGGAGCTGGATCAGAAATAATTATTTATATATAAATAACAAATTCATATATAATAATTATATACAATTATATATTTATAATAATTATATGCAATTCTATATTATGTATAGAAATATATAATATAATATATAATATAATATATATTATAATATATAAATATATATATGATGGACCAAAATATGGTATTCTCCATTTGGCAGAAGGGACAGGCTCCAATATCTACTGTCTATGACAGTATGTCAGCATAATGCAGGAGGTAACCCCTCTACCAAATAAGAAAAGCTATTTCAGTTCAGCTGGACATCATTCTGCTGACTGTTGACTTTATTACTGTTAGTCTGGATGCTTTCATTGGTTGCAATCCAGAGACCCAATTTTCCCATAGATATAAACATCAGCAAACATGAAAATTTGGTAAGAAAAGCTTAAACTGAGAGTTATGATTAATAACTATTTTAACAAAATTTCTCAGAACCCATCTAATCCAAACCTTGGACAATTGGAAGACATTGTACTTGGCCCACCCATAATCAAAATGGATTCTAAATCCTTCAACTGCAAGGAGAGTATCATAGACATTAATGCTCCAAACGGATCCAGTTCTCTGCTAATGTGTCTGGAAAAGCAGCACAGGGTGACTCAAATATTGGGGCTCCTGCACCCTTGTGAGAGACCTGGAAGAAGCCCCTGGCTCCTGATATCAGTCTGGCCTAGCCGCAGTCATTGCAGCCATTTGAGGAGTGAACAAACCAGGAGGAAGATCAATCTCTCCCATTCTCTCTATCTAGTGCTGCCTTTCAAATTCATAAAAGGATCTTTAAGAAAATAGATCACTTCAATAAATTTGCCATTGCTCAGTCATGATGACTTTTACTACCTTCAGTTCTTTTTCAAAAGATTTATTTATTGGAAAGGCAGATAGAGGAGCTGGTGGTTGTGGTGCAGTGGACAAAGCTGCTATCTGTTACATTGGCATCCTGTATGTGCACCAGTTCAAGTACCAGCTATTCCATTTCTGATCCAGCTCCTTACCAATGGACTGAAAAAGCAGGGAAAGATGGCCCAAGTGCCTGGGATGCTGCCACGCACATTGCAGGAAAAGCTCCTTGCTGCCATGCACATCGGAGGGAAAGCTCCTGGCTTCAACCTGGCCACACTCTGGCTATTAAAGTCATCTCAAAAATGAATTAGGTGGTGGAAGATTTCTGTCTCTCCCTCTCTCTGTAACTCTTTCAAGTAAGTAATTAAATATTTTAATATGATAAAAAAGGCAGAGACACACAGAGACAAAGAGAGAAGGAAAGAGAAGCAGAGAGATCTCCCATCTGCTGGTTCACTTTCTATATGGCTACCACTGTGCAAGACCAGGTTCTCATGTCCCCATTGAGGTTACAGTTCTCCAATTTGACGACAGGAATGAAAGAATTTGAGCTATTATACATTGCTTCCCAGGGATATTAACATGAAGCTGATTTGGAAGTGTAGTACCCAAAACTCAGATTAGCACTGCAATATAGGATGTGGGCATCTGTTGTGACTGCTAACAAATTGGAAATCCTAGAGTAAAAATCAACAGATTCCTGGACATACACAATATACCAAAATTGAGTCATGAAGACACATAGAAAAGCTAAACAAACCAAAAACCAAGACAGAGATTGGATGAGTAATAAAGACCCTCCCAACAAGGAAAAGTCCAGGATCAGACAGCCTCACTATTGAATTCTACAGGACTTTTAAAGAACTAATGCTTCTCAAACTATTCAACACAATTGAAAGAGAGACAATCCTCTCAAACTCCTTCTATTAATCCTGCATCACCTTAATTCTTTAACTAGAAAAGATACAGTTGAGAGAGAGTACTATAGAAAAATATCCCTGATGGGGGCCAGTGCCATAGCACACTGGGTTGATCCTCCACCCGTGGAGACGGCATCCCATATGGGTGCCAGTTCTGGTCCCGGTTGCTGCTATTCCAGTCCAGCTTTCTGCACTGGACTGGGAGGGCAGTGGAGAATGGCCCAAGTGCCTGGGTCCCTGCACCCGCATGGGTGACCAGGGAGATGCTCCTGACTCTGGCTTCCGATTGGACCAGCACTACCTGTTGAGCCATATGGAGCATAAACAAGCAGATAAAATACTTCTGTCTCTCTGCCTCTGCCTCTCCATCTCTGTAACTCAATCTTTCAAATAAATAATTCTTTTGAAAAGGTCAACAAACAATAAAGGCTGGTGGAGAGGGAGAGAAAAAGGTACCCTAACCCACTGTTGGTGGGAATGAAGCTAGTGCAACCATTATGGAAGGCAGTATCAAAGTTCCTCAGAAATCTGAAAACAAACATACCATGTGATCCTGCCATCTGACTACTGGGAATTTATCTGCATGAAATGAAATAGAATATGCACAGGCATGAGTTATCTGTACCCTCATGTTTATTACAGCTCAATTCACAATAGCTAACATGGAATCAACCCAGATGTCCATCAACTGGTGACTGGAACAAAAATATGAGCTATATATACAGTGTAAAATACTATTCAACCATAATTGAGAATGAAATCCCATCTTCTGTAACTAAATGGATGAACTGGAAACAAGTATGCTTCATGAAAGAAGCCAGTCCCCAAAAGACAAATACCATATGTTTTCTCTGACTGGTGGTAATTAATATATAGACAACAAAAAGCAGCATATGAGTTAAATTGACATTTTGAGATTTGAGTATTGTTCATAGCACTTTTCTGTACTCTTTGATAGAGTACACAACATATACTCATTGATATTTCTGCTACTACTTGCTGAATTCTTTATTTTGTAGAGGGTTAAAGCTTGTGATTCTAAAATAAAATCAAAGCATGCAGCTGTCAAAATTAAAAGAAAATAAAACAAGAAGGAGGGAGTTGGAAATATGAGAACAAGGGAAGATAGGATAGGATGTTATCAGTTTGCTCTTCAATCTGTATATATAAATTACATGAAATTTGTTCACTTAATATGCATTTAAAAATATAAACTTAACACTGGAAGAAAAAGACCTGAGATCAGTGTTTTCTGGATTACCACTAATAAAATTTAGTCTTCATTTATGTCTGACCATATTTAATTTCTTATTTATTTATTTTATAAGAAAATTAACATCACCATTCCTAACAAGTCCATCCTGCTTCATGCATATCTATCAGTTCCCACTATGCTAATAATTTCTCATGAACTTAAATCCATATCATCTTAAAAAGATGCAATGTGGGGCTGGCACTGTGGCATAGCAGATAAAGTTGTTGCCTGCAGTGCTGGCAAGCCATGTGGGTGCCAGTTCAAGTCGTGGCTGCTCCACTTCTGAACCAGCTCTCTGCTATGGCCTGGGAAAGCATTAGAAGGTGGCCCAAGTCCTTGGGGCCTTGCACACATGTGAAAGACCCTGAAGAAGCTCCTGGCTTCAGATTGACACAGACCAGTCATTGCGGCCAACTGGGAGTAAACCAGCTGATGGAAGACCTCTCTGTCTCTGTCTGTCTCTCTCTCTCTCTCTACCTCTCCTCTATTTGTGCAACTCTTTCAAATAAATAAATTAATATTTAAGAAAAAAGCCTGATTCATGTTATTATTTATGTGTTTTAGAGGCTTTGCAGATGTTGATTACATGTGCCATGAAAACCCATTAAAATGCAAATCCTATAAGAGGCAACTCCATGTGCACTAAACTGGTAAAATCCAGTGCATGTGTTGAGAAAAACACACTAGCAATACATTTCAAAAAGCTGTGAAACATTATAAGTGGCTGTCAAAAGCTAAAAATCTGACAATGACTCATTATGTCATTTATTTATATATAATGCTGAGAAAATCAGAAGTATTTGTTAAAACTTCTGCTAAAATGCACTAGATTTATAATTTTTAAATGCATCTTTCCTAGATGTAATGCAATCCTGTACTACTTTAGAGTATCAGAAATTTAAAATGTTGGACTGGTGCTGTGGTGGAGCAGGTTAACACCCTGGACTGAAGTGCCAGCATCCCATATGGGGGCCGGTTCAATACTCAGCTGCTCCACTTCTGATCCTGCTCTCTGCTATGGCCTGGCAAAGTAGTAGAAGATGGCCCAAGTCTTTGGGCCCCTGTACCCATCTGGGAGACTGGGAACTAGCTCCTGGCTCCTGGCTTCAGATCAGCACAGCTCTGGCAGTTGCAATCAATTAGGGAGTGAACACCAGATGGAAGACCTCTCTCTTTCTCTCTGTCTATCCTCTCTGTCTGTAACTCGACTTGTACAAAAAGAAATAAATCTTTAAAACAATTAAGAAATTTAACATGTGAAAGGTTTTTAAAAATGTATTTCTTTATTGTGAGGCAGAGTTACAGATATAGAGAGGAAGAGATAGAGAGGTCTTCTATCAACTGGTTCACCCCTAAATGGCCAGAATGGCTGGAGCTGGGCCGATCTGAAGCCAGGTGCCAGAAGCCAGGAGTCAGCAGCTTCCTCCAGGTCTCTCACATGGGTGCAGGGGCCCAAGAACTCAGGGCATATTGCACTGCTTTCCTAGGCCATTAGTAAAGAGCTGGATTGGAAGTGCAGGAGCAGGGACTCAAACTGGTGCCCATGTGGGATGCTGGTGCTGCAGGTGGATGCTTAATCTACTATGCCACAGAGTGGGCCCAGTGAATGGTTTTAGGAAGACATCTTTCATGTAGACTAGGCTGCAATATTGCAAGGTAAGGTTTAGCTTTTATTCCCACACATCAGTATTCATCTTTTAGCAACTATAAATACTGAATATCATACATATAGACATAAATATAGGTAACTGAAGATTTTGTTGTCATTCTTTCTAATTCTCTTTTTAATGTCTGCTAATAGGTCATCTTATGGATTATTATATTGATGTTACCCATACACAAGCATCAGGCATTTCCACTGTTGAATGTGTTTATGAGTACAGGTAGATTTGTGTGTACATGAATGCACATTTGATGAATATAGCACTGACAGTAATACTGTGAGAAATCCTAACGCTGATTCCAAACTTTCTGTCCTCCGCAGAGATGGCTGTCATTGAAGTAGACCACAGGGCCCCTTTTGCTGTTATGGACTGAAATGTGCCTCCCTAAAACTCTAACACGGAAGTGCTAACCAGCAACATGACTCTACCTGAAGAAAGTGCTTTTAAGCAGATCAAATGGTAGATGTGTCTGTCACATCGGAGAAAGGCTTCTGGAAAAATCGAGCCTATTTAAGCACCTTGATCTGATATTTTCAAGCTCTACAACTCTGAGAAGTAAAATTCCATGATTTAAATCATATTCTCTGTGGTATTTTCTTAGCAAATTAATATATCCTCATTTCTGCCAGCATTTTCTATTGTCATCCAGAGGGTCCTAGTGATTAGCAGAGAAATATAGAAACTAAAAACTGTGATTTTAGATTACCAAGTATCTACTAACACAAAAAGATCCCAGAAGCCACCTACTACCATCGTCCAGGACCCAGAAAAAAAACAGGAAGGAGTCAAGTTGCAGGGCAGTAGAAAAAAGTGAATAATGAAAGATCACAGCAGAAGTAAATAAGGAAGTGTTTGGTGCTGTGGTGTAGTGGATTAAAGCCTTGACCTGCTGTGCATGCATCCCATATGTTGCTGCTAGGAGACCAGGTGCTCCACTTCCAATCCAGCTCCCTACTAATGCACCTGGGAAATTGGTGGAAGATGGACCGTGTTCTACAGTGCTGGCACCCACATGAGAGACTTGGAAGAAGCATCTGGCCTTTCCAATAAATAAATAAATCTTAAAAATATAGAAACAGTGTTAGCACTGTTGGAAAACAGACTCATAGTTCAGTGTAAAAGTATAGGCAGCTGAAATAAACCGACTTTTCTACAGGCAACTCCTATTTAACAAAGGAAAGAAAACAAACAGGAGAAAGAAGAACCCCTTTAGCATATGGTTTAAAGGAAAGTGATTATCCATATGTAGAAGCCTGAAAATATACCCAAAACCTCATACACTATGTAAAAGCAACTCAAGGTGAATTAAAAGTCTAAATATAAAGCCAGAAACTAAGTAAACATATGAGAAACTATAAAACATAAGCATAGATAACAGTTTTGGGTAAGATTCCAAAAGCACAAGTAACAAAAATAAAATATAGAAATTTGAGCATATCATATTAAGATACATCTTCACAACAAAGTATTCAACAGAGTAAAGATACAATGGACAGAATGGCAGGAAACATTGAAAACTCTGACTATGACAAAAGATTGATAGCCAGAACATACATATATAGAACTGGGAAAATCTCCAAATAAGAAGCAAAATGTACAGCTAAGAAATGGGCAAGGATCAGAACAGATGTTTCTCAGAAGAAGAAATCTCAATGGTCAAGACATAGATGAACATGCCCAATATCACTAGCCATTAGGGAAATGTAAATCAAAACCAATAGCAGACTCCATCTGTGGGAGAAGACAATGCTTGGGTTTTCATTTGTGCAACAAGTGGGTTTAGAGGACCCTGTTCACCATAAGAGGGCAGAGTCTACATGGAAGTAAGGAAACCTTAATGTTTTCCTAATGGGCTTGTTAAATTCTTGACCAGTGCCTATTACCTTTGCCGCAAACTTTCCAGTCTCACTACTTTCCTGCTTCTTCCTCTTCGCTGTGGCTTTCAAAAACAGTGTACCTTCTATATATGGAGGATACTTTTGTTTTGTTTTATTCCTTCTGTCTCATGATGTTCCTCTAAGAAATCACAACCCTCCAAGTATTCATTAATTTATGCAGTCTGCAGTTTTCATGGGCTACTACATGGCAAAGTACTAGGTTAAAGGAAAGGTATAGGTCAGGAACTGAGCAAAGTTCACAATGATGAAGCCATTGGGGAAATGAACCTGATGGAAGACCTCTCTCTCTCTCTCTCTCTCTCTCTCTCTGCCTCTCCTTCTCTCTCTGTGTAACTCTGATTTTCAAATAAATAAATAAATCTTTAAAAACTAACAAAATATACTAATAACCTGGTGGCAACACCTTTCTATCAGAACATGTGAAGCACTCAAACACAGTTTGTCCCAGAAAGTCAACCATAGGGCATATCTTCTACTGCACTTGTGGACATCTCTGAGGGGGGTAAGGGGCACTTATTTCTTCCCCTCTTCTTTCTTAGCACTCTCACAGTTATAACTTCTATCGATGCTTCCAAAGACCAGTCTCTATGAAATTGTAGAACTAATATCCTCCTATGTCAAAAGTGTCATGGGTTTAAACACAGAACCCAAAATAAGATAAGTAACTGGCCTTCTTAATTACACAGTGTGGAATGTAAGATTCTCAGTGGAGCACTGGGTAATATAAAGTGCTG
Source organism: Oryctolagus cuniculus (assembly GCF_964237555.1). Classification (NCBI taxonomy): domain Eukaryota; kingdom Metazoa; phylum Chordata; class Mammalia; order Lagomorpha; family Leporidae; genus Oryctolagus; species Oryctolagus cuniculus. The sequence continues at coordinate 28,859,142 of NC_091449.1, read as the reverse complement.
GGCAGAGAAAAACTGTTACTTATCTGTATTTATGATGCTGTAATTCTCCTCTTTATGCAAACTCAGATTAAAAGAGCTCCCGTTAGTGGGCAGCACTGTTGCATAGTGGGTAAAGCTACTGCCTGCCTTGTCAGCATCCTATATGGGTGCCGGTTGGGATCCTGGCTGCTGCACTTCCCATCCAGCTCTCTGCTGTGGACTGGGAAAACAGTAGAAGTTGGCCCAAATCCCTCATCTCCTGCACCCACCTATGAGACCTGGACAAAGTTCTGCCTTTCAAATAAATAAATAATTATTTAAAAAAACAGCTTCATCTCAGAAGGAGCTCCTGGCTACTGGCTCCAAATTGGCATACCTCCAGCTATTGCTGCCAATTGGGGAATGAACCATCGGATGGAAGACCTCTCTCTCTTTCTCTCTCTCTCTCCTCTCTCTGTGTAACTCTTTCAAATGAATAAATAAATCTTTAAAAAAGTAGCTCCAGTTATTGACAACACAGTAGACTTGCATTAATTTTGGTTCCCTTCTCACTTTGCAAAGGGATCAGTGGCAGGTCAAAACAGTTGACAGCCTTGCTAACAGGAGAAGAGATAGCTGAAGACAGAAAATGAAAAGCAGCCAAATACATCATCAAAGAAAGAGAAGTGGACCCCATCCAACACAAGCCTTTAAAAGTGGATGCTCACAATTAATGTGTGAAACAGCTGCCCACTGAAATCTTGTCTAGGGAGGGAAGATGTCCTAAGTTCTGCTTTTGTAAACTCCAGTCATAAATCTGTCCTAATAAATCTGTCCCTGGCATCTCTTTTACAAACATACTGGACCCACTGACCATTGGAAATGTGGTTCTAATCATGTAGGCTGCCATTTAAACCCACCAATGCTGTAACAGCTAAGAAACTTGAATTTGATGCTCAATTCTCAGGAAATCATTCCAGCTGAGCCTAGGGCCATTAATAGAAACTCTTGGATCCTCCACTGTCTCTGTGCCTGTTTGAAAGAAGGGAGATTTCCCACCCCATGTTTCTGGAACAGCTTCAAATTCCACATTGGAAAAATTTGATAATTAATACTTGAGAGGGATCAACACACAAAGCAGCTATTCACGCTTCACACTGCTCCCCACCAGGAAGATGAGGTGCAGGATGAGAGCAGTGGGGCAGATCCTAGACAGATCCTCCTGCCCACCCCTCTGCTGCCCCAGGCTCCCTCCTGAGGGCCATCCAGCCCCACCCTGCAGGAACCAGCCCAGGAAACATCAAGAGACCAGGCCAGACTGCATTCTGAGACCACCCACAGTGGGAACCCGGCTTATTTAACTGTGGAGATCAGGAGTCTTTCTGCCTTCCTTCCCTGTGAGTGCAGGTTCCCAGAACGCTGCCCCCTCTCTCCTGTAACCACTAAATAAAGCACTTTAGGGACACTTTAGGTGAGGTACTGCAGGAGAGAGTCCGGGCACTTTGAGCCTGGGAAATAGAGGTGGGAGACAGAGCAGCCCGGGTCCCAGCCCTGACCTCGGGAGAAGCTGCCAGGATCGCTGGCACACTTCTCCCACATGTGTCTCCGCCCCTTCCTGCATGCCAAACCTGCAGCAGAAAGTCCCTGGAGCAGGTACCCTTTCTTCCAGATACACGGGGAGTGAAATTGGGAGTGTGGAGAAGAGAGTCCCTGGCATGTGGGACCCACAGTTGGTGGATGAAGAGGGAAGAAGCAGCAGGAGGCAGGCTCAGGGTGAGCACTCGGAAACTGCCTGGGATCGCACGTGCAGAGCAGGAGTTGCAGTAAATGCCAGAGAAGGAGCAGCATAGCCCCCAGGGTTGACACTGATCAAGGAATGAACTCCCCTGGTCCAACTCTGAGCCCCAGGGACAGGCAGTGGCAGGTGCATGCCCACAGGTATTTGGAAAGCAGAATACCTTGGAGCTCCTGGGAACTCTGGGAAATGGAGTCCAGGCTGCAGCATCCCTAGAGACACCAGCTGTTCCTCCGAAAAGCTGCAGTCGGGGGTGGGTGCCCACAACCAGAGGGCATTTGCTTTTGTTAAGTCCCTCCTTCCTTTCCTTCACACACCAAAATCTCAGGGATCAGTTGCTGTTCCTTTCCTGCATCAAATCTGAAAGAGTGACACTCACTTCTGCTAACTGACCCCAAATCCTGGCTCCCTCATAACCTCTGTCTCTTCCAGAAAAATCTTATTTACTACTTTGGCCCTAGAAATCATAAATGACTATGATAGAATGTAACTTTTAACAGAGGTGTAGAAGGCATGGTTTAATATCCAGTTTTGAGAATACAATTTTCATTTGTGTTTTATTAATGTTTATACTTCTTTTAAGATTCATTTTTTTATTTAGAAGTCAGAGTTACAGAGAAGGAGAGGCACAGAGAGAGAGAGAGAGAGAGAGAGGTGTTTTCCATCTGCTGGTTCACTCCCCAATTGGCAGCAGCACCACAGCGCCGACCCCTTATAGTTCTTTTCAAATCATTTTACACTGTCTTTTTATTCATCTAGTACAGAGAGAGAAGAATGGACACAGAGCTAACTCTGTCCAAAATCTTACTTGTATTGCATCAGAATACAAAATTTGGGAAGGAAGAAGGCAAAACTGACTCACACCCAGAAAACATGTAGGAAATTGCCACTCAAGAAACCAAAAGTCAGCTGAGGCACCCAAAACAAGGACAGCAAGCCAGAATTGGAGCAAGCCAACAGCTGTGCCCTGATTGAAAAAGACCATTCCTCTTTTGCCCTGAACGCAATATTGCCGCCTCAAAACAAAAGCTCACATCAGAAAATTCATTACAAACCATGATACATAAGAAAAAAGAGAAAAAAACCAAAGAAATGCGAGAATCCATAATGATATTGGGCTTGATTTAGTCGCAGGGAAACCGGCCGTTCCCGGATTCATTCACCCCTCCAGCTGACTGCCTGTGGAATTCTGACTGAATTAACCTGAAAATCACAGTGAAACTCAATTTGGAGGCAATTAATATCTGTCACCTCAGCCAAAGTGTTCCATTTGATTTTCCAAAACACAAAAACTCACCTTGGTCATGTTACCTCTAAATTTCTAAGCTTCAAATGCCTATTAGTTGTCTTTTTTAATTCATAATGGCTACTCTGTCCAAACTCTTGTTTGTATTACGTCAGAATACAAAATTTGGGAAGGAAGAAGGCAAAACCAACTCAGACCCAGAAAACATTTAGGAAATTGCCGCTCAAGAAACCAACAGTCAGCTGAGGCACCCAAAACAATGACAGCAAGCCAGAATTGGAGCAAGCCAACAGCTGTGCCCTGTTTGAAAAAGACCATTCCTCCGGTGCCCTGAACTCTATATTGCCACCTCAAAACCAAAGCTCACATCAGAAAATTCATTACAAACCATGATAAATAAGGGAAATATGGAAAAACCAAAAAAATGCAAGAGTCCTTTGTAATATTTGACTGGATTTAGACACAAGGAAACTGGCTGTTTCCAGATTCGTCCCCCTTCCACAGACTGACTTTGGAATCTGATTGAATTCATCTCAAAATCGCACTCACACTCAATTTGGAGGGTATTAGTATCTGTCCCCTCAGCAGAAGGGTTCCATTTCATTTTCCAAAACACAGAAACTCATCTTGGTCGTGTTGCCTGTAGATTTCTAATCCTGAAAGGCCAATTTGCTGTGTTTTTTTCTTCTTTCCTAACGGCTACTCTGTCCAAAATCTTGCTTCTATTGCATCAGAATACAAAATTTGGGAATAAGAAGGCAAAACTGACTCAGACCCAGAAAATTTGTAGGAAATTGCCACTCAAGAAACCACAAATTAGCTGAGGCACCCAAAACAATGACAGGAAGCCAGAATTGGAGCAAGCCAACAGCTGTGCCCTGTTTGAAAAAGACCATTCCTCTTGTGCCCTGAACTCAATATTGCCACCTCAAAACCAAAGCTCACATCACAAAATTCATTACAAACTATGATAAATAAGGGAAATGTGAAAAAGCCAAAGAAATGCAAGAGTCCTTTGTGATATTTGGCTGGATTTAGACACAAGGAAACTGGCTGGTTCCAGATTCATTGCCCCCTTCCACAGACTGACTTTGGAATTCTGAGTGAATTGACCTCAAAATGGCACTCACACTCAATTTTTAGGGAGTTAGAATCTGTCCCCTCAGGAAAAGGGTTCCATGTCATTTCCCAAAAACAGAAACTCATCTTGGTCGTGTTGCCTGTAGATTTCTACTCCCGAAAGGGCAATTTGCTCTGTTTTTTTTTTTTTTTCTTTCCTAATGGCTACTCTGTCCAAAATCTTGCTTGTATTACATCAGAATACAAAATTTGAGAATAAGAAGGCAAAACCGATTCAGACCCAGAAAATATTTAGGAAATTGGCACTCAAGAAATCACAAATTAGCTGAGGCACCCAAAACCATGACAGCAAGCCAGAATTGGAGCAAGCCAACAGCTGTGCCCTGTTTGAAAAAGACCAATTCTCTTGTGCCCTGAACTCAAAATAGCAGGCTCAAAACCAAAGGTCACATCAGAAAATTCATTACAAACCATGATACATAAGAAAAATGAGAAAAAAGCCAAAGAAATGTAAGAATCCATAATGATATTGGGCTTGATTTAGTCGCAAGGAAACTGGCCGTTCCCGGATTCATCCACCCCTCCAGCTGACTGCCTGTGGAATTCTGACTGAATTAACCTGAAAATCGCAATGAAGCTCAGTTGGGAGGCAATTAATATCTGTCACCTCAGCCAAAGTGTTCCATTTGATTTTCCAAAACACAAAAACTCACCTTGGTCGTATTACCTATAGATGTCTAAGCTTCAAAAGCCTATTTGTTGTGGTTTTTAATTCATAATGGTTACTCTGACAAACTCTTGTTTGTATGGCATCAGAATACAAAATTTGGGAAGGTAGACGGCAAACCCAACTCAGACCCAGAAAACATTTAGGAAATTGCCGCTCAAGACACCACAAATCGGCTGAGGCACCCAAAATAATGACAGTAAGCCTGAATTGAAGCAGGCCAACAGCTGTGCCCTGTTTGAAAAAGACCATTCCTCTTGTGCCCTGAACTCAATATGCCAGCCTCAAAACCAAAGCTGACATCAAAAAATTCATGAGAAACCATGATAAATAAGAAAAATGAGAAAAAAGCCAAAGAAATGCAAGGATTCATAATGATATTGGGCTTGATTTAGTCACAAGGAAACCGGCTGTTCCCGGATTCATCCACCCCTCCAGCTGACTGCCTGTGGAATTCTCACTGAATTAACCTGAAAATCACAGTGAAACTCAGTTTGGAGGCAATTAATATCTGTCACCTAACCAAAGTGTTCCATTTGATTTTCCAAAACACAAAAACTCACCTTGGTTGTGGTACCTGTAGATTTCAAAGCTTCAAATGCCTATTTGTTGTGTTTTTTATTTCATAATGGCTACTATGCCGAAACTCTTGTTTGTATGGCGTCAGAATACAAAATTTGGGAAGGAAGAAGGCAAAACCAACTCAGACCCAGAAAACATTTAGGAAATTGCTGCTCACAAAACCACAAATCGGCTGAGGCACTCAAAACTATGACAGCAAGCCAGAATTGGAGCAAGCCAACAGCTGTGCCCTGATTGAAAAAGAACCTTCCTCTTGTGCCCTGAACTCCATATTGCAACCTCAAAACCAAAGTTCACATCAGAAAACTGATTACAAACCATGATAAATAAGAAAAATGAGAAAAAAGGCAAAGAAATGGAAGAATCCATAATGATATTGGGCTTGATTTAGTCACAAGGAAACCGGCTGTTCCCAGAATCATCCACCCCTCCAGCTGACTGCCTGTGGAATTCTGACTGAATTAACCTGATAATCGCAGTGAAACTCAGTTTGGAGGCTATTAATATCTGTCACCTCAGCCAAAGTGTTCCATTGTATTTCCCAACACACAAAAACTCACCTTGGTCGTGTTACCTGTAGATTTCTAAGCTTCAAACGCAGATTGGTTGTGTTTTTTATTTAATAATGTCTACTCTGTCCAAACTCTTGTTTGTATGGCGTCAGAATACAACATTGGAGAATGAAGAAGGCAAAACCAACTCAGACCCAGAAAACATGTAGGAAATTGCTGCTCAAGAAACCACAAATCGGCTGAGGCACCCAAAAAATGACAGCAAGCCAGAATAGGAGCAAGCCAACAGCTGTGCCCTCTTTGAAAAAGACCATTCCTCCGGTGCCCTGAACTCAATATTGCAACCTCAAAACCAAAGCTCCCATCAGAAAATTCATTACAAACCATGATAAATAAGAAAAATGAGAAAAAAGCCAAAGCAATGCAAGAATCCATAATGATATTGGGCTTGATTTAGTTTCAAGGAAAACGGCTGTTCCCGGATTCATCCACCCCTCCAGCTGACTGCCTGTGGAATTCTGACTGAATTAACCTGAAAATCGCAGTGAAACTCAGTTTGGAGGCAATTACTATCTGTCACCTCAGCCAAAGTGTTCCATTTGATTTTCCAAAACACAAAACCTAACCTTGGTTGTGTTACCTGTAGATTTCTAAGCTTCAAACGCCTATTTGTTGTGTTTTTTATTTCATAATGGCTACTCTGCCGAAACTCTTGTTTGTATGGCATCAGAATACAAAATTTGGGAAGGAAGACCGAAAACCCAACTCAGACCCAGAAAACATTTAGCAAATTGCTGCTCAAGAAACCAAAAGTCAGCTGAGGCACCCAAAACAATGACAGCAAGCCAGAATTGGAGCAGGCCAACCGCTGTGCCATGTTTGAAAAAGACCATTCCTCTGGTGCCCTGAACTCCATATTGCAGCCTCAAAACAAAAGATCACCTCAGAAAATTCATTAAAATCCATGATAAATAAGAAAACGGAGAAAAAAGCCAAAGCAATGCAAGAATCCATAATGATATTGGGCTTGATTGAATCACAAAGAAACCGGCTGTTCCCGGATTCATTCACCCCTCCAGCTGACTGCCTGTGGAATTTTGACTGAATTAACCTGAATATCACAGTGAAACTCAGTTTGGAGGCAATTACTATCTTTCACCTCAGCCAAACTGTTCCATTTATTTTTCCAAAACACAAAAACTCACCTTGGTCATGTTACCTGTACATTTCTAAGCTTCAAACGCCTATTTGTTGTGTTTTTTTATTTCATAATGGCTACTCTGACAAACTCTTGTTTGTATGGCGTCAGAATACAAAATTTGGGAAGGAAGAAAGCAAAACCAACTCAGACCCCGAAAACATTTAGCAAATTGCTGCTCAAGAAACACACATCAGCTGAGGCACCCAAAACAATGACAGCAAGCCAGAATTGGAGCAGGCCAACAGCTGTGCCCTGTTTGACAAAGAACCTTCCTATTGCACCCTGAACTCCATATGCCAGCCTCAAAACCAAAGCTCACATCAGAAAATTCATTACAAACCATGATAAATCAGAAAAAGGAGAAAAAAGCCAAAGAAATACAAGAATCCATAATGATATTGGGCTTGATTCAGTCGCAAGGAAACCGGCTGTTCCCAGATTCATCCACCCCTCCAGCTGACTGCCTGTGGAATTCTGACTGAATTCACCTGAAAATCGCAGTGAAACTCAGTTTGGAGGCAATTAATATCTGTCACCTCAGCCAAAGTGTTCCATTTGATTTTCCAAAACACAAAAACTCACCTTGGTCGTGTTACCTGTAGATTTCTAAGCATCAAATGCCTATTTGTTGTGTTTTTTTATTTCATAATGGCTACTCTGCCCAAACTCTTGTTTGTATGGCATCAGAAAAGAAAATTTGGGAAGGAAGAAGGCAAAACCATCTCAGACCCAGAAAACAATTAGGAAATTGCCACTCAACAAACCAAAATTCAGCTGAGGCAACCAAAATAATGACAGCAAGCCAGAATTGGAGCAAACCAACAGCTTTGCCCTTTTTTAAAAAGAACCTTCCTCTAGTGCCCTGAACTCCATATTGCATCCTCAAAACCAAAGCTCACATCAGAAAATTCATTACAAACCCTGAAAAATAAGAAAAATGAGAAAAAAGCCAAAGAAATGCAAGAATCCATAATGATATTGTGCTTGATTTAGTAACAAAGAAACCGGCTGTTCCCGTATGCATCCACCCCTCCACCTGACTGCCTGTGGAATTTTGACTCAATTAACCAGAAGATCGCAGTGACACTCAGTTTGGAGGCAATTAGTATCTGTCACCTCAGGCAAAGTGTTCCATTTTATTTTCCAAAACACAAAAACTCACCTTGGTCATGTTACCTCTAAATTTCTAAGCTTCAAACGCCTATTTATAGTGTTTTTTATTTCATAATGGCTACTCTCCCCAAACTCTTGTTTGTATGGCGTCAAAATACAACATTTGGGAAGGAAGAAGGCAAAACCAACTCAGACCCAGAAAATATTTAGGAAATTGCCGCTCAAGAAACCAAAAGTCAACTGAGGCACCCAAAGCAATGACAGCAAGCCAGAATTGGAGCAGGCCAACAGCTGTGCCCTGAATGAAAAAGGACCTTCCTCTTGTGCCGTGAACTCCATATTGCAGCCTCAAAACCAAAGCTCACATCAGAAAATTCATTACAACCATGATATATTAGAAAAATGAGAAAAAAAAAACAAAGAAATGCAAGAATCCATAATGATATTGGGCTTGATTCAATTACAAGGAAACCGGCTGTTCCCGGTTTCATTCACCCCTCCAGCTGACTGCCTGTGGAATTCTGACTGAATTAACCTGAAAATCGCAGTGAAACTCAGTTTGGAGGCAATTACTATCTGTCACCTCAGCCAAACTGTTCCATTTCATTTTCCAAAACAGAAAAACTCACCTTGGTCGTGTTACCTGTACATTTCTAAGCTTCAAACGCCTATTTGTTGTGTTTTTTATTTCATAATGGCTACTCTGCCCAAATTCTTGTTTTCATGGCGTCAGAATACAAAATTTGGGAAGAAAGAAGGCAAAACCAACTCAGACCCAGAAAACATTTATCAAATTCCCGCTCAAGAAACACACATCAGCACAAGCACCCAAAACAATGACTGCAAGCCAGACTTGGAGCAGGCCAACAGCTGTGCCCTGTTTGAAAAGAACCTTCCTCTTGCACCCTGAACTCCATATTGCAGCTTCAAAACCAAAGCTCACATCAGAAAATTCATTACAAACCATGATAAATAAGAAAAAGGAGAAAAAAGCCAAAGAAATGCAAGAATCCATAATGATATTGGGCTTGATTCAGTCGCAAGGAAACCGGCTGTTCCCGGATTCATCCACCCCTCCAGCTGACTGCCTGTGGAATTCTGACTGAATTAACCTGAAAATCACAGGGATACTCAGTTTGGAGGCAATTAATATCTGGCACCTCAGCCAAAGTGTTCCATTGTATTTCCCAACACACAAAAACTCACCTTGGTCGTGTTACCTGTAGATTTCTAAGCTTCAAACGCCGATTGGTTGTGTTTTTTATTTAATAATGTCTACTCTGTCCAAACTCTTGTTTGTATGACGTCAGAATACAACATTGGAGAATGAAGAAGGCAAACCAACTCAGACCCAGAAAACATGTAGGAAATTGCCGCTCAAGAAACCACAAATCGGCTGAGGCACCCAAAAAATGACAGCAAGCCAGAATAGGAGCAAGCCAACAGCTGTGCCCTGTTTGAAAAAGACCATTCCTCCAGTGCCCTGAACTCAATATTGCAACCTCAAAACCAAAGCTCACATCAGAAAATTCATTACAAACCATGACACATAAGAAAAATGAGAAAAAAGCCAAAGAAATGCAAGAATCCATAATGATATGTGCCTTGATTTAGTCGCAAGGAAACCGGCTGTTCCTGCATTCATCCACCCCTCCTGCTTACAGCCTGTGGAATTCTGACTGAGTTAACCTGAAAATCGCAATGAAACTCAGTTTGGAGGCAATTAGTATCTGTCACCTCAGCCAGAGTGTTCCATTGTATTTTCCAAAACACAAAACCTCACCTTGGTCGTGTTACCTGTAGATTTCTCAGCTTCAAACGCCTATTTGTTGAGTTTATTTCATAATGGCAGCTCTGTCCAAACTCTTTTTTGTATGGCGTCAGAATACAAAATTTGGGAAGGAAGAAGGAAAAACCAACACAGACGCAGAAAACATTTAGGAAATTGCCGCTCAAGAAACCACAAATTTGCTGAGGCATCGAAAAAAAATGACAGCAAGCCAGAATTGGTGCAAGACAACAGCTGTGCCCTGATTGAAATAGAACCATCCTCTTGTGCCATGAACTCCATATTGCAGCCTGAAAACCAAAGCTCACATCAGAAAATTCATTACAAACCATAAAAAATAAGAAAAATGATAAAAAAGCCAAAGAAATGCAAGAATCCATAATGATATTGGGCTTGATTTAGTCGCAAGGAAACCGGCTGTTCCCAGATACATCCACCCCTCCAGCTGTCTGCCTGTGGAATTCTGAGTGAATTAACCAGAGAATCGCAGTGAAACTCAGTTTGGAGGCAATTAATATCTGTCACCTCAGCCAAAGTGTTCCATTTTATTTTCCAAAACACCAAAACTTACCTTGGTCGTATTACCTGCAGATGGATAACCGTCAAACACCTATTTGTTGTGTTTTTTATTTCATAATGGCTACTCTGTCCAAATTCTTGTTTGTATTGCGTCTGAATACAAAATTTGGAAGGAAAAAAAAAAAAAAAAAAAAACCAACTCAGACCAGAAAACATTTAGGAAAATGCCGCTCAAGAAACCACAAATCGGCTGAAGCACCCAAAACAATGTCAGTAAGCCAGAATTGGAGCAAGCAAACAGATGTGCCCTGTTGGAAAATGAGCATTCCTCTTATGCCCAGATTTCAGTATGCCATCCTCAAAACCAAAGCTCACATCAGAAAATTCATTACAAACCATGATAAATAAGAAAAAAGAGAAAAAAGCCAAAGAAATGCAAGAATCCATAATGATATTGGGCTTGATTTAGTCACAAGGAAACTGGCTGTTCCCTGATACATCCACCCCTCCAGCTGACTGCCTGTGGAATTCTGACTGAATTCACCTGAAAATTTCAGAGCAGCTCAGTGTGGAGGCAATTAATATCTGTCACCTCAGACGATTTTATTTTCCAAAACACAAAAACTCACCATGGTCGTGTTACCTGTAGATTTCTAAGCTTCAAAACATATTTGTTGTGTTTTTTATTTCATAATGGCTACTCTGCCCAAACTCTTGTTTGTATGGCATCAGAATACAAAATTTGGGAAGAAGGCAAAACCAACTGAGACTCTGAAAACATTTAGGAAATTGCCGCTCAAGAATCCAAAGTCAGCTGAGGCACCCAAAACAAAGACAGCAAGCCAGAATTGGAGCAGGCCAACAGCTGTGCCCTGTTTGAGAAAGAAGCTTCCTCTTGCGCCCTGAACTCCATATTGCAGCCTCAAAACCAAAGCTCACATCAGAAAATTCATAACAAACCATGATAAAGAAGAAAACGGAGAAAAAAGCCAAAGAAATGCAAGAATCCATAATGATATTGGGCTTGATTTAGTTGCAAGGAAACCGGCTGTTCCCGGTCATCCACCCCTGCAGCTGAATGCCTGTGGAATTCTGACTGAATTTACCTGAAAATCACAGTGAAACTAATTTTGGAGGCAATTAATGTCTGTCACCTCAGCCAAAGTGTTCCATTTGATTTTCCAAAACACAAAAACTCACCTTGGTCCTGTTACCTGTAGATTTCTCAGCTTCATACACCTATTTGTTGTGTTTTTTATTTCATAATGGCTACTCTGCCCAAACTCTTGTTTGTATGGCATCAGAATACAAAATTTGGGAAGGAAGACGGCAAAACCAACTCAGACCCAGAAAACATGTAGGAAATTGCCGCTCAAGAAACCACAAATCGGCTGAGGCACTCAAAACAATGACAGCAAGCCAGAATTGGAGGAGGCCAACAGCTGTGCCCTGTTTTAAAAAGACCATTCCTCTTGTGCCCTGAACTCAATACGCCAGCCTTGAAACCGAATCTCACATCAGAAAATTCATTACAAAGCATGATAAATAAGGGAAATGTGAAAAAGCCAAAGAAATGCAAGAGTCCTTTGTGATATTTGGCTGGATTTAGACACATTGAAACTGGCTGTTTCCAGTCATCCCCCCGTACCACAGACTGACTTTGGAATTCTGATTGAATTCTCCGCAAAATCGGACTGACACTAAATTAGGATGGAATTAGAATCTGTTCCCTCAGCAGAAGGGTTCCCTGTCATTTTCCAAAACACAGAAACTCAACTTGGTCGTGTTGCCTGTAGATTTCTAATCCTGAAAGGGCAACTTGCTGTGTTTTTTTTTTTTCTTTCCTAATGGCTACTCTGTCCAAAATCTTGATTGTATTGCATCAGAATACAAAATTTGGGAATAAGAAGGCAAAACCAACTCAGACCCAGAAACATTTAGGAAATTGCCGCTCAAGGAACCACAAATCGGCTGAGGCACCCAAAACAATGACAGCAAGCCAGAATTGGAGCAAGCCAACAGCTGTGCCCTGATTGAAAAAGAACCTTCCTCAGGTGCCCTGAACTCCATATTGCAGCCTCAAAACCAAAGCTCACATCAGAAAATTCATTACAAACCATGATAAATCAGAAAAATGAGAAAAAAGCCAAAGAAATGCAAGAATCCATAATGATATTGGGCTTGATTCAGTCGCAAGGAATCCGGCTGTTCCCGGACTCATCCACCCCTCCAGCTGACTGCCTGTGGAATTCTGACTGAATTAACCTGAAAATCGCAGTGAAACTCAGTTTGGAGGCAGTTATTATCTGTCACCTCAGACCATTTTATTTTCCAAAACACAAAAACTCACCTTGGTCGTGTTACCTGTAGATTTCTCAGCTTCATACACCTATTTGTTGTGTTTTTTATTTCATAATGGGTACTTTGCCCAAACTCTTGTTTTTAGGCATCAGAATACAAAATTAGTTAAGGAAGAAGGCAAAACCAACTCAGACCCAGAAAACATGTAGGAAATTGTTGCTCAAGAAAAAAAATTCAGCTAAGGAACTCAAAACAATGACAGCAAGCCAGAATTAGAGCAGGCCAACAGCTGTGCCCTGTTTGAAAAAAACTATTCCCCCGGTGCCCTGAACTCCATATTGCAGCCTCAAAACTAAAGCTCACATCAGAAAATTCATTACAAACCATGATAAATAATAAAAAGCAGAAAAAAGCCAAAGAAATGCAAGATTCCATAATGATATAAGGCTTGATTCAGTCGAAAGGAAACCGGCTGTTCCCGGATTCATCCACCCCTCCAGCTGACTGCCTGTGGAATTCTGACTGAATTTACCTGAAAATCGCAGTGAAACTCAGTTTGGAGGTAATTAATATTTGTCACCTCAGCCAAAGTGTTCCATTTTATTTTCCAAAACATAAAAACTCACCTTGGTCGTGTTACCTGTAGATTTATAATCTTCAAGTGACTATTTGCTGTGTATTTTATTTCATAATGGCTACTCTGCCCAAACTCTTGTTTGCATGGCGTCAGAATGCAAAATTTGGGAAGGAAGAAGGCAAAACCAACTGAGACCCAGAAAACATTTAGGAAATTGCCGCTCAAGAAACCACAAATTGGCTGAGGCACTCAAAACAATGACTGCAAGCCAGAATTGGAGCAGGCCAACAGCTGTGCCCCGTTTGAAAAAGACCATTCCTCCGGTGCCCTGAAGTCCATATTGCAGCCTCAAAATAAAGCTCACATCAGAAAATTCATTACAAACCATGATAAATAATAAAAAGGAGAAAAAAGCCAAAGAAATGCAAGAATCCCTAATGATATTGGGCTTGATTCAGTCGAAAGGAAACCGGCTGTTCCCGGATTCATCCCCCCCTCCAGGTGACTGCCTGTGGAATTCTGACTGAATTAACCTGAAAATCACAGTGAAACTCAGTTTGGAGGCAATTAATATCTGTCACCTCAGCCAAAGTGTTCCATTTTATTTTCCAAAACACAAAAACTCACCTTGGTCGTGTTACCTGTAGATTTAAAAGCTGCAAATGCCTATTTGTTTTGTTTTTTTATTTCATAATGGCTACTCTGTCCAAACTCTTGTTTGTACTCTGTCAGAATACAAAATTTGGGTAGGAGGAAGGCAAAACCAACTCAGACCCAGAAAACATTTAGGAAATTGCCACTCAACAAACCAAAAATCTACTGAGGCACCCAAAACAATGATAGTAAGCCAGAATTGGAGCAAGCAAAGAGCTGTGTCCTGTTTGAAAAAGAACCTTCCTCTTCTACCCTGAACTCAAAATGCCAGCCTCAAATCCAAAGCTCACAGCAGAAAATTCATTACACACCATGATAAATAAGAAAAAGTAGAAAAAAGCCAAAGAAATACAAGAATCCCTAATGATATTGGGTTTGATTTAGTCGCAAGAAAACCGGCTGTTCCCGGATTCATCCAGCCCTCCAGCCTACTGCCTGTGGAATTCTGACTGAATTAACCTGAATTGAGGTAATTACTATCTGTCACCTCAGCCAAAGTGTTCCATTTTATTTTCCAAAACACAAAAACTCCCCTTGGTCGTGTTACCTGTAGATTTCTATGCTTCAAACACCTATTTGTTGTGTTTTTTATTTCATAATGGCTACTCTGTCCAAACTCTTGTTTCTATGGCAGCAGAAAAGAAAATTTGGGAAGGAAGACGGCAAATCCAACTCAGACCCAGAAAACATTTAGTAAATTGCCGCTCAAGAAACCACAAATCAGCTGAGGCACCCAAAACAATGAAGGCAAGCCAGAATTGGAGCAAGCCAACAGCTGTGCCCTGTTTGAAAAAGACCATTCCTCCGGTGCCCTGAACTCCATATTGCAGCCTCAAAACCAAAGCTCACATCAGAAAATTCATTACAAACCATGATAAATAAGAAAAAGGAGAAAAAAGCCAAAGAAATGCAAGAATCCATAATGATATTGGGCTTGATTCAGTCGCAAGGAATCCGGCTGTTCCCGGACTCATCCACCCCTCCAGCTGACTGCCTGTGGAATTATGACTGAATTAACCTGAAAATCGCAGGGAAACTCAGTTTGGAGTCAATTAATATCTGTCACCTCAGCCAAAGTGTTCCATTTGATTTTCCAAAACACAAAAACTCACCTTGGTCGTGTTACCTGTTGATTTCTAAGCTTCAAAAGCCTATTTGTTGTGTTTTTTATTTCATAATGGCTACTCTGTCCAAACTCTTGTTTGTATGGCATCAGAATACAAAATTTGGGAAGGAAGAAGGCAAACCCAACTCAGACCCAGAAAACATGTAGGAAATTGTCGCTCAAGAAACCAAAAGTCAGCTGAGGCACCCAAAAGAATGACAGCAAGTCAGAATTGGAGGAAGCCAACAACTGTGCCCTGTTTTCAAAAGACCATTCTTCCACGGCTGTGAACTCCATATTGCAGCCTCAAAACCAAAGCTCACATCAGAATATTCATTAAAACCATGAAAAAGAAGAAAACGGAGAAAAAAGCCAAAGAAATGCAAGAATCCATAATGCTATTTGGCTTGATTCAGGGGGGCGGAGCCAAGATGGCGGAATATTGAGGGCGCGCACCGATAGTCCGGGAAAATTTAGTTTAATGAAAGGGGAGTTAAGGTAGCCGCAGAAAATAGAACCAAGAAAAAATTGCAGGGGAAACCCTTCTGGATGGAGCAGCCGTGAATCGGAGGACCTACTGGGAGAACAAGGTCACCCACCGTGGGGAAGCCAAGTCGCGGGACCGAGCCGCAGAAGCCCCAGGGTCTGTGCGCCAGTGCTTCAAGGGGAGTGCATGCCACACAGACAATAGCGGGGAGACTTGGGATGCTCTGGGCACCGAGTCCACACATCGGCGCTGGAAGGGGAGGTGAGCTCAATAACCCGAGACATTGGTGGGGAAACGGGGGTCAGAATCTAGAGGGGGGCCGGAAAGTGCAGCAAACTTACTACCGGAAAGAAGGGAAAAAAAAAGCTTCGGGGTTTCTCTTCCCCCTAACCTTGCAAAGGTTACAAGGCTGCAAGGCTTGAAGAATTCCCAAGAGACAAAGAGCAGGCCTCCTCTCTGGATTTACATATCAATGGGGAAGAGTTAAGGAACTGAGTCACTACAATTCAGTAGCCTAGGCAACCCAGTGGGAGTCCAGAGGAGCCAAAGACTGGAAGCTAAATACCATCAATTCTGCACAGCCCTGCCCTGCGGTGTTACTTACCCCCTGAATAAATAAAATAAATAAATAAATAAAAAGAGAGAGATTTACCAAGCATAACCTGAGGGTGTCACCTTTGCACACCCTTAACCAGGAAGAACCAGGCAGAGCTCTCAGGCCGCACCTATCTCAAGCCTCCAAGGCTCCTCCAACAGCAGGCAGTCCACTTAACACAGACACAGTATAAAAAAAAAAAAAAAGAAAAAACCGCACAGTGACACAAGAAGAATTAACTATGCCGAGTAACAAACACAGAAATAGAGGGAGCAAGATCAACGATGACACTATGATGCCTCCAAATAAGCAAAACACCCCAAGCCAAGAGTATGAAGATGATGAGATAGAAGAAATGCAAGATACAGATTTCAAAAAATTTATGATAAGAACATTTAGAAGTTTTCAAAAGCAAATCCTTGAACTACAGAAATCCTTAATGGACAAGATTGAAAATCTCTCTCGTGAAAATGAAATTTTAAGGAAGAGTCAAAATGAAACTCAGAAACTAGTAGAACAGGAAAGTGTAATAGTCAAGAGAAATCAAAATGAAATGAAGAGCTCAATAGATCAAATGACAAACACATTAGAAAGCCTTAAAAACAGAATGGGTGAAGCAGAAGAGAGAATATCGGACTTAGAAGATAGAGCACAGGAAAACATACAGTCAAACCAAAGAAAAGAAGAGGAAATTAGAAACCTAAAGAATATTGTTGGGAATCTACAGGATACTATTAAAAAAACCAACATTCGAGTTCTAGGAGTTCCTGAAGGCATGGAGAGAGAGAAAGGATTGGAAGGCCTTTTTAGTGAGATACTAGCAGAGAACTTTCCAGGTTTGGAGAAGGACAGAGATATCCTAGTACAGGAAGCTCATAGAACCCCCAATAAACATGACCAAAAGAGATCCTCACCACGACACGTGGTAATTAAACTTACCACAGTGAAACATAAAGAAAAGATCCTAAAATGTGCAAGAGAGAAACGTCAGATTACTCTCAGAGGATCTCCAATCAGACTCACAGCTGACTTCTCATCAGAAACCCTACAAGCTAGGAGGGAATGGCGAGACATAGCACAGGTGCTAAGAGAGAAAAATTGCCAGCCCAGAATATTATATCCTGCCAAGCTCTCATTTGTGAATGAAGGTGAAATAAAGACCTTTCATAGCAAACAGAAATTGAAAGACTTTGTGGCCACTCGTCCGGCCCTGCAAAAGATACTTAAAGATGTGCTACACTCAGAAACACAGAAACACGGCCATCAATATGAAAGAAGGGAAAGGAAGAACACCTACCAGTAAAAGAGCATGGGAAGCTCAAAGCATATACTAGAAAATATTTCCGGGAAAATGGCAGGGCAAAGTCACTACATATCAATAGTCACATTGAACATTAATGGTCTGAATTCTTCAGTTAAAAGACACCGTTTGGCTGACTGGCTCACAGAACACAACCCAACTATTTGTTGCCTACAAGAAACACATCTCTCTAACAAAGAGGCATGCAGACTGAAAGTGAAAGGTTGGAAAAAGATATTCCATGCCAACAGAAACCAAAAAAAAGCAGGTGTAGCCCTATTAATATCAGACAAAATAAACTTTAACACAAAAACTGTTAAGAGAGACAAAGAGGGACACTATATAATGATTAAGGGTTCAATTCAACAGGAAGATGCAACTATTATAAATGTATATGCACCTAATTACAGGGCACCGTTCTATTTAAAAGATATGTTAAGGGACTTAAAGTGAGATTTAGATTCCAATACAATAGTACTGGGGGACTTCAATACTCCACTCTCAGAAATAGACAGATCATCCGGACAGAAGATCAACAAGGAAACAGCAGATTTAATTGACACTATTGCCCAAATGGATCTAACAGATATCTACAGAACTTTCAACCCTACATCTACAGACTTCACATTCTTCTCAGCAGCGCATGGAACCTTCTCTAGGATTGATCACATACTAGGCCATAAAGCAAGTCTCAGCAAATTTAAAAGAATTAGAATCATACCATGCAGCTTCTCAGACCACAGCGGGATGAAGCTGGAAATTAGCAACTCAGGAAACCCCAGAAAGTATGCAAACACATGGAGACTGAACAACATGCTCCTGAATGAACACTGGGTCATTCAAGAAATCAAAAGAGAAATCAAAAACTTTCTGGAAGTAAATGAAGACAACAACACAACATATCAAAACTTATGGGATACAGAAAAAGCAATATTGAGAGGCAAATTTATAGCAATAGGTGCCTATATCAAGAAATTGGAAAGGTACCAAATAAATGAGCTTTCAGCGCACCTCAAGGACCTAGAAAAACTGCAGCAAACCAAACCCAAATCTAGTAGGAGAAGAGAAATAATTAAAACCAGAGAAGAAATTAACAGGATTGAATCCAAAAAAAATTACAAAAAATCAGCCAAGCGAGAAGCTGGTTTTTTGAAAAAATAAACAAAATTGACACCCCATTGGCCCAACTAACTAAAAAAAGAAGAGAAAAGACCCAAATCAATAAAATCAGAGATGAAAAAGGAAACGTAACAACAGACACCACAGAAATAAAAAGAATCATCAGAAATTACTACAAGGACCTGTATGCCAGCAAACAGGAAAACCTATCAGAAATGGATAGATTCCTGGACACATGCAATCTACCAAAATTGAACCATGAAGACATAGAAAACCTAAATAGACCCATAACTGAAACAGAAATTGAAACAGTAATAAAGGCCCTCCCAACAAAGAAAAGCCCAGGACCAGATGGATTCACTGCTGAATTCTACCAGACATTTAAAGAAGAACTAATCCCATTTCTTCTCAAACTATTCAGAACAATCGAACAAGAGGGAATCCTCCCAAATTCTTTCCATGAAGCCAGCATCACCTTAATCCCTAAGCCAGAGAAAGATGCAGCACTGAAAGAAAATTACAGACCAATATCCCTGATGAACATAGATGCAAAAATCCTCAATAAAATTCTGGCCAATAGAATACAACAACACAATAGGAAAATCATCCACCCAGACCAAGTGGGATTCATCCCTGGTATGTAGGGATGGTTCAACATTCGCAAATCAATCAATGTGATTCACCACATTAACAGACTGCAGAAGAAAAACCATACGGTTATCTCAATTGATGCAGAGAAAGCATTTGATAAAATTCAACACCCTTTCATGATGAAAACTCTAAGCAAATTGGGTATAGAAGGAACATTCCTCAATATAATCAAAGCAATTTATAAAAAACCCACAGCCAGCATCCTATTGAATGGGGAAAAGTTGGAAGCATTTCCACTGAAATCTGGCACCAGGCAGGGATGCCCACTCTCACCACTGCTATTTAACATAGTTCTGGAAGTTTTAGCCAGAGCCATCAGACAAGAAAAAGAAATCAAAGGAATACAAATCAAGAAGGAAGAAGTCAAACTATCCCTCTTTGCAGACGATATGATTCTGTACTTAGAGGATCCAAAGAACTCTACTAAGAGACTATTGGAACTCATAGAGGAGTTTGGCAAAGTGGCAGGATATAAAATCAATGCACAAAAATCAACAGCCTTTGTATACACAAGCAATGCCATGACTGAGAAAGAACTGCTAAGATCAATCCCATTCACAATAGCTACAAAAACAATCAAATACCTTGGAATAAACTTAACCAAGGACGTTAAAGATCTCTACGATGAAAATTACAAAACCTTAAAGAAAGAAATAGAAGAGGATACCAAAAAATGGAAAAATCTTCCATGCTCATGGATTGGAAGAATCAACATCATCAAAATGTCCATTCTCCCAAAAGCAATTTATAGATTCAATGCAATCCCAATCAAGATACCAAAGACATTCTTCGCAGATCTAGAAAAAATGATGCTGAAATTCATATGGAGGCACAAGAGACCTCGAATAGCTAAAGCAATCTTGTACAACAAAAACAAAGCCGGAGGCATCACAATACCAGACTTCAGGACATACTACAGGGCAGTTGTAATCAAAACAGCATGGTACTGGTACAGAAACAGATGGATAGACCAATGGAACAGAATTGAAACACCAGAAATCAACCCAAACATCTACAGCCAACTTATATTTGATCAAGGATCTAAAACTAATTCCTGGAGCAAGGACAGTCTATTCAATAAATGGTGCTGGGAAAACTGGATTTCCACGTGCAGAAGCATGAAGCAAGACCCCTACCTTACACCTTACACAAAAATCCACTCAACGTGGATTAAAGACCTAAATCTACGTCCTGACACCATTAAGTTATTAGAGAACATTGGAGAAACCCTTCAAGATATTGGCACAGGCAAAGAATTTCTGGAAAAGACCCGGGAGGCACAGACAGTCAAAGCCAAAATCAACTATTGGGATTGCATCAAATTGAGAAGTTTCTGTACTGCAAAAGAAACAGTCAGGAGAGTGAAGAGACAACCGACAGAATGGGAAAAAATATTTGCAAACTATGCAACAGATAAAGGGTTAATAACCAGAATCTACAAAGAGATCAAGAAACTCCACAAAAACAAAACCAACAACCCACTTAAGAGATGGGCCAAGGACTTCAATAGACATTTTTCAAAAGAGGAAATCCAAATGGCCAACAGGCACATGAAAAAATGTTCAAGGTCACTAGCAATCAGGGAAATGCAAATCAAAACCACAATGAGGTTTCACCTCACCCCGGTTAGAATGGCTCACATACAGAAATCTACCAACAACAGATGCTGGCGAGGATGTGGGGAAAAAGGGACACTAACCCACTGTTGGTGGGAATGCAAACTGGTCAAGCCACTATGGAAATCAGTCTGGAGATTCCTCAGAAACCTGAATATAACCCTACCGTTCGACCCAGCCATCCCACTCCTTGGAATTTACCCAAAGGAGTTTAAATTGATAAACAAAAAAGCGGTCTGCACCCTAATGTTTATTGCAGCACAATTCACAATAGCCAAGACCTGGAACCAACCTAAATGCCCATCAATGGTAGACTGGATAAAGAAATTATGGGATATGTATTCTTTAGAATACTATACCGCAGTAAGAAACAACGAAATCCAGTCATTTGCAACAAAATGGAGGAATCTGGAACACATCATGCTGAGTGAAGTAAGCCAGTCCCAAAGGGACAAATACCATATGTTCTCCCTGATCGGTGACAACTGACTGAACACCAAAAAGGAAACCTCTTGAAGTGAAATGGACACTATGAGAAATGGTGACTTGATCAGCATAGCCCTGACTGCTAATGGACAACTTAATACATTATCCCTAATAGTATTTTTTTTTGTCTGTTCTACTTAATATGACTGGTTTAATTCTGTAATTATCACACAGTTATTCTTAAGTGTTGAAAATTAACTGAAATGTGATCCCTGTTAAACATAAGAGTGGGAATAAGAGAGGGAAGAGATGTATAATTTGGGGCATGCTCAGGCTGACTTGCCCCAATTGGTAGAGTTGGAAACATACCAGGGGATTCCAATTCAATCCCATCAAGGTGGCATGTGCCAATGCCATCTCACTATTCCAAGTGATCAATTTCAGTTCACAATTGATCATAATGAAAGGACTAAGAGTCAAAGGGAGCACATAAACAAGTCTAGTATCTGCTAACACTAACCGATAGAATAAATAAAGGGGAGAGTGATCCAACATGGGAAGTGAGATACTCAGCAGACTCATAGAATGGCGGATGTCCTAAATAGCACTCTGGCCTCAGAATCAGCCCTAAAGGCACTCGGATCTGGCTGAAAAGCCCATGAGAGTATTTCAGGCATGGAAAGCCAAGACACTCTGGCAAAAAGATCTCTGTGAGTGAGATCCCAGTGGAAAGAACAGGTCTTCAAAGAGGGAGGTGCCTTTCTCTGAAGGGAGGAGAGAACCTCCACTTTGACTATGACCTTGTCTAAACAAGATAAGAGTCGGAGAACTCAAGGGGCTTCCATAGCCTTGGAAACTCATGACTGGTGCATAGGGAGATTACTGATGCCATAAACAGGAGTGTCAATTTGTAAAGTCAACAACAGGAGTCACTGTGCACTTACTCCTCATGTAGGATCTCTGTCCTTAATGTGCTGTACACTGAGGCTTAATGCTATAACGAGTACTCAAACAGTATATTTCACTTTGTGTTTCTATGGGGGTGCAAACGATTGAAATCTTTACTTAATGTACACTAAACTGATCTTCTGTAAAAAAAAAAAAAAGAAAGAAATTATCAATTCCCAACTTGACTCTCACTGGGATTAAACATGACAATAGGTCTGATCTGATTTCATCATCATTTAAAAAAATCATCTATTATTTTTCACTTTATGTTTCTGTGTGGGAGCAAACTGTTGAAATCCTTACTTAAGGTATACTAAGCTGATCTTCTGTATATTAAGATAATCGAAAATGAATCTTGATGTGAATGGAAGGGGAGAGGGAGTGGGAAAGGGGAGGGTTGTGGGTGGGAGGGACGGTATGGGGGGGTAAGCCATTGAAATCCATAAGTCGTACTTTGGAAATTTATATTCATTAAATAAAAGATAAAAAAAAATAAAAAAAAACAAATGCAAAAAAAAAAAAAGTAAAAGGATCTGTGCTATCAAAAAAAAAAAAAAAAGGAGAAAAAAGCCAAAGAAATGCAAGAATCCATAATGATATTGGGCTTGATTCAGTCGCAAGGAAACCGGCTGTTCCCAGATTCATCCACCCTCCAGCTGACTGCTTGGGGAATTCTCACTGAATTAATCTGAAAATCGCAGTGAAACTCAGGTTGGACTCCATTAATATCTGTCACCTCAGCCAAAGTGTTCCATTTGATTTTCCAAAACACAAAAACTCACCTTGTTCATGTTACCTGTAGATTTATAAGCTTCAAATGCCTATTTGTTGTGTTTTTTATTTCATAATGGCTACTCTGCCCAAACTCTTGTTTGTATTGCGTCCGAATACAAAATTTTGGTAGGAGGAAGGCAAAACCAACTCAGACCCAGAAAAAATTTAGGAAATTGCCACTCAAGAAACCAAAGGTCAGCTGAGGCACCCAAAACAATGACAGCAAGCCAGAATTGGAGCAAGCCAACAATGTGCCCTGATGGAAAAAGAAACATCCTCTTGTGCTCTGAACTCAAAATGTCAGCCTCAAAAGCAAAGCTCACATCAGAAAATTCATTACAAAGCATGATAAATAAGAAAAATGAGAATAAATCTAAAGAAATGCAAGATTCCATAATGATATAAGGCTTGATTTAGTCGCAAGGAAACCGGTTGTTCACGGATTCATCCACCCCTCCAGCTGACTGCCTGTGGAATTCTGACTGAATTAACCTGAAAATCACAGTGAAACTCAGTTTGGAGGCAAATAATATCTGTCACCACAGCCAAAGTGTTCTATTTTATATTCCAAAACACAAAAACTCACCTTGGTCATGTTACCTGTAGATGTGTAAGCTTCAAATGCGTATTTGTTGTGTTTTTTATTTCATAATGGCTACACTGTCCAAACTCTTGTTTGTATTGCGTCAGAAGACAACATTTGGGAAGGAAGAAGGCAAAACCAACTCAGACCCAGAAAACATTTAGGAAATTGCCGCTCAAGAAACCAAACTCAGCTGAGGCACCCAAACCAATGACAGTAAGCCAGAATTGGAGCAAGCAAAGATCCGTGCCCTGTTTGAATAAGACCCTTCTTCCGGTGCCCTGAACTCCATATTGCAGCCTGAAAAGCAAAGCTCACATCAGAAAATTCATTACAAACCATGATAAATAAGAAAAAGGAGAAAAAAGCCAAAGAAATGCAAGAATCCATAATGATATTGGGCTTGATCTAGTTGCAAGGAAATCGGGTCTTCCCAGATTCATCCCCCCCTCCAGCTGACTGCCTGTGGAATGCTGACTGAATTAACCTGAAAATCCCAGGGAAACTCAGTTTGGAGGCAATTAATATCTGTCACCTCAGCCAAAGTGTTCCATTTGATTTTCCAAAACACAAAAACTCACCTTGGTGGTGTTACCTGTAGATTTATAAGCTTCAAACGCCGATTTGTTGTGTTTTTTATTTCATAATGGCTACTCTGCCCCAACTCTTGTTTGTATTGTGTCAGAATACAACATTTGGGAAGGAAGAAGGGAAAACCAACTCAGACCCAGAAACATTTAGGTAATTGCCACTCAACAAAACAAAATTGAGCTGAGGCACCCAAAATAATGACAGCAAGCCAGAATTGGAGCAAGTCAACAGCTGTGTCCTGATTGAAAAAGAGCCTTCCTCTTGTGCCCTGAACTCAATATGCCAGCCCCAAAATTCAAAGCTCACATCAGAAAATTCATTACAAACCATGATAAATAAGAAAAATGAGAAAAATCCAAAGAAATGCAAGAATCCATAATGATATTGGGCTTGATTCAGTCGAAAGGAAACCGGCTGTTCCCGGATTCATCCACCCTCCAGCTGACTGCTTGGGGAATTCTCACTGAATTAATCTGAAAATCGCAGTGAAACTCAGTTTGGAGTCAATTAATATCTGTCACCTCAGCCAAAGTGTTCCATTTGATTTTCCAAAACACAAAAACTCACCTTGGTCGTGTTACCTGTAGATTTCTAAGCTTCAAATGCCTATTTGTTGTGTTTTTTTATTTCATAATGGCTACTCTGTCCAAACTCTTGTTTGTATTGCGTCAGAATACAACATTTGCGAAAGAAGAAGGCAAAACCAACTCAGACCCAGAAAACATGTAGGAAATTGCCACTCAACAAACCAAAATTGAGCTGAGGCACCCAAAATAATGACAGCAAGCCAGAATAGGAGCAAGCCAACAGCTGTGCCCTGATTGAAAAAGAACCTTCCTCTAGTGCCCTGAACTCAATATGGCAGCCACAAAACCAAAGCTCACATCAGAAAATTCATTACAAACCATGATAAATAAGAAAAATGAGAAGGAAGGCAAAAAAATGCAAGAATCCATAATGATATTGGGCTTGATTCAGTGGCAAGGAAATGGGCTGTTCCCGGATTCATCCACCCCTCCAGCTGACTGCCTGTGGAATTCTGACTGAATTAACCTGAAAATCGCAGTGAAACTCAGTTTGGAGTCAATTACTATCTGTCACCTCAGCCAAAGTGTTCCATTTGATTTTCCAAAACACAAAAACTCACCTTGGTGGTGTTACCTGTAGATTTCTAAGCTTCAAACGCCGATTTGTTGTGTTTTTTATTTCATAATGGCTACTCTGCCCCAACTCTTGTTTGTATTGTGTCAGAATACAAAATTTGGGAAGGAAGAAGGCAAAACCAACTCAGACCCAGAAACATTTAGGAAATTGCCGCTCACGAAAGCAAAATCAGCTGAGGCACCCAAAAAATGACAATAAGACAGAATTGGAGCAAGCAAAGAGCTGTGCCCTGATTGAAAAAGATCCTTCCTCTTCTGCAATTAACTCCATACTGCAGCCTCAAAACCAAAGCTCACATCAGAAAATTCATTACAAACCATGATAAATAAGAAAAATGAGAATAAATCCAAAGAAATGGAAGATTCCATAATGATATTAGGTTTGATTTAGTCACAAGTAAACCGGTTGTTCCCGGATTCATCCACCCCTACAGCTGACTGCCTGTGGAATTCTGACTGAATTAACCTGAAAATCACAGTGTAACTCAGTTTGGAGGCAATTAATATCTGTCACCACAGCCAAAGTGTTCCATTTTATATTCCAAAACACAAAAACTCACCTTGGTCATGTTACCAGTAGGTGTCTAAGCTTCAAACGCCAATTTGTTGTGTTTTTTATTTCATAATGGCTACTCTGTACAAACTCATGTTTGTACTGCGTCAGAAGATAACATTTGGGAAGGAAGAAGGCAAAACCATCTCAGATCAGAAAGCATTTAGGAAATTGCCGCTCAAGAAACCAAACTCAGCTGAGGCACCCAAACCAATGACAGTAAGCCAGACTGGAGCAAGCAAAGAGGTGTGACCTGATTGAAAAAGAACCATCCTCTTCTGCCCTGAGCTCCATATTGCATCCTCAAAATAAAGCTCACATCAGAAAATTCATTACAAACCATGATGAATAAGAAAAAGGTGAAAAAATCCAAAGAAATGCAAGAATCCATAATGATATTAGGCTTGATTTAGTCGTAAGTAAACCGGCTGTTCCCGGATTCATCCACCCCTCCAGCCGACTGCCTGTGGAATTCTGAATGAATTAACTTGAAAATCGCAGTGAAACTCAGTTTGGACGCAATTAATATCTGTCACCTCAGCCAAAGTGTTCCATTTGATTTTCCAAAACACAAAAACTCACCTTGGTCGTGTTACCTGTAGATGTATAAGCTTCAAATGCCTATTTGTTGTGTTTTTTCTTTCATAATGGCTACTCTGCCGAAACACTTGTTTGCATGGCGTCAGAATACAAAATTTGGGAAGGAAGAAGGCAAAACCAACTCAGACCCAGAAAACATTTAGGAAATTGCCGCTCAGAAAGCACAAATCGGCTGAGACACCCAAAACAATGACAGCAAGCCAGAATTGGAGCAACCCAACAACTGTGCCCTGATTGAAAAAGACCATTCCCCTTGTGCCCTGAACTCAATATACCAGCCTGAAAACCAAAGCTCACATCAGAAAATTCATTACAAACCATGATAAATAAGAAAAATGAGAAAAAAGCCAAAGAAATGAAGGAACCCATAATGATATTTGGCTTGATTGAGTTGCAAGGAAACCGGCTGTTCCCGGATTCATCCACCCCTCCAGCCGACTAAGTGTGGAATTCTGACAGAATGAACCTGAAAATCACAGTGAATCTCAGTTTGGAGGCAATTAATATCTGTCCCCTCAGCCAAAGTGTTCCATTTTATTTTCCAAAACACAAAAACTCACCTTGGTCGTGTTACCTGTAGATTTCTCAGCTTCAAATGCCTATTTGTTGTGTTTTTTATTTCATAATGGCTACTCTGCCCAAACTCTTGTTTGTATTGCATCAGAATACAACATTTGCGAATGAAGAAGGCAAAACAACTCAGACCCAGAAAACATTTAGGAAATTGCCACTCAACAAACCAAAATTGAGCTGAGGCACCCAAAATAATGACAGCAAGCCAGAATTGGAGCAAGTCAACAGCTGTGCCCTGATTGAAAAAGAACCTTCCTCTAGTGCCCTGAACTCAATATGGCAGCCTCAAAACCAAAGCTCACATCAGAAAACTCATTACAAACCATGATAAATAAGAAAAATGAGAAAAAAGCCAAAGCAATGCAAGAATCCATAATGATATTGGGCTTGATTTAGTCACAAGGAAATCGGCTCTTCCCAGATTCATCCCCCCTCCAGCCGACTACCTGTGGAATTCTGACTGAATTAACCTAAAAATCGCAGTGAAACTCAGTTTGGAGGCAACTAATATCTGCCCCCTCAGCCAAAGTGTTCCATTTTATTTTCTTTTCTTTTTTTTTTCTTTTCTTTTTTTTTTTACTTTTATTTAATGAATATACGTTTCGAAAGTACGAATAATGGATTACTATGGCTTCCCCCCCATACCGTCCCTCCCACCCACAACCCTCCCCTTTCCCACTCCCTCTCCCCTTCCATTCACATCAAGATTCATTTTCGATTATCTTAATATACAGAAGATCAGCTTAGTATACCTTAAGTAAGGATTTCAACAGTTTGCTCCCACACAGAAACATAAAGTGAAAAATAATAGATGATTTTTTTTTTAATGATGATGAAATCAGATCAGACCTATTGTCATGTTTAATCCCAGTGAGAGTCAAGTTGGGAGTTGATAGTTTCTTTCTTTTTTTTTTTTTTATACAGAGGATCAGTTTAGTATGCATTAAGTAAAGATTTCAATCGTTTGCACCCCCATAGAAACACAAAGTGAAGTATATTATTTGAGTACTCATTATAGCATTAAATCTCAATGCACAGCACATTAAGGACAGAGATCCTACATGAGGAGTAAGTGCACAGTGACTCCTGTTGTTGACTTTACCAATTGACACTCCTGTCTATGGCATCAGTAATCTCCCTATGCTCCAGTCATGAGTTTCCAAGGCTATGGAAGCCCTCTGAGTTCTCCGACTCTTATCTTGTTTAGACAAGGTCATAGTCAAAGTGGAGGTTCTCTCCTCCCTTCAGAGAAAGGTACCTCCTTCTTTGAAGACCTGTTCTTTCCACTGAGATCTCACTCAAAGAGATCTTTTGCCAGAGTGTCTTGGCTTTCCATGCCTGAAATACTCTCATGGGCTTTTCAGCCAGATCTGAATGCCTTTAGGGCTGATTCTGAGGCCAGAGTGCTATTTAGGACATCTGCCATTCTATGAGTCTGCTGAGTATCTCACTTCCCATGTTGGATCACTCTCCCCTTTATTTATTCTATCGGTTATTGTTAGCAGGAACTAGACTTGCTTTGTGCTCCCTTTGACTCTTAGTCCTTTCATTATGATCAATTGCGAACTGAAATTGATCACTTGGACTAGTGAGATGGCATTGGTACATGCCACCTTGATGGGATTAAATTGGAGTCCCCTGGTATGTTTCTAACTCTACCATTTGGGGCAAGTCAGCTTGAGCATGTCCCAAATTATACATGAGAAAAAAGCCAAACAAATGGAAGAATCCATAATGATATTGGGCTTGATTCTTTCGCAAGGAAACCGGTTGTTCCCAGATTCATCCACACCTCCTGCTGACTGCCTGTGGAATTCTGACTGAATTAACCTGAAATTCACAGTGAAACTCAGTTTGGAGGCAATTAATATTTGTCACCTCAGCCAAAGTGTTCCATTTTATTTTCCAAAACACAAAAACTCACCTTGGTCATGTTACCTATAGATTTCTAAGCTTCAAATGCCTATTTGTTGTGTTTTTTATTTCATAATGGCTACTCTGTCCAAACTCTTGTTTGTATTGCTTCAGAATACAACATTTGGGAAGGAAGAAGGCAAAACCAACTCAGACCCAGAAAACATTAAGGAAATTGCGGCTCAAGAAACCAAAAGACAGCTGAGGTACCCAAACCAATGACATTAATCCAGATTGGAACAAGCAAAGAGGTGTGCCCTGATTGAAAAAGAACCATCCTCTTCTGCCCTGAAGTCCATATTGCAGCCTCAAAATAAAGCTCACATCAGAAAATTCATTACAAACCATGATAAATAAGAAAACGGAGAAAAAAGCCAAAGAAATGCAAGAATCCATAATGATATTGGGCTTGATTTAGTCGCAAGGAAACCGGCTGTTCCCGGATTCATCCACCCCTCCAGCTGACTGCCTGTGGAATTCTGAATGAATTAACCTGAAAATCGCAGTGAAACTCATTTTTCAGGCAATTAATATCTGTCACATCAGCCAAAGTGTTCCATTTGATTTCCAAAACACAAAACCTCACCTTGGTCGTGTTACCTGTAG
This sequence comes from Oryctolagus cuniculus, assembly GCF_964237555.1. NCBI lineage: Eukaryota > Metazoa > Chordata > Mammalia > Lagomorpha > Leporidae > Oryctolagus > Oryctolagus cuniculus. The sequence continues at coordinate 28,829,484 of NC_091449.1, read as the reverse complement.
ATTTCTAAGCTTCAAATGCCTATTTGTTGTGTTTTTTATTTCATAATGGCTACTCTGCTGAAACTCTTGTTTGTATGGCGTCAGAATACAAAATTTGGGAAGGAAGAAGGCAAAACCAACTGAGACCCAGAAAACATTAAGAGAATTTCCGCTCAAGAAACCAAAAGTCAGCTGAGGCACCCAAAACAATGACAGTAAGCCAGAACTGGAGCAGGCCAACAGTGCTGTTTGAAAAAGACCATTCCCCCGCTGCCCTGAACTCCATATTGCAGCCTCAAAACCAAAGCTCACATCAGAAAATTCATTACAAACCATGATAAATAAGAAAAAGGAGAAAAAAGCCAAAGAAATGCAAGAATCCATAATGATATTGGGCTTGATTCAGTCTCAAGGAAACCGGCTGTTCCCGGATTCATCCACCCCTCCAGCTGACTGCCTGTGGAATTCTGACTGAATTAACCTGAAAATCGCAGTGAAACTCAGTTTGGAGGCAATTACTATCTGTCACCTCAGCCAAAGTGTTCCATTTGATTTTCCAAAACACAAAACCTCACCTTGGTCGTGTTACCTGTAGCTTCAAATGCCTATTTGTTGTGTTTTTTATTTCATGATGGCTACTCTGTCCAAACTCTTGTTTGCATTGTGTCAGAATACAAAATTTGGGAAAAAGAAGGCAAAACCAACTCAGAACCAGTAAACATTCAGGAAATTGCCACTGAGGAAACCACAAATCAGCTGAGGCACCAAAACCAATGACAACAAGCCAGAATTGGAGCAAGGCAACAACTGTTCCCTGATTGAAAAAGACCATTCCTCAGGTTCCCTGAACTCCATATTGCAGCCTCAAAACCAAAGAATACATCAGCAAATTCATTACAAATCATGATAAATAAGGGAAATGTGAAAAAGCCAAAGAAATGCAAGAGTCCTTTGTGATATTTGGCTGGATTGAGACAGAAGGAAACTGGCTGTTTCCAGATTCATCCCCCCCTTCCACAGACAGACTTTGGAATTCTAATTGAATTCACCTCAAAATCGCACTCACACTCAATTTGGAGGGAATTAGAATCGGTCCCCTCAGCAGAAGGGTTCAGTGTCATTTTCCAAAATACAGAAACTCATCTTGCTCATGTTGCCTGTAGATTTCTAATCCTGAAAGGGTAATTTGGTGTTTTTTTTTTTTTTCTTTCATAATGGCTACCCTGTCCAAAATCTTCCTTGTATTGCATCGGAATACAAAATTTGGGAATAAGAAGGCAAAACCAACTCAGACCCAGAAAACATTTAGGAAATTACCACTCAAGAATCCACAAATCGGCTGAGGGACACAAAACAATGACAGCAAGCCAGAATTTGAGCAAGACAACAGCTGTGCCCTGTTTGAAAATGTCCATTCCTCCGGAGCCCTGAACTCAATATGCCAGCCTCAAAACCAAATATCACACCAGAAAATTCATTACAAACCATGATGAATAAGAAAAATGAGAAAAAAGCCAAATTAATTCAAGAATCCATAATGATATTGGGATTGATTTAGTTGCAAGGAGACCGGATGTTCCCGGATTCATCCAACCCTCCAGCTGACTGCCTGTGGACTTCTGACTAAATTAACCTGAAAATCACAGTGAAACTCAGTTTGGAGGCAATTAATATCTGTCACCTCAGCCAAAGTATTCCATAGTATTTTCCAAAACACAAAAACTCACCTTGGTCGTGTTACCTGTAGATTTCTAAGCTTCAAACGCCTATTTGTTGTGTTTTTTATTTCATAATGGCTACTCTGTCCAAACTCTTGTTAGTATTGCGTCAGAATACAAAATTTTCGGAGGAAGAAGGCAAAACCAACTCAGACCCAGAAAACATTTAGGAAATTGCTGCTCAAGAAACCTCAAATCGGCTGGGGCACATAAACCAATGACAGCAAGCAGAATTTAAGCAAGCCAACAGCTGTGCCCTGATTGAAAAAGAAGCTTTCTCTTTTGCACTGAACTCCATATTGCAGCCTCAAAACCAAAGCTCACATCAGAAACGTCATTACAAACCATGATAAATAAGAAAAATGAGAAAAAAGCCAAAGAAATGCAGGAGTTCTTAGTGATATTGGGCTTGATTTATTCCCATGTAAACGGCTGTTTCCAGATTCATCCACACCTCCCAGCTGAGTGAATGTATATTCTGACTGAATTAACCTGGAAATCGAAGTGAAACTCAGTTTCGAGGGAATTAGAATCTGTCCCCTCAGCAGAAGTGTTCCATGACATTTTCCAAAACACAAAAACTCACCTTGCTCGTGTTACCTGTAGATTTCTAAGCTTCAAACGCCTAATGTTTTGCTTTTAATTTCATAATAGCTACTCTGTCCAAACTCTTGTTTGTATTGCGTCAGAATACAACATTTGGAAAGGAAGAAGGCAAAACCAACTCAGACCCAGAAAACATTTAGAAAATTGCCTCTCATGAAACCAAACACCGCTGAGGCACCCAAAAACTTAAAACAAGACAGAATTGGAACAAGCCAACAGCTGTGCCCTGATTGAAAAAGAACCTTCCTCTTGTGCCCTGAACTCAATATGCCAGCCTCAAAACCAAAGCTGACATCAGAAAATTCATTACAAACCAGGATAAATAAGAGAAATGTGAAAAAGCCAAAGAAATGCAAGAATCCATAATGATATTGGGCTTGATTTAGTCACAAGGAAACCGGCTGTTCCCAGATTCATCCACCTCTGCAGCTGACTGCCTGTGGAATTCTGACAGAATTAACCTGAAAATTGCAGTGAAACTCAGTTTGGAGACTATTAATATCTGTCACCTCAGCCAAAGTGTTCCATTTTATTTTCCAAAACACAAAACCTCACCTTGGTCGTGTTACCTGTAGCTTCAAATGCCTACTTGTTGTGTTTTTTATTTCATAATGGCTACTCTGCTAAAACTCTTGTTTCTATGGCGTCAGAAAACAACATTTGGGAAGGAAGAAGGCAAAACCAACTCAGACCCAAAAACATTTAGGAAATTGCCGCTCAAGAAACCACAAATCGGCTGAGAGACCCAAAAAAGTGACAGCAAAGCAGAATTGAAGCAAGCCAACAGCTGTGCCCTCATTGAAAAATACAATTCCTCTGGTGCCTTGAAGTCAACATGCCAGCCTCAAAACCAAAGCTCACATCAGAAAATTCATTACAAACCATGATAAATAGGAAATCAGAGAAAAAAGCCAGAGAAATGCAAGAATCCATAATGATATTGGGCTTGATTTAGTCACAAGGAAACCGGCTGTTCCTGTATTCATCCCCCCCTCCAGCTAACTGCCTGTGGACTTCTGACTGAATTATCCTGAAAATCGCAGTGAAACTCAGTTTGGAGACTATTAATATCTGTCACCTCAGCCAAAGTGGTCCATTTGATTTTACAAAACACAAAACCTCACCTTGGTCGTGTTACCTGTAGCTTCAAATGCCTATTTGTTGTGTTTTTTATTTCATGATGGCTACTCTGTCCAAACTATTGTTTGCATTGTGTCAGAATACAAAATTTGGGAATAAGAAGGCAAAACCAACTCAGAACCAGTAAACATTTAGGAAATTGCCACTGAGGAAACCACAAATCGGCTGAGGCACCCAAACCAATGACAGCAAGGCAGAATTGGAGCAAGCCAACAGCTGTACACTGTTTGAAAAATGCCACTCCTCCGGTGCACTGAACTCCATATTGCAGCCTCAAAACCAAAGCTCACATCAGAAAATTCATTACAAACCATGATAAATAAGAAAAAGGAGAAAAAAGCCAAAGAAATGCAAGAATCCATAATGATATTGGGCTTTTTTAGTCGCAAGGAAACCAGCTGTTCCCGGATTCATCCATCCCTCCAGCTGACTGCCTGTGGAATTCTGACTGAATTAACCTGAAAATAACAGTGAAACTCAGTTTGGAGTCAATTAATATCTGTCACCTCAGCCAAAGTGTTCCATGTTATTTTCCAAAACACAAAACCTCACCTTGGTCATGTTACCTGTAGATTTGTAAGCTTCAAAGCCCTTTTTGCTATGGTTTTTATTTCATAATGGCTACTCTGCCCAAACTCTTGTTTGTATTGAGTCAGTTACAAAATTAGGGAAGGAAGAAGGCAAAACCAACTCAGACCCAGAAAACATTTAGGAAATTGCCGCTCAAGAAACCACAAATTGGCTGAGGCACCCAAAACAATGATACTAAGAAAGAATTGGAGCAAGCCAACAGCTGTGCCCTGATTGAAAAAGAACCTTCCTCTTGTGCCCTGAACTCAATATGCCAGCCTCAAAACCAAAGCTCACATCAGAAAATTCATTACAAACCATGATAAATAAGAAAAAGGAGAAATGAGCAAAGAAATGCGCCAGTTCTTAGTGATATTGGGTAGGATTTAGTCACAAATAAACCGGCTATTCCCGGATTCATCCACCCCTCCATCTGACTGCCTGTGGAATTCTGACTGAATTAACCTAAAAATCGCAGTGAAACTCAGTTTGGAGTCAATTACTATCTGTCACCTCAGCCAAAGTGTTCCATTTGATTTTCCAAAACAGAAAAACTCACATTGGTCGTGTTACCTGTAGATTTCTAAGCTTCAAATGCCTATTTGTTTTGTTTTTTTCTTTCATAATGGTTACTCTGTCCAAACTCTTGTGTGTATTGCCTCAGAATACAAAATTTGGGAAGTAAGAAGGCAAAACCAACTCAGACCCACAAAACATTTACGAAATTGCCGCTCAAGAAAACACATCTGCTGAGGTACCCAAAACCTTGAAAGCAAGACAGAATTAGAGCAAGTCAACAGCTGTGCCTTTTTTGAAAAAGACCATTCCTCCCATGCCCTGAACTCCATATTCCAGCCTCGAAACCAAAGCTCACATCAGAAAATTCATTACAAACCATGATAAAGAAGAAAAATGAGAAAAAAGCCAAAGAAATGCAGGAGTTCTTAGTGATATTGGGCTTGATTAATTCCCATGATAACAGCTATTTCCAGATTCATCCACCCCTCCAGCTGACTGCCTGTGGAATTATGACTGAATTAACCTGAAAATCGCAGGGAAACTCAGTTTGGAGTCAATTAATATCTGTCACCTCAGCCAAAGTGTTCCATTTGATTTTCCCAAACACAAAAACTCACCTTGGTCGTGTTACCTGTAGATTTGTAAGCTCGAATGCTTTTTGTTGTGTTTTTTATTTCATAATGGCTACTCTGTCCAAACACTTGTTTGTGTTGCGTCAGAATAAAAAATGTGGGAAGGAAGAAGGCAAAACCAACTCAGACCCAGAAAACATTTAGGAAATTGCGACTCAAGAAACCAAACATCAGCTGAGGCACCCAAAGCAATGACAGCAAGCCAAAATTGTAGCAAGCCAACAGCTGTGCCCTGATTAAAAAAGAACCTTCCTCTTGTGCCCTGAAGTCCATATTGCAGCCTCAAAACCAAAGCTCACATCAGAAAATTCATAACAAACCATGATAAATAAGGGAAATGTGAAAAAGCCAAAGAAATGCAAGAGTTCTTTGTGATATTTGGCTGGATTTATACAAAAGGAAACTGACTGTTTCCAGATTCGTCCCCCCCTTCCACAGACTGACTTTGGAATTCTGATTGAATTCACCTCAAAATCGCACTCACACTCAATTTGGAGGGAATGAGAATCTGTCCCCTCAGCAGAAGGGTTCCATGTCATTTTCCAAAACACAGAAACTCATACTGGTCGAGTTGCCTGTAGATATCTAATCCTGAAAGGGCAATTTGCTGTGTTTTTTTTTTTTTTTCTTTCATAATGGCTACTCTGTCAAAATCTTGCTTGTATTGCATCAGAATACAAAATTTGGGAATAAGAAGGCAAATCCTACTCAGACCCAGAAAACATTTAGGGAATTGCCACTCAAGAAACCACAAATATTCTGAGGCATCCAAAACAATGAGAGCAAGCTGGAATTGGAGCAAGCCAACAGCTGTGCCCTGATTGAAAAAGAACCTTCCTCTTGTGCCCTGAACTCAATATGCCAGCCTCAAAACCAAAGCTCACATCAGAAAATTCATTACAAACCATGATAAATCAGAAAAATGAGACAAAAGCCAAAGAAATGCATGAGTTCTTCGTGATATTTGGCTGGATTTAGACACAAGGAAACTGGCTGTTTAAAGATTCATCACCCCTTTCACAGACAGACTTTGGAATTCTGATTGAATTCACCTCAAAATCGCACTCACACTCAATTTGGAGGGAATTAGAATCTGTCCCCTCAGCAGAAGGGTTCCATGTCATTTTCCAAAACACAGAAACTCATCTTGGTCGAGTTACCTGTAGATTTCTAATCCTGAAAGGGCAATTTGCTGTGTTTTTTTTTCTTTCATAATGGCTACTCTGTCAAAATCTTGCTTGTATTGCATCAGAATACAAAATTTGGGAATAAGAAGGCAAAACCAAGTCAGACCCAGAAAACATTTAGGAAATTGCCGCTCAAGAAACCACAAATCGGCTGAGGCACCCAAAACAATGACATCCAGCCAGAATTGGAGGAAGCCAACAGCTGTGCCCTGATTGAAAAAGAACCTCCCTCTTGTGCCCTGAATTCAATATGCCAGCCTCAAAACCAAAGCTCACATCAGAAAATTCATTACAAACCAAGATAAATAAGAAAAATGAGAAAAAAGCCAAAGAAATGCAGGAGTTTTTAGGGATATTGGGCTTGAATTATGGCCATGTAAACGGCTGTTTCCAGATTCATCCACACCTCCCAACTGAGTGTCTTTGGTTTCTGAATGAATTAACAAATAATCGCAGTGAAACTCGGTTTTGGAGGCAATTAATATCTGTCACCTCAGCCATAGTGTTCAATTTTATTTTCGAAAACACAAAAACTTACTTGCTCGTGTTACCTGGACATATATAAGCTTCAAACGCCTATTTGTTGTGTTTTTTATTTCATAATGCCTACTCTGTCCAAACTCTTCTTTGTATTACGTCAGAATACAAAATTTTGGAAGGAAGAAGGCAAAACCAACTCAGACCCAGAAAACATGTAGGAAATTGCCACACAAGAAACCACAAATCAGCTGAGGCAGGCAAAACAATGACAGCAAGCCAGAATTGCAACAAGCCAACAGCTGTGTCCTGTTTGAAAAAGACCATTGATCTGGTCGTGTTGCCTATAGATTTCTAATCCTGAAAGGGCAATTTGCTGTGTTTTTTTTTTTTTTCTTTCATAATGGCTACTCTGTCCAAAATCTTGCTTATGTTGCGTCAGAATACAAAATTTGGGAATAAGAAGGCAAATCTGACTCAGACCCAGAAAACATTTAGGAAACTACAACACAAGAATCCACAAATCAGCTGAGGAACCCAAAACAATGACAGCAAGCAGAATTGGAGCACGCCAACAGCTGTGCCCTGATTGAAAAAGAACCTTCCTCTTGTGCCCTGAACTCCATATTGCAGCCTCAAAACCAAAGGTCACATCAGAAAATTCATTACAAACCATGATAAATAAGTAAAATCAGAAAAAAAGCCAAAGAAATGCAAGAATCCATAATGATATTGGGCTTGATTTAGTCGCATGGAAGTCAGCAGTTCCCGGATTCATCCACGCCTAAAGCTGACTGCCTGTGGAATTCTCACAGAATTAACCCAAAAATCGCAGTGAAACTCGGTTTGGAGGCAATTAATATCTGTCACCTCAGCCAAAGTTTTCCATTTCATTTTCCAAAACAAAAAAACTCACTTTGGTTGTGTTACCTGCAGATTTAAAATCTTGAAACGCTATTTGTTGTGCTGTTTATTTCATAATGACTACTCTGTACAAACTCTTCTTTGCATTGCATCAGAATACTAAATTTGGGAAGGAAGAAGGCAAAACCAACTCAGACCCAGAAAACATTTAGGAAATTGCCACTCAAGAAACCACAAATCAGCTGCGGCAAACAAAACCTTGAAAGCAAGACAGAATTGGAGCAAGCCAACAGCTGTGCCCTGATTGAACAAGACCATTAATCCAGTGCCCAGAACTCCATATTGCAGCCTCAAAACCAAAGCTCCCATCAGAAAATTCATTCCAAACCATGAAAAATAAGGGAAATCTGAGAAAGCCAAAGAAATTCAAGAGTCCTTTGTGATATTTGGCTGGATTTAGACAGAAGGAAATTGTCTGTTTCCGGATTCATCCCCCCCTTCCACAGACAGACTTTGGAATTCTGACTGAATTCACCTCTAAATCGCACTCTCACTCAATTTGGAGGGAATTAGAATCTGTCCCCTCAGCAGAAGGGTTCCATGTCATTTTTCAAAACACAGAAACTTATCTTGGTCGTGTTGCCTGTAGATTTCTAATTCTGAAAGGGCAATTTGCTGTGTTTTTTTTTTTCCTTCATAATGACTACTCTGTCCAAAATCTTGCTTGTATTACGTCAGAATACAAAATTTGGGAATAAGAAGGCAAATCCGACTCAGACACAGAAAACATTTAGCAAACTGCAGCACAAGAATCCACAAATCAGCTGAGGAACCCACAACAAGGACTGCAAGCAGAATTGCAGCAAGACAACAGCAGTGCCCTGATTGAAAAAGAACCTTCCTCTTGTGCCCTGAACTCAATATGCCAGCCTCAAAACCAAAGCTCATATCAGAAAATTCATTACAAACCATGATACATAAGAAAAAAGAGAAAAAAGCCAAAGAAATGCAAGAATCCATAATGATATTGGGCTGGATTTAGTCGCAAGGATACGGGCTGTTCCTGGATTCATCCACCCCTCCAGCTGACTGCCTGTGGAATTCTGACTGAATTAACCTGAAAATCGCAGTGAAACTCAGTTTGGAGGCAATTACTATCTGTCACCTCACCCAAAGTGTTCCATTTGATTTTCCAAAACACAAAAACTCACCTTGGTTGTGTTACCTGTAGATTTCCAAGCTTCAAACGCCTATGTGTTGTGTTTTTTATTTCATAATGGCTACTCTGTCCAAACTCTTGTTTGTATTGCATTAGAATACAAAATTTGGGAATAAGAAGGCAAATCCTACTCAGACCCAGAAAACATTTAGGGAATTGCCACTCAAGAAACCACAAATATTCTGAGGCATCCAAAACAATGACAGCAAGCTGGAATTGGAGCAAGCCAACAGCTGTGCCCTGATTGAAAAAGAACCTTCCTCTTGTGCCCTGAACTCAATATGCCAGTCTCAAAACCAAAGCTCACATCAGAAAATTCATTACAAACCATGATAAATAAGAAAAATGAGAAAAAAGCCAAAGAAATGCAGGAGTTCTTAGTGATGTTGGGCTTGATTTATTCCCTTGTTAATGGCTGTTTCCAGATTAATCCACACCTCCCAGCTGAGTGTCTGTGGTTTCTGTCTGAATTAACACGAAAATCGCAGTGAAACTCAGTTTGGAGGCAATTAATATCTGTCACCTCAGCCAAAGTATTCCACTTCATTTTCCAAAACACAAAAACTCACCTTGGTCGAGTTACCTGTAGACTTCTAAGCTTCAAACACCTATTTGTTTTGTTGTTTATTTCATAATGACTACTCTGCCCAAACTCTTGTTTTTATTGCGTCAGAATACAAAATTTGGAAAGGAAGAAGTCAAAACCAATTCAGACCCAGAAAACATTTAGGAATTGCCGCTCAAGAAACCAAAAGTCAGCTGAGGTACCCAAAACAATGACAGCAAGGCAAAATGGGAGCAAGGCAACAACTGTGCCCTGGTTGAAAAAGACCATTTCTCCGGTGCCCTGAACTCCATATTCCAGCCTCAAAACCAAAGCTCACATCAGAAAATTCATTACAAACCTTGATAAATAAGGGAAATGTGAAAAAGCCAAAGAAATGCAAGAGTCCTTTGTGATATTTGGCTGGATTTAGACAGAAGGAAACTGGCTGTTTAAAGATTCATCCCCCCATTCCACAGACAGACTTTGGAATTCTGATTGAATTCACCTCAAAATCGCACTCACACTCAATTTGGAGGGAATGAGAATCTGTCCCCTCAGCAGAAGGGTTCCATGTCATTTTCCAAAACACAGAAACTCATATTGGTTGAGTTGCCTGTAGATATCTAATCCTGAAAGGGCAATTTGCTGTGTTTTTTTTTTTCTTTCATAATGGCTACTCTGTCAAAATCTTGCTTGTATTGCATCAGAATACAAAATTTGGGAATAAGAAGGCAAAACCGACTCAGACCCAGAAAACATTTAAGAAATTGCCGCTAAAGAAACCACAAATCGGCTGAGGCACCCAAAACAATGACAGCAAGCCAGAATTGGAGCAAGCCAACAGCTGTGCCCTGATTGAAAAAGAACCTTCCTCTTGTACCCTGAACTCAATATGCCAGCCTCAAAACCAAAGCTGACATCAGAAAATTCATTACAAACCATGATAAATAAGAAAAAGGAGAAAAAAGCCAAAGAAATGCAGCAGTTCTTAGTAATATTGGGCTTGATTTATTGCCATGTAAATGGCTGTTTCCAGATTCATCAACCCCCCAGCTGACCGCCTGTGGAATTCTGACTGAATTAACCTGAAAATCACAGTGAAACTCAGTTTGGAGGCAATTAATATCTGTCACCTCAGCCAAAGTGTTCCATTTTATTTTCTAAAACACAAAAACTCACCTTGGTAGGATTACCTGTAGATGTCTAAGTTTCAATCTCCTATTTGTTGTGTGTTTTATTTCATAATGGCTACTCTGTCCAAATTATTGTTTGTGTTGTGTCAGAATACATAATTTGGGAAGGAAGACGGCAAAACCAACTCAGACCCAGAAAACATTTAGGAAATTGCCGCTCAAGAAACCAAAAGTCAGCTGAGGCACCAAAACCATGGACAGCAAGCCAGAATTGGAGCACTCCAACAGCTGTGCTCTGATTGAAAAAGAACCTTCCTCTTGTGCCCTGAACTCAACATGCCAGCCTCAAAACCAAAGCTCACATCAGAAAATTCATTGCAAACGATGATAAATAAGAAAAATGAGAAAAAAGCCAAAGATATGCAGGAATTCTTAGTGATATTGGGCTTGATTTATTCCCTTATTGATGGCTGTTTCCAGATTCATCCACATGTCCCAGCTGAGTGTCTGTGGTTTCTGACTGAATTAAAATGAAATTCACAGTAAAACTTGCTTTGGATGCAATTAATATGTGTCACCTCAGCCAAAGTGTCCCATTTGATTTTCCAAAACACAAAAACTCACCTTCGTCGTGTTACCTGTGGATTTTGAAGCTTCAAAAGCCTATTTGTTGTGTTTTTTATTTCATAATGGCTACTCTGTCCAAACTCTTGTTTGTATTGTGTCAGAATACAAAATTTGGGAAGGAAGAAGGCAAAACCAACTCAGACCCAGAAAACATTTAGGAAATTGCTGCTCAAGAAACCACAAATCAGCTGAGGCACCCAAAACAATGACAGAAGCCAGAATTGTACCACACAAACAGTTGTGCCCTGATTGAAAAAGAACCATCCTCTTGTGCCCTGAACTCAATATGCCAGCCTGTGGATTTCTAAGCTTCAAACGCCTATTTGTTGTGATTTTAGTTCATAATGGCTACTCTGTCCAAACTCTTGTTTGTATTGCTTCAGAATACAAAATATGGGAAGGAAGGAGGAAAAACAAACTCAGACCCAGAAAACATTTAGGAAGTTGCCGCTCAAGAAACCAAAAGTCAGCTGAGACACCCAAAACAATGAAAGCAAGCCAGAATTGGAGCAAGCCAACAGCTGCGCCCTGATTGAAAAATAACCATCCTCTTGTGCCCCGAACTCAATATGCCGGCCTCAAAACCAAAGCTCACATCAGAAAATTCATTACAAACCATGATAAAAAAGGGAAATGTGAAAAAGCCAAAGAAATGCAAGAGTACTTTACTGATATTTGGCTGGATTTAGACACAAGGAAACTGGCTGTTTCCAGATTCATCGCCCCTTTCACTGACTGACTTTGGAATTCTGATTGAATTCACCTCAAAATCGCACTCACACTCATTTTCGAGGGAATTAGTATCTGTCCCCTCAGCAGAAAGGTTCCACGTCATTTTCCAAAACACAGAAACTCATCTTGGTCGTCTTGCCTGTAGATTTATAATCCTGAAAGGGTAATTTGATGTGTTTTTTTTTTTTTCATAATGGCTACTCTGCAAAAACTCTTGTTTGTATTGTGTCAGAATACAAAATTTGGGAAAGAAGAATGCAAAACTGACTCAGACACAGAAAACACTTTGAATGTTGCCGCTCAAGAACCACAGATCAGCTGAGGCATCCTAAACAATGACAGTAAGCCAGAATTGGAGAATACCAACAGCTGTTCCCTGATTGAAAAGTGCCATCCTCTTGTTCCCTGAACTCAATATGCCAGCCTCAAAACCAAAGCTCACATGAGAAAATTCACTACAAACCATGATAAATAAGAAAAATGAGAAAAAACCCAAAGAAATGCAAGAATTTATAATGATATTTGGTTGGATTCCGTCGCAAGGAAACTGCTGTTCCCAGATTCATCCACCCCTCCAGCTGACTGCCTGTGGAATTCTGACTAAATTAACCTGAGAATCGCAGTGAAACTCAGTTGGAGGCAATTAACATCTGTCACCTCAGCGAAAGTGTTCCAATTTATTTTCAAAAACACAAAACCTCACCTTGGTCGTGTTACCTGTAGATTTCTGAGCTTCAAACACATATTTGTTGTGTTTTTCATTTCATAATGGCTACACTGTCCAAACTCGTGTTTGTATTGCATCAGAATACGAAATTTGGGAAGGAAAAAGGCAAACCCAACTCAGAACCAGAAAACACTTAGGAAATTGCAGCTCAACACACCAAAATTGAGCTTAGGCACCCAAAACAATGACAGCAAGCCAGAATTGGAGCAAGCCAACAACTGTGCCCTGATTGAAAAAGAACCTTCCTCTTGTGCCCTGAACTCCATATGCCAGCCTCAAAACCTAAGATGACATCAGAAAATTCATTACAAACCATGATAAACAAGAAAAATGAGAAAAAAAAAATGCCAGAATCCGTAATGATATTGGGCTTGATTCAGTCGCAAGGAAACCGGCTCTTCCCAGATTCATTCCGCTCTCCAGCTGACTGCCTGTGGAATTCTGACTGAATTAACCTGAAAATCGCAGTGAAACTCAGTTTGGAGGCAATTAATATCTGTCCCCTCAGCCAAAGTGTTCCATTTTATTTTCCAAAACACAAAAACTCACCTTGGTCGTGTTTCCTGTAGCATCAAAGGCGAATTTGTTGTGTTTTTTATTTCAGAATGGCTACTCTGTATAAACTCTTGTTTGTATGGCATCAGAATACAAAATTTGGGAAGGAAGAAGGCAAAACCAACTCAGACCCCGAAAACATTTAGGAAATTGCCACAGAAGAAACCAGAAATTGGCTGAGGCACTCAAAACAATGACAGCAAGCCAGAAGTGGAGCAAGCCAACAGCTGTGCCCTGATTGAAAAAGAACCTTCCTCTTAAGCCCTGAACTCAATATGCCAGCCTCAAAACCGAAGATCACATCAGAAAATTCATTACAAACCATGATAAATAAGAAAAAGGAGAAAAAAAGCTAAAGAAATGCAAGAATCCATAATGATATTGGGCTTGATTTAGTCCCAAGGAAACCAGCTGGTCCCGGATTAATCCACCACTCCAGCTGTCTGCCTGTGGAATTTTGACGGAATTAACCTGAAAATCACAGTGAAACTCAGTTTGGAGGCAGTTAATATCTGTCATCTCAGCCAAAGTGTTCCATTTTATTTTCCAAAACACAAAAACTCACCTTGGTCGTGTAACCTGTAGATTTTTAAGCTTCAGATGCCCATTTGTTCTGTTTGGTATTTCATAATCGGTACTCTGCTCAAAGTCATGTTTGTATGGCATCGGAATAAAAAATTTGGGAAGGAGGAAGGTAAACCAAATCAGACCCAGGAAACATTTAGGAAATTGCCGCTCAACAAAGCAAAATTGAGCTGAGGCACCCAAAACAATGACAGCAAGCCAGAATTGAAGCAAGACAACAGCTGTGCCCTGTTTGAAAAAGACCATTCCTCCAGTACCCTGAACTCCATATTGCAGCCTCAGAACCAAAGCTCATCTCAGAAAATACATTACAAACCATGATAAATAATGGAAATGAGAAAAAGCCAAAGAAATGCAAGCCTATGGAATCCAAACTGAATTAACTGAATTAACCTGAAAATCGCAGTGAAACTAGTTTGGAGACAATTAATATCTGTCACCTCAGCCAAAGTGTTCCATTGTATTTTCCAAAACACAAAAACTCACCTTGGTCATGTTACCTGCAGATTTGTAAGCTTCAAACACCTATTTGTTGTGTTTTTTATTTTATAATGGCTACTCTGTCCAAAATCTTGCTTGTATTGCATCAGAATACAAAATTTGGGAAGGAAGAAGGCAAAGCCAACTCAGACCCAGAGAACATTTGGGAAATTGCCACACAAGAAACCACAAATCGGCTGAGGCCCCCAAAACAATGACAGCAAGCCAGAAGTGGAGCAAGCCAACAGCTGAGCCCTGATTGAAAAAGAACCATCCTCTTGTGCCCTGAACTCCATATTACAGCCTCAAAACCAAAGCTCACATCAGAAAATTCATTACAAACCATGATAAATAAAAAAAAATTGAAAAAATCCAAAGAAATGCAAGAATCCATAATGATATTGGGCTTGATTTAGTTGGAAGGAAACTTACTATTCCCGTATTCATCCACCCCTGCAGCTGACTGCCTGTGGAATTCTGACTGAATTAACCTGACAATCGCAGGAAGCTCAAGAAAAAAATTTCAGCTGAGGCACCCAAAACAATGACAGCAAGCCAGAATTGGAGCAAGCCAACAGCTCTGCCCTGTTTGAAAAAGACCATTCCTCCGGTGCCCTGAACTCCATATTGCACCCTCAAAACCAAAGCTCACATCAGAAAATTCATTACAAACCATGATAAATAAGGGAAATGTGAAAAAGCCAAAGAAATGCAAGAGTCCTTTGTGATATTTGGCAGGATTTAGACACAAAGAAACTGGCTGTTTCCAGATTCATCTCCCCCTTCCACAAACTGACTTTGGAATTCTGATTGAATTCACCTCAAAATCACACTCACACTCAATTTAGAGGGAATTAGAATCTGTCACCTCAGCAGAAGCGTTCCATGTCATTTTCCAAAACACAGAATCTCATCTTGGTTGTGCTGCCTATGGATTTCTAATCCTGAAAGGGCAATTTGCTGTTTTTTTTTTTTTCTTTCATAATGGCTACTCTGTCAAAAATCTTGCTTGTATTGCATCAGAATACAAAATTTGGGAAGCAAGAAGGCAAAACCGACTCAGACCCAGAAAACATTTAGGAAATTGCCACAGAAGAAACCACAAATCAGCTGAGGCACCAAAAACAATGACAAGAAGCCAGAATTTGAGGAAGCCAAAAGCTGTGCCCTGATTGAAAAAGAACCTTCCTCTTGTGCCCTGAACTCAATATGCCAGCCTCAAAACCGAAGATCACATCAGAAAATTCATTACAAACCATGATAAATAAGAAAAAGGAGAAAAAATCCGGAGAAATGGAAAATCCATAATGATATTGGGCTTGATTTAGTCACTAGGAAACCGGCTGTTCCCGGATTCATCCACCCCTGCAACTGACTGCCTGTGGAACTCTGACTGAATTAACCTGAAAATAACAGTGAAACTCAGTTTGGAGGCAATTAATATCTGTCACCTCAGCCAAAGTGTTCCATTTGATTTTCCAAAACACAAAACCTCACCTTGGTCGTGTTACCTGTAGATTTCTAAGCTTCAAATGCCTATTTGTTGTGTTTTTTATTTCATAATGGCTACTCTGCCCAAACTCTTGTTTGTATGCCTTCAGAATACAAAATTTGGGAAGGAAGAAGGAAAAACCAACTCAGACCCAGAAATCATTTAGGAAAATGCCGATCAAGAAACCACAAATCGGCTGAGGTACCCAAAACAATGACAGCAAGCCAGAATTGGAGAAAGCCAACAGCTGTGCCCTGTTTGAAAAAGAACCATCCTCTTCTGCCCTGAACTCCATATTCCAGCCTCAAAACCAAAGCTCACATCAGAAAATTCATTACAAACCATGGTAAATAAGAAAAATGAGAAAAAAGCCAAAGAAATGCAAGAATCCGTAATGATATTGGGCTTGATTTAGTCGCAAGGAAACCGGTTGTTCCCGGATTCTTCCATCCCTCCAGCTGAATGCCTGTGGAATTCTGACTGAATTAACCTGGAAATCGCAGAGAAACTCAGTTTGGAGGCAGTTAATATCTGTCACCTCAGCCAAAGTGTTCCATTTGATTTTCCAAAACACAAAAACTCACCTTGGTCGTGTTACCTGTAGATTTCTAAGCTTCAAACGCCTATTTGTTGTGTTTTTTTATTTCATAATGGCTACTTTAACCAAACTCCTGTTTGTATTGCGTCAGAATACAAAAAATGGGAAGGAAGAAGGCAAAACCAACTCAGGCCCAGAAATCATTTATGAAATTGCCGCTAAAGAAACCAAAAGTCAGCTGAGGCACCCAAACCAATGACAGTAAGCCAGATTGCAGCAAGAAAAGAGGTGTGCCCTGATTACAAACAACCATCCTCTTCTGCCCAGAACTCCATATTGCAGCCTCAAAATAAAGCTCACATCAGAAAATTCATTACAAACCCGGATAAATAAGAAAAATGAGAAAAAAGCCAAAGAAATGCAAGAATCCATAATGATATTTTGCTTGATTTAGTCACAAGGAAATTGGCTCTTCCCAGATTCATACCCCCCTCCAGCTGACTGCCTGTGGAATTCTGACTGAATTAACCTGAAAATCGCAGTGAAACTCATTTTGGAGGCAATTAATGTCTGTCACCTCAGCCAAAGTGTTCCATTTGATTTTGCAAAACACAAAAACTCACCTTGGTCGTGTTACCTGTAGATTTCCAAGCTTCAAACGCCTATTTGTTGTGTTTTTTTTATTTCATAATGGCTACTCTGTCAAAACTCTTCTTTGTATTGTCTCAGAATACAACATTTGGGAAGGAAGAAGGCAAAACCAACTCAGACCCAGAAAACATTTAGGAAATTGCCTCTCAACAAACCAAATTTGAGCTGAGGCACCCAAAATAATGACAGCAAGGCAGAATTAGAGCAAGTCAACAGCTGTGCCCTGACTGAAAAAGAACCTTCGTCTAGTGCCCTGAACTCCATATTGCAGCCTCAAAACCAAAGGTCACATCAGAAAATCCATTACAAACCATGATAAATAAGAAAAAAGAGAAAAAAGCCAAAGCAATGCAAGAATCCATAATGATATTTGGCTTGATTCAGTTGAAAGGAAATCGGCTCTTCCCAGATTCATCCACCCCTCCATCTGACTACCTGTGGAATTTGAGAGAATTAACCTAAAAATCGCAGTGAAACTCAGTTTGGAGGCCATTAATATCTGTCTCCACAACCAAAGTGTTCCATTTTATTTTCCAAAACACAAAACCTCACCTTGGTCGTGTTACCTGTAGATTTCTAAGCTTCAAACGACTATTTGTTGTGTTTTTTATTTCATAATGGCTACTTTAACCAAACTCTTGTTTGTATTGCGTCAGAATACAACATTTGGGAAGGAAGAAGGCAAAACCAACTCAGACCCAGAAAACATTTAGGAAATTGCCCCTGAAGAAAGCAAAAGTCAGCTGAGGTACCCAAACCAATGAAATTAAACCATATTGGAGCAAGCAAAGAGGTGTTTCCTGATTGAAAAAGAACCATCCTCTTCTGCCCTGAAGTCCATATTGCAGCCTCAAAACCAAAGCTCACATCAGAAAATTCATTACAAACCATGATAAATAAGAAAAAGGAGAAAAAAGCCAAGGAAATGCAAGAATTCATAATGATATTGGGCTTGATTTAGTCGCAAGGAAATTGGCTGTTCCCAGATTCATCCACCCCTCCAGCTAACTGCCTGTGCAATAATGACTGAATTAACCTGAATATCGCAGTGAAACTCAGTTTGGAGGCAATTACTATCTGTCACCTCAGCCAAAGTGTTCCATTTGATTTTCCAAAACACAAAAACTCACGTTGGTCATGTTACCTGTAGATTTCTAAGCTTCAAATGCCTATTTGTTGTGTTTTTTATTTCATAATGGCTACTCTGCCCAAACTCTTGTTTGTTAGGCATCAGAAGAGAAAATTTGGGAAGGAAGGAGGCAAAACCAACTCAGACCCAGAAAACATTTAGGAAATTGTCGCTCAAGAAACCACAGATAAGCTAAGGCACTCAAAACAATGACAGCAAGCCTGATTTGGAGCAGGCCAACAGCTGTGCCCTGTTTGAAAAAGACCATTCTTTTAGTGCCATGAACTCCATATTGCAGCCTCAAAACCAAAGCTCACATCAGAAAATTCATTACAAACCATGTAAATAAGAAAACGGAGAAAAAAGCCAAAGAAATGCAAGAATCCATAATGATATTGGGCTTGATTTAGTCGCAAGGAAACAAGCTGTGCCCGGATTCATCCACCCCTGCAGTTGACTGCCTGTGGAATTCTGATTGAATTAACCTGAAAATCGCAGTGAAACTCAGTTTGGAGGCAATTAATGTCTGTCACCTCAGCCAAAGTGTTCCATTTGATTTTCCAAACACAAAAAATTACCTTGGTCGTGTTACCTGTAGATTTCTAAGCTTCAAATGCCTATTTGTTGTGTTTTTTATTTCATAATGGCTACTCTGCCGAAACTCTTGTTTGTATGGCGTCAGAATACAAAATTTGGGAAGGAAGAAGGCAAAACCAATTCAGACCCAGAAAACATTCAGGAAATTGCCGATCAAGAAACCAAAAGTCACCTGAGGCACCCAAAACAATGACAGCAAGCCAGAATTGGAGCAGGCCAACAGCTGTGCCTTGTTTGAAAAAGACCATTCCCACGGAGCCCTTAACTCCATATTGCAGCCTCAAAACCAAAGCTCACATCAGAAAATTCATTACAAACCTTGATAAATAAGAAAACGGAGAAAGAAGCCAAAGAAATGCAAGAATCCATAATGACATTGGGCTTGATTCAGTCGCAAGGAAACCGGCTGTTCCCGGATCATTCACTCCTCCAGCTGACTCCCTGTGCAATTCTGACTGAATTAACCTGAAAATTGCAGTGAAACTCAGTTTGGAGGCAATTAGTATCTGTCACCTCAGCCAAATTGTTCCATTTGATTTTCCAAAACACAAAACCTCACCTTGGTCATGTTACCTGTAGATTTCTAAGCTTTAAATGCCTATTTGTTGCGTTTTTTCTTTCATAATGGCTACTCTGCCCAAACTCTTGTTTGTAAGGCATCAGAATAGAAAATTTGGGAAGGAAGAAGGTAAAACGAACTCAGACCCAGAAAACATTTAGGATATTGCCACTCAAGAAACCACAAATCAGCTGAGGTACCCAAAACAATGACAGCAAGCCAGAATTGGAGCAGGGCAACAGCTGTGCCCTGTTTGAAAAAGACCATTCTTTTAGTGCCATGAACTCCATATTGCAGCCTCAAAACCAAATTCACATCAGAAATTTCATTACAAACCATGATAAATAAGGGAAATATGAAAAAGCCAAAGAAATGCAAGAGTCCTTTGTGATACTTGGTGGGATTAGACACAAGGAAACTGGCTGTTTCCTGATTCATCCCCCCATCCACAGACTGACTTTGGAATTCTGATTGAATTCACCTCAAAATCCCACTCACATTCAATTTGGATGAATTAGTATCTGTCCCCTCAGCAGAAGGGTTCCATGTCATTTTCCAAACCACAGAAACTCATCTTGGTCATGTTGCCTGTAGATTTCCAATCCTGAAAGGCCAATTTGCTGTGTTTTTTGTTTTCTTTCATAATGGCTACACTGTCCAGAATCTTGCTTGTATTGCATGAGAATACACAATTTGGGAAGGAAGAAGGCAAAATCAACTCAGACCCAGAAAATATTCAGCAAACTGACCCTCAAGAAACCAAAAGTCAGCTGAGGCACCCAACAATGACAGCAAGCCAGAATTGGAGCAAGCCAACACCTGTGCCCTGATTGAAAAAGACCATTCCCCTTGTGCCCTGAACGCAATATACCAGCCTTAAAACCAAAGCTCACATCAGAAAATTCATTACAAACCAAGATAAATTAGAAAAAGGAGAAAAAAGCCAAAGAAATGCAAGAACCCATAATGATATTGGGCTTATTTCAGTCGCAAGGAAACGGGCTGTTCCCGGATTCATCCACCCCTCCAGCTGACTGCCTTTGGAATTCTGACTGAATTAACCTGGAAATCGCAGTGAAACTCAGTTTGGAGGCAATTAATATCTGTCACATCAGCCAAAGTGTTCCATTTGATTTTCCAAAACACAAAAACTAACCTTGGTCGTGTTACCTGTAGATTTCTAAGCTTTGAATGCCTATTTGTTGTGTTTTTTTTTATTTCATAATGGCTACGCAGCCCAAACTCTTGTTTGTATGGCAGCAGAAAAGAATTTTGGGAAGGAAGACGGCAAAACCAACTCAGACCCAGAAAACATTCAGGAAATTGCTGCTCAAGAAACCAAAAGTGAGCTGAGGAACCCAAAACAATGACAGCAAGCCAGAATTGGAGCTGGCCAACAGCTGTGCCCTGATTGAAAAAGACCATTCCCCCGGTGCCCTGAAGTCCATATTGCAGCCTCAAAACCAAAGCTCACATCAGAAAATTCATAACAAACCATGATAAACAAGAAAAAGGAGAAAAAAGCCAAAGAAATGCAAGAATCCATAATGATATTGGGCTTGATGTAGTCGCAAGGAAACTGGCTGTTCCCGGATTCATCCACCCCTCCAGCTGACTGCCTGTGGTATTCTGACTGAATTCACCTGAAAATCGCAGTGAAACTCAGTTTGGAGGCAATTACTATCTGTCACCTCAGCCAAAGTGTTCCATTTTATTTTCCAAAACACAAAACCTCACCTTGGTCATGTTACCTGTAGATTTCTAAGCTTCGATCACCTATTTGTTGTGTTTTTTATTTCATAATGGCTAATCTGCCCAAACTCTTGTTTGTAATGCGACAGAATACAAAATTTGGGAAGGAAGAAGGCAAAACCAACTCAGACCCAGAAAACATTTAGGAAATTGCCACTCAACAAACCAAAATTGAGCTGAGGCATGCAAAACAAGACAGCAAGCCAGAATTGGAGCAAGCCAAGAGCTGTGCCCTGTTTAAAAAAAAAAAAACCTTACTCTTGTGCCCTGAACTCCATATTGCAGCCTCAAAACCAAATCTCACATCAGAACATTCATTACAAAGCATGATAAATCCGAAAAATGAGAAAAAATACAAAGAAATGCAAGAGCCCTTTCTGATATTTGGCTGCATTTAGTCGCAAGGAAACCGGCTGTTCCAGGATTCATCCACCCCTCCTGCTGACTGCCTGTGGAATTCTCACTGAATTAACCTGAAAATCGCAGTGAAACTCAGCTTGGAGGCAATTAATATCTGTCACCTCAGCCAAAGTGTTCCATTTTATTTTCCAAAACACAAAAACTCACCTTGGTCGTGTTACGAGTAGACTTATAAGTTTCAAACGACTATTTGTTGTGTTTTTTATTTCATAATGCCTACTCTGCCCAAACTCTTGTTTGTATTGTGTCAGAATACAAAATTTGGGAAGGAAGAAGGCAAAACCAACTCAGTCCCAGAAAACATTTAGGACATTGCCGCTCAAGAAACCAAAAGTCAGCTGAGGCTCCCAAAACAATGACAGCAAGCCAGAATTGGAGCAAGCCAACATCTGTACCCTGTTTGAAACAGACCATTCCTCCGGTGCCCTGAACTCTACATTGCAACCTCAAAACCAAAGCTCACATCAGAAATTTCATTACAAACCATGATAAAAAATGGAAATGTGAAAAAGCCAAAGAAATGCAAGAGTCCTTTGTGATACTTGGCGGGATTTAGAAACAAGGAAACTGGCTGTTTCCGGATTCATCCCCCCATCCACAGACTGACTTTGGAATTCTGATTGAATTCACCTCAAAATTGCACTCACACTCAATTTGGAGGAAATTAGTATCTGTCCCCTCAGCAGAAGGAGTCCAAGTCATTTTCCGAAACACAGAAACTCATCTTGATTGTGCTGCCTGTACAGTTCTAAACATGAAAGGCCAATTTGCTTTGTTTTTTTTTTTTTTCTTTCATAATGGCTACTCTGTCAAAATCTTGCTTGTATTGCATCAGAATACAAAATTTGGGAATAAGCAGGCAAAACTAACTCAGACCCAAAAAACATTTAGCATATTGCCACTCAAGAATCCACAAATCAGCTGAGGCACCCAAAATAATGACAGCAAGCCAGAATTGGTGCAAACCAACAGCTGTGCCCTGATTGAAAAACAACCTTCCTCTTGTGCCCTGAACTGAATATGCCAGCTTAAAACCAAAGCTCACATCAGAAAACTCATTACAAACCATGATATATAAGAAAAATGAGAAAAAAGCCAAAGAAACGCAAGAATCCATAATGATATTGGGCTTGATTTATTCCTATGTAAACAGCTGTTTCCAGATTCATCCACAACTCCCAGCTGAGTGACTAGGGATTCTGACTGAATTAACCTCAAAATCGCAGTGAAATTCGGTTTGGAGACAATTAATATCTGTCACCTCAGCCAAAGTGTTCCATTTAATTTTCCAAAACACAAAAACTCACCTTGGTCATGTTACCTATAGATTTCTAAGCTTCAAACGCCTATTTGTTGTGTTTTTTATTTCATAATGGTTACTCTGAACAAACTCTTGCTTGTATTGCATCAGAATACAAAATTTGGGAAAGAAGAAGGCAAAACAAAATGAGACTCAGAAAACGTTTAGGAAATTGCCGCTCAAGAAACCAAAAGTCAGCTGAGGCACCCAAAACCATGACAGCAAGCCAGAATTGGAGCAAGCCAACAGCTGTGCCCTGATTGAAAAAGGCCATTCTTCCGGTACCCTGAACTCCATATTCCAGCCTCAAAACCAAAGCTCACATCAGGAAATTCATTACAAACCATGATAAATAAGAAAAATGAGAAAACCGCCAAAGAAATGCAAGAATCCATAATGATATTGGGTTTGATTTAGTTGCAAGGAAACCGGCTGTTCCCAGATTCATCCACCACTAAAGCTGACTGCCTGTGGAATTCTGACTGAATTAACCTGACAATCGCAGTGAAACTCAAGAAACCAAATTTCAGCTGAGGCACCCAAAACAAAGACAATAGCCAGAATTGGAGCACACCAACAGCTGTGCCCTGTTTGAAAAAGACCATTCCTCCGGTGCCCTGAACTCTATATTGCAGTCTCAAAACCAAAGCTCACATCAGAAAATTCATTACAAACCATGATAAATAAGGGAAATGTGAAAAAGCCAAAGAAATGCAAGAGTCCTTTGTGATATTTGGCTGGATGTAGACACAAAGAAACTGGCTGTTTCCAGATTCATCCCCCCCTTCCACAGACTGACTTTGGAATTCGGATTGAATTCACCTCAAAATCGCTCTCACACTCCATTTGGAGGGAATTAGAATCTGTCACCTCAGCAGAAGCGTTCCATGTCATTTTCCAAATCACAGAATCTCATCTTGCTTGTGTTGCCTATGGATTTCTAATCCTGAAAGGTCAATTTGCTGTTTTTTTTTTTTTTCTTTCATAATGGCTACTCTGTCCAAAATCTTGCTTGTATTGCATCAGAATACAAAATTTGGGAAATAAGAAGGCAAAACCAACTCAGACCCCGAAAACATTTAGGAAATTGCCACACAAGAAACCACAAATCTGCTGAGGCACCCAAAACAATGACAGCAAGCCAGAAGTGGAGCAAGCCAACAGCTGTGCCCTGATTGAAAAAGAACCTTCCTCTTGTGCCCTGAACTCAATATGCCAGCCTCAAAACCAAAGCTCACATCAGAAAATTCATTACAAACCATGATAAATAAGAAAAAAGAGAAAAAGCCAAAGAAATGCAAGAATCCATAATGATATAGGGCTTGATTTAGTCGCTAGGAAACCGGCTGTTCCCGGATTCATCCACCCCTCCAGCTGACTGCCTGTGGAATTCTGACTGAATTAACCTGAAAATCACAGTGAAACTCAGTTTGGAGGCAATTAATATCTGTCACCTCAGCCAAAGTGTTCCATTTTATTTTCATAAACACAAAAACTCACCTTGGTCATGTTACCTGTAGATTTCTAAGCTTCAAACGCCTATTTGTTGTGGTTTTTATTTCATAATGGCTATTCTGTACAAACTCTTCTTTGCATTGCATCAGAATACAAAATTTGGGAAGGAAGAAGGCAAAGCCAACTCAGACCCCGAAAACATTTGGGAAATTGCCAAACAAGAAACCAGAAATCGGCTGAGGCACTCAAAACAATGACAGCAAGCCAGAAGTGGAGCAAGCCAACAGCTGTGCCCTGATTGAAAAAGAACCTTCCTCTTGTGCCCTGAACTCAATATGCCAGCCTCAAAACCAAAGCTCACATCAGAAAATACATTACAAACCATGATAAATAAGAAAAAAGAGAACAAAGCCAAAGAAATGCAAGAATCCATAATGATATTGGGTTTGATTTAGTTGCAAGGAAACCGGCTGTTCCCAGATTCATCCACCACTAAAGCTGACTGCCTGTGGAATTCTGACTGAATTAACCTGAAAATCCCAGTGAAACTCAAGAAACCAAATTTCAGCTGAGGCACCCAAAACAAAGACAGTAGCCAGAATTGGAGCACACCAACAGCTGTGCCCTGTTTAAAAAGACCATTCCTCCAGTGCCCTGAACTCCATATTGTAGCCTCAAAACCAAAATTCACATCAGAATATTCATTACAAAGCATGATAAATAAGGGAAATGTGAAAAAGCCAAAGAAATGCAAGAGTCCTTTGTGATATTTGGCTGGATGTAGACACAAAGAAACTGGCTGTTTCCAGATTCATCCCCCCCTTCCACAGACTGACTTTGGAATTCTGATTGAATTCACCTCACAATCGCACGCACACTCATTTTGGAGGGAATTAGAATCTGTCCCCTCAGCAGAAGCGTTCCATGTCATTTTCCAAAACACAGAAACTCATCTTGGTCGTGTTGCCTGTAGATTTCTAATCCTGAAAGGTCAATTTGCTGTGTTTTTTTTTATTTTTTCTTTCCTAATGGCTACTCTCCAAAATCTTGCTTGTATTGCATCAGAATACAAAATTTGGGAATAAGAAGCCAAAACCGACGCAGACCCAGAAAACATTTAGGAAATTGGCACTCACGAAACCACAAATTGGCTGAGGCACCCAAAACAATGACAGCAAGACAGAATTGGAGCAAGCCAACAGCTGTGCCCTGATTGAAAAAGAACCTTCCTCTTGTGCCCTGAACTCAATATGCCAGCCTCAAAACCAAAGCTCACATCAGAAAATTCAATACAAACCATGATAAATAAGGGAAATGTGAAAAAGGCAAAGAAATGCAAGAGTCCTTTTTGATATTTGGCTGGATTTAGACACAAAGAAACTGGCTGTTTCCAGATTCATCCCCCCCTTCCACAGACAGACTCTGGAATTCTGATTGAATTCACCTCAAAATCGCTCTCACACTCCATTTGGAGGGAATTAGAATCTGTCACCTCAGCAGAAGCGTTCCCTGTCATTTTCCAAATCACAGAATCTCATCTTGCTTGTGTTGCCTATGGATTTCTAATCCTGAAAGGTCAATTTGCTGTGTTTTTTTTTTTTTTTTCTTTTATAATGGCTACTCTGTCCAAAATCTTCCTTGTATTGCATCAGAATACAAAATTTGGGAAGGAAGAAGGCAAAACCAACTCAGACCCTGAAAACATTTAGGAAATTGCCACACAAGAAACCACAAATCAGCTGAGGCACCCAAAACAATGACAGCAAGCCGGAATTGGGGCAAGCCAACAGCTGTGCCCTGATTGAAAAAGAACCTTCCTCTTGTGCCCTGAACTCAATATGCCAGCCTCAAAACCAAAGCTCACATCAGAAAATTCATTACAAACCATGATAAATAAGAAAAAAGAGAAAAAGCCAAAGAAATGCAAGAATCCATAATGATATTGGGTTTGATTTAGTTGCAAGGAAACCGGCTGTTCCCAGATTCATCCACCACTAAAGCTGACTGCCTGTGGAATTCTGACTGAATTAACCTGACAATCGCAGTGAAACTCAAGAAACCAAATTTCAGCTGAGGCACCCAAAACAAAGACAATAGCCAGAATTGGAGCACACCAACAGCTGTGCCCTGTTTGAAAAAGACCATTCCTCCGGTGCCCTGAACTCTATATTGCAGTCTCAAAACCAAAGCTCACATCAGAAAATTCATTACAAACCATGATAAATAAGGGAAATGTGAAAAAGCCAAAGAAATGCAAGAGTCCTTTGTGATATTTGGCTGGATGTAGACACAAAGAAACTGGCTGTTTCCAGATTCATCCCCCCCTTCCACAGACTGACTTTGGAATTCGGATTGAATTCACCTCAAAATCGCTCTCACACTCCATTTGGAGGGAATTAGAATCTGTCACCTCAGCAGAAGCGTTCCATGTCATTTTCCAAATCACAGAATCTCATCTTGCTTGTGTTGCCTATGGATTTCTAATCCTGAAAGGTCAATTTGCTGTTTTTTTTTTTTTCTTTCATAATGGCTACTCTGTCCAAAATCTTGCTTGTATTGCATCAGAATACAAAATTTGGGAAATAAGAAGGCAAAACCAACTCAGACCCCGAAAACATTTAGGAAATTGCCACACAAGAAACCACAAATCTGCTGAGGCACCCAAAACAATGACAGCAAGCCAGAAGTGGAGCAAGCCAACAGCTGTGCCCTGATTGAAAAAGAACCTTCCTCTTGTGCCCTGAACTCAATATGCCAGCCTCAAAACCAAAGCTCACATCAGAAAATTCATTACAAACCATGATAAATAAGGGAAATGTGAAAAAGCCAAAGAAATGCAAGAATCCATAATGATATAGGGCTTGATTTAGTCGCTAGGAAACCGGCTGTTCCCGGATTCATCCACCCCTCCAGCTGACTGCCTGTGGAATTCTGACTGAATTAACCTGAAAATCACAGTGAAACTCAGTTTGGAGGCAATTAATATCTGTCACCTCAGCCAAAGTGTTCCATTTTATTTTCATAAACACAAAAACTCACCTTGGTCATGTTACCTGTAGATTTCTAAGCTTCAAACGCCTATTTGTTGTGGTTTTTATTTCATAATGGCTATTCTGTACAAACTCTTCTTTGCATTGCATCAGAATACAAAATTTGGGAAGGAAGAAGGCAAAGCCAACTCAGACCCCGAAAACATTTGGGAAATTGCCAAACAAGAAACCAGAAATCGGCTGAGGCACTCAAAACAATGACAGCAAGCCAGAAGTGGAGCAAGCCAACAGCTGTGCCCTGATTGAAAAAGAACCTTCCTCTTGTGCCCTGAACTCAATATGCCAGCCTCAAAACCAAAGCTCACATCAGAAAATACATTACAAACCATGATAAATAAGAAAAAAGAGAACAAAGCCAAAGAAATGCAAGAATCCATAATGATATTGGGTTTGATTTAGTTGCAAGGAAACCGGCTGTTCCCAGATTCATCCACCACTAAAGCTGACTGCCTGTGGAATTCTGACTGAATTAACCTGAAAATCCCAGTGAAACTCAAGAAACCAAATTTCAGCTGAGGCACCCAAAACAAAGACAGTAGCCAGAATTGGAGCACACCAACAGCTGTGCCCTGTTTAAAAAGACCATTCCTCCAGTGCCCTGAACTCCATATTGTAGCCTCAAAACCAAAATTCACATCAGAATATTCATTACAAAGCATGATAAATAAGGGAAATGTGAAAAAGCCAAAGAAATGCAAGAGTCCTTTGTGATATTTGGCTGGATGTAGACACAAAGAAACTGGCTGTTTCCAGATTCATCCCCCCCTTCCACAGACTGACTTTGGAATTCTGATTGAATTCACCTCACAATCGCACGCACACTCATTTTGGAGGGAATTAGAATCTGTCCCCTCAGCAGAAGCGTTCCATGTCATTTTCCAAAACACAGAAACTCATCTTGGTCGTGTTGCCTGTAGATTTCTAATCCTGAAAGGTCAATTTGCTGTGTTTTTTTTTATTTTTTCTTTCCTAATGGCTACTCTCCAAAATCTTGCTTGTATTGCATCAGAATACAAAATTTGGGAATAAGAAGCCAAAACCGACGCAGACCCAGAAAACATTTAGGAAATTGGCACTCAAGAAACCACAAATTGGCTGAGGCACCCAAAACAATGACAGCAAGACAGAATTGGAGCAAGCCAACAGCTGTGCCCTGATTGAAAAAGAACCTTCCTCTTGTGCCCTGAACTCAATATGCCAGCCTCAAAACCAAAGCTCACATCAGAAAATTCAATACAAACCATGATAAATAAGGGAAATGTGAAAAAGGCAAAGAAATGCAAGAGTCCTTTTTGATATTTGGCTGGATTTAGACACAAAGAAACTGGCTGTTTCCAGATTCATCCCCCCCTTCCACAGACAGACTCTGGAATTCTGATTGAATTCACCTCAAAATCGCTCTCACACTCCATTTGGAGGGAATTAGAATCTGTCACCTCAGCAGAAGCGTTCCCTGTCATTTTCCAAATCACAGAATCTCACCTTGCTTGTGTTGCCTATGGATTTCTAATCCTGAAAGGTCAATTTGCTGTGTTTTTTTTTTTTTTTCTTTTATAATGGCTACTCTGTCCAAAATCTTCCTTGTATTGCATCAGAATACAAAATTTGGGAAGGAAGAAGGCAAAACCAACTCAGACCCTGAA
Organism: Oryctolagus cuniculus; assembly: GCF_964237555.1. NCBI lineage: Eukaryota > Metazoa > Chordata > Mammalia > Lagomorpha > Leporidae > Oryctolagus > Oryctolagus cuniculus. The sequence goes on along the minus strand of NC_091449.1, from coordinate 28,800,601 downwards.
AACATTTAGGAAATTGCCACACAAGAAACCACAAATCAGCTGAGGCACCCAAAACAATGACAGCAAGCCGGAATTGGGGCAAGCCAACAGCTGTGCCCTGATTGAAAAAGAACCTTCCTCTTGTGCCCTGAACTCAATATGCCAGCCTCAAAACCAAAGCTCACATCAGAAAATTCATTACAAACCATGATAAATAAGAAAAAAGAGAAAAAGCCAAAGAAATGCAAGAATCCATAATGATATTGGGTTTGATTTAGTTGCAAGGAAACCGGCTGTTCCCAGATTCATCCACCACTAAAGCTGACTGCCTGTGGAATTCTGACTGAATTAACCTGACAATCGCAGTGAAACTCAAGAAACCAAATTTCAGCTGAGGCACCCAAAACAAAGACAATAGCCAGAATTGGAGCACACCAACAGCTGTGCCCTGTTTGAAAAAGACCATTCCTCCGGTGCCCTGAACTCTATATTGCAGTCTCAAAACCAAAGCTCACATCAGAAAATTCATTACAAACCATGATAAATAAGGGAAATGTGAAAAAGCCAAAGAAATGCAAGAGTCCTTTGTGATATTTGGCTGGATGTAGACACAAAGAAACTGGCTGTTTCCAGATTCATCCCCCCCTTCCACAGACTGACTTTGGAATTCGGATTGAATTCACCTCAAAATCGCTCTCACACTCCATTTGGAGGGAATTAGAATCTGTCACCTCAGCAGAAGCGTTCCATGTCATTTTCCAAATCACAGAATCTCATCTTGCTTGTGTTGCCTATGGATTTCTAATCCTGAAAGGTCAATTTGCTGTTTTTTTTTTTTTCTTTCATAATGGCTACTCTGTCCAAAATCTTGCTTGTATTGCATCAGAATACAAAATTTGGGAAATAAGAAGGCAAAACCAACTCAGACCCCGAAAACATTTAGGAAATTGCCACACAAGAAACCACAAATCTGCTGAGGCACCCAAAACAATGACAGCAAGCCAGAAGTGGAGCAAGCCAACAGCTGTGCCCTGATTGAAAAAGAACCTTCCTCTTGTGCCCTGAACTCAATATGCCAGCCTCAAAACCAAAGCTCACATCAGAAAATTCATTACAAACCATGATAAATAAGGGAAATGTGAAAAAGCCAAAGAAATGCAAGAATCCATAATGATATAGGGCTTGATTTAGTCGCTAGGAAACCGGCTGTTCCCGGATTCATCCACCCCTCCAGCTGACTGCCTGTGGAATTCTGACTGAATTAACCTGAAAATCACAGTGAAACTCAGTTTGGAGGCAATTAATATCTGTCACCTCAGCCAAAGTGTTCCATTTTATTTTCATAAACACAAAAACTCACCTTGGTCATGTTACCTGTAGATTTCTAAGCTTCAAACGCCTATTTGTTGTGGTTTTTATTTCATAATGGCTATTCTGTACAAACTCTTCTTTGCATTGCATCAGAATACAAAATTTGGGAAGGAAGAAGGCAAAGCCAACTCAGACCCCGAAAACATTTGGGAAATTGCCAAACAAGAAACCAGAAATCGGCTGAGGCACTCAAAACAATGACAGCAAGCCAGAAGTGGAGCAAGCCAACAGCTGTGCCCTGATTGAAAAAGAACCTTCCTCTTGTGCCCTGAACTCAATATGCCAGCCTCAAAACCAAAGCTCACATCAGAAAATACATTACAAACCATGATAAATAAGAAAAAAGAGAACAAAGCCAAAGAAATGCAAGAATCCATAATGATATTGGGTTTGATTTAGTTGCAAGGAAACCGGCTGTTCCCAGATTCATCCACCACTAAAGCTGACTGCCTGTGGAATTCTGACTGAATTAACCTGAAAATCCCAGTGAAACTCAAGAAACCAAATTTCAGCTGAGGCACCCAAAACAAAGACAGTAGCCAGAATTGGAGCACACCAACAGCTGTGCCCTGTTTAAAAAGACCATTCCTCCAGTGCCCTGAACTCCATATTGTAGCCTCAAAACCAAAATTCACATCAGAATATTCATTACAAAGCATGATAAATAAGGGAAATGTGAAAAAGCCAAAGAAATGCAAGAGTCCTTTGTGATATTTGGCTGGATGTAGACACAAAGAAACTGGCTGTTTCCAGATTCATCCCCCCCTTCCACAGACTGACTTTGGAATTCTGATTGAATTCACCTCACAATCGCACGCACACTCATTTTGGAGGGAATTAGAATCTGTCCCCTCAGCAGAAGCGTTCCATGTCATTTTCCAAAACACAGAAACTCATCTTGGTCGTGTTGCCTGTAGATTTCTAATCCTGAAAGGTCAATTTGCTGTGTTTTTTTTTATTTTTTCTTTCCTAATGGCTACTCTCCAAAATCTTGCTTGTATTGCATCAGAATACAAAATTTGGGAATAAGAAGCCAAAACCGACGCAGACCCAGAAAACATTTAGGAAATTGGCACTCAAGAAACCACAAATTGGCTGAGGCACCCAAAACAATGACAGCAAGACAGAATTGGAGCAAGCCAACAGCTGTGCCCTGATTGAAAAAGAACCTTCCTCTTGTGCCCTGAACTCAATATGCCAGCCTCAAAACCAAAGCTCACATCAGAAAATTCAATACAAACCATGATAAATAAGGGAAATGTGAAAAAGGCAAAGAAATGCAAGAGTCCTTTTTGATATTTGGCTGGATTTAGACACAAAGAAACTGGCTGTTTCCAGATTCATCCCCCCCTTCCACAGACTGACTTTGGAATTCTGATTGAATTCACCTCACAATCGCACGCACACTCATTTTGGAGGGAATTAGAATCTGTCCCCTCAGCAGAAGCGTTCCATGTCATTTTCCAAAACACAGAAACTCATCTTGGTCGTGTTGCCTGTAGATTTCTAATCCTGAAAGGTCAATTTGCTGTGTTTTTTTTTATTTTTTCTTTCCTAATGGCTACTCTCCAAAATCTTGCTTGTATTGCATCAGAATACAAAATTTGGGAATAAGAAGCCAAAACCGACGCAGACCCAGAAAACATTTAGGAAATTGGCACTCAAGAAACCACAAATTGGCTGAGGCACCCAAAACAATGACAGCAAGACAGAATTGGAGCAAGCCAACAGCTGTGCCCTGATTGAAAAAGAACCTTCCTCTTGTGCCCTGAACTCAATATGCCAGCCTCAAAACCAAAGCTCACATCAGAAAATTCAATACAAACCATGATAAATAAGGGAAATGTGAAAAAGGCAAAGAAATGCAAGAGTCCTTTTTGATATTTGGCTGGATTTAGACACAAAGAAACTGGCTGTTTCCAGATTCATCCCCCCGTTCCACAGACTGACTTTGGAATTCTGATTGAATTCACCTCAAAATCGCTCTCACACTCCATTTGGAGGGAATTAGAATCTGTCACCTCAGCAGAAGCGTTCCCTGTCATTTTCCAAAACACAGAATCTCACCTTGGTTGTGTTGCCTATGGATTTCTAATCCTGAAAGGTCAATTTGCTGTGTTTTTTTTTTTTTCTTTTATAATGGCTACTCTGTCCAAAATCTTCCTTGTATTGCATCAGAATACAAAATTTGGGAAGGAAGAAGGCAAAACCAACTCAGACCCTGAAAACATTTAGGAAATTGCCACACAAGAAACCACAAATCAGCTGAGGCACCCAAAACAATGACAGCAAGCCGGAATTGGGGCAAGCCAACAGCTGTGCCCTGATTGAAAAAGAACCTTCCTCTTGTGCCCTGAACTCAATATGCCAGCCTCAAAACCAAAGCTCACATCAGAAAATTCATTACAAACCATGATAAATAAGAAAAAAGAGAAAAAGCCAAAGAAATGCAAGAATCCATAATGATATTGGGTTTGATTTAGTTGCAAGGAAACCGGCTGTTCCCAGATTCATCCACCACTAAAGCTGACTGCCTGTGGAATTCTGACTGAATTAACCTGACAATCGCAGTGAAACTCAAGAAACCAAATTTCAGCTGAGGCACCCAAAACAAAGACAATAGCCAGAATTGGAGCACACCAACAGCTGTGCCCTGTTTGAAAAAGACCATTCCTCCGGTGCCCTGAACTCTATATTGCAGTCTCAAAACCAAAGCTCACATCAGAAAATTCATTACAAACCATGATAAATAAGGGAAATGTGAAAAAGCCAAAGAAATGCAAGAGTCCTTTGTGATATTTGGCTGGATGTAGACACAAAGAAACTGGCTGTTTCCAGATTCATCCCCCCCTTCCACAGACTGACTTTGGAATTCGGATTGAATTCACCTCAAAATCGCTCTCACACTCCATTTGGAGGGAATTAGAATCTGTCACCTCAGCAGAAGCGTTCCATGTCATTTTCCAAATCACAGAATCTCATCTTGCTTGTGTTGCCTATGGATTTCTAATCCTGAAAGGTCAATTTGCTGTTTTTTTTTTTTTCTTTCATAATGGCTACTCTGTCCAAAATCTTGCTTGTATTGCATCAGAATACAAAATTTGGGAAATAAGAAGGCAAAACCAACTCAGACCCCGAAAACATTTAGGAAATTGCCACACAAGAAACCACAAATCTGCTGAGGCACCCAAAACAATGACAGCAAGCCAGAAGTGGAGCAAGCCAACAGCTGTGCCCTGATTGAAAAAGAACCTTCCTCTTGTGCCCTGAACTCAATATGCCAGCCTCAAAACCAAAGCTCACATCAGAAAATTCATTACAAACCATGATAAATAAGGGAAATGTGAAAAAGCCAAAGAAATGCAAGAATCCATAATGATATAGGGCTTGATTTAGTCGCTAGGAAACCGGCTGTTCCCGGATTCATCCACCCCTCCAGCTGACTGCCTGTGGAATTCTGACTGAATTAACCTGAAAATCACAGTGAAACTCAGTTTGGAGGCAATTAATATCTGTCACCTCAGCCAAAGTGTTCCATTTTATTTTCATAAACACAAAAACTCACCTTGGTCATGTTACCTGTAGATTTCTAAGCTTCAAACGCCTATTTGTTGTGGTTTTTATTTCATAATGGCTATTCTGTACAAACTCTTCTTTGCATTGCATCAGAATACAAAATTTGGGAAGGAAGAAGGCAAAGCCAACTCAGACCCCGAAAACATTTGGGAAATTGCCAAACAAGAAACCAGAAATCGGCTGAGGCACTCAAAACAATGACAGCAAGCCAGAAGTGGAGCAAGCCAACAGCTGTGCCCTGATTGAAAAAGAACCTTCCTCTTGTGCCCTGAACTCAATATGCCAGCCTCAAAACCAAAGCTCACATCAGAAAATACATTACAAACCATGATAAATAAGAAAAAAGAGAACAAAGCCAAAGAAATGCAAGAATCCATAATGATATTGGGTTTGATTTAGTTGCAAGGAAACCGGCTGTTCCCAGATTCATCCACCACTAAAGCTGACTGCCTGTGGAATTCTGACTGAATTAACCTGAAAATCCCAGTGAAACTCAAGAAACCAAATTTCAGCTGAGGCACCCAAAACAAAGACAGTAGCCAGAATTGGAGCACACCAACAGCTGTGCCCTGTTTAAAAAGACCATTCCTCCAGTGCCCTGAACTCCATATTGTAGCCTCAAAACCAAAATTCACATCAGAATATTCATTACAAAGCATGATAAATAAGGGAAATGTGAAAAAGCCAAAGAAATGCAAGAGTCCTTTGTGATATTTGGCTGGATGTAGACACAAAGAAACTGGCTGTTTCCAGATTCATCCCCCCCTTCCACAGACTGACTTTGGAATTCTGATTGAATTCACCTCACAATCGCACGCACACTCATTTTGGAGGGAATTAGAATCTGTCCCCTCAGCAGAAGCGTTCCATGTCATTTTCCAAAACACAGAAACTCATCTTGGTCGTGTTGCCTGTAGATTTCTAATCCTGAAAGGTCAATTTGCTGTGTTTTTTTTTATTTTTTCTTTCCTAATGGCTACTCTCCAAAATCTTGCTTGTATTGCATCAGAATACAAAATTTGGGAATAAGAAGCCAAAACCGACGCAGACCCAGAAAACATTTAGGAAATTGGCACTCAAGAAACCACAAATTGGCTGAGGCACCCAAAACAATGACAGCAAGACAGAATTGGAGCAAGCCAACAGCTGTGCCCTGATTGAAAAAGAACCTTCCTCTTGTGCCCTGAACTCAATATGCCAGCCTCAAAACCAAAGCTCACATCAGAAAATTCAATACAAACCATGATAAATAAGGGAAATGTGAAAAAGGCAAAGAAATGCAAGAGTCCTTTTTGATATTTGGCTGGATTTAGACACAAAGAAACTGGCTGTTTCCAGATTCATCCCCCCCTTCCACAGACAGACTCTGGAATTCTGATTGAATTCACCTCAAAATCGCTCTCACACTCCATTTGGAGGGAATTAGAATCTGTCACCTCAGCAGAAGCGTTCCCTGTCATTTTCCAAAACACAGAATCTCACCTTGGTTGTGTTGCCTATGGATTTCTAATCCTGAAAGGTCAATTTGCTGTGTTTTTTTTTTTTTCTTTTATAATGGCTACTCTGTCCAAAATCTTCCTTGTATTGCATCAGAATACAAAATTTGGGAAGGAAGAAGGCAAAACCAACTCAGACCCTGAAAACATTTAGGAAATTGCCACACAAGAAACCACAAATCAGCTGAGGCACCCAAAACAATGACAGCAAGCCGGAATTGGGGCAAGCCAACAGCTGTGCCCTGATTGAAAAAGAACCTTCCTCTTGTGCCCTGAACTCAATATGCCAGCCTCAAAACCAAAGCTCACATCAGAAAATTCATTACAAACCATGATAAATAAGAAAAAAGAGAAAAAGCCAAAGAAATGCAAGAATCCATAATGATATTGGGTTTGATTTAGTTGCAAGGAAACCGGCTGTTCCCAGATTCATCCACCACTAAAGCTGACTGCCTGTGGAATTCTGACTGAATTAACCTGACAATCGCAGTGAAACTCAAGAAACCATATTTCAGCTGAGGCACCCAAAACAAAGACAATAGCCAGAATTGGAGCACACCAACAGCTGTGCCCTGTTTGAAAAAGACCATTCCTCCGGTGCCCTGAACTCTATATTGCAGTCTCAAAACCAAAGCTCACATCAGAAAATTCATTACAAACCATGATAAATAAGGGAAATGTGAAAAAGCCAAAGAAATGCAAGAGTCCTTTGTGATATTTGGCTGGATGTAGACACAAAGAAACTGGCTGTTTCCAGATTCATCCCCCCCTTCCACAGACTGACTTTGGAATTCGGATTGAATTCACCTCAAAATCGCTCTCACACTCCATTTGGAGGGAATTAGAATCTGTCACCTCAGCAGAAGCGTTCCATGTCATTTTCCAAATCACAGAATCTCATCTTGCTTGTGTTGCCTATGGATTTCTAATCCTGAAAGGTCAATTTGCTGTTTTTTTTTTTTTCTTTCATAATGGCTACTCTGTCCAAAATCTTGCTTGTATTGCATCAGAATACAAAATTTGGGAAATAAGAAGGCAAAACCAACTCAGACCCCGAAAACATTTAGGAAATTGCCACACAAGAAACCACAAATCTGCTGAGGCACCCAAAACAATGACAGCAAGCCAGAAGTGGAGCAAGCCAACAGCTGTGCCCTGATTGAAAAAGAACCTTCCTCTTGTGCCCTGAACTCAATATGCCAGCCTCAAAACCAAAGCTCACATCAGAAAATTCATTACAAACCATGATAAATAAGGGAAATGTGAAAAAGCCAAAGAAATGCAAGAATCCATAATGATATAGGGCTTGATTTAGTCGCTAGGAAACCGGCTGTTCCCGGATTCATCCACCCCTCCAGCTGACTGCCTGTGGAATTCTGACTGAATTAACCTGAAAATCACAGTGAAACTCAGTTTGGAGGCAATTAATATCTGTCACCTCAGCCAAAGTGTTCCATTTTATTTTCATAAACACAAAAACTCACCTTGGTCATGTTACCTGTAGATTTCTAAGCTTCAAACGCCTATTTGTTGTGGTTTTTATTTCATAATGGCTATTCTGTACAAACTCTTCTTTGCATTGCATCAGAATACAAAATTTGGGAAGGAAGAAGGCAAAGCCAACACAGACCTGAAAACATTTGGGAAATTGCCACACAAGAAACCAGAAATCGGCTGAGGCACTCAAAACAATGACAGCAAGCCAGAAGTGGAGCAAGCCAACAGCTGTGCCCTGATTGAAAAAGAACCATCCTCTTGTGCCCTGAACTCAATATGCCAGCCTCAAAACCAAAGCTCACATCAGAAAATTCATTACAAACCATGATAAATAAGAAAAAAGAGAAAAAAGCCAAAGAAATGCAAGAATCCATAATGATATTGGGTTTGATTTAGTTGCAAGGAAACCGGCTGTTCCCAGATTCATCCACCACTAAAGCTGACTGCCTGTGGAATTCTGACTGAATTAACCTGACAATCCCAGTGAAACTCAAGAAACCAAATTTCAGCTGAGGCACCCAAAACAAAGACAATAGCCAGAATTGGAGCACACCAACAGCTGTGCCCTGTTTGAAAAAGACCATTCCTCCGGTGCCCTGAACTCTATATTGCAGTCTCAAAACCAAAGCTCACATCAGAAAATTCATTACAAACCATGATAAATAAGAAAAAAGAGAAAAAAGCCAAAAAAATGCAAGAATTCATAATGATATAGGGCTTGATTTAGTCGCTAGGAAACCGGCTGTTCCCAGATACATCCACCCCTCCAGCTGACAGCCTGTGGAATTCTGACTGAATTAACCTGAAAATCACAGTGAAACTCAGTTTGGAGGCAATTAATATCTGTCACCTCAGCCAAAGTGTTCCATTTTATTTTCATAAACACAAAAACTCACCTTGGTCATGTTACCTGTAGATTTCTAAGCTTCAAATGCCTATTTGTTGTGTTTTTTCTTTCATAATGGCTATTCTGTACAAAGTCTTCTTTAAATTGCATCAGAATACAAAATTTGGGAAGGAAGAAGGCAAAGCCAACTCAGACCCTGAAAACATTTGGGAAATTGCCACACAAGAAACCACAAATCGGCTGAGGCACTCAAAACAATGACAGCAAGCCAGAAGTGGAGCAAGCCAACAGCTGTGCCCTGATTGAAAAAGAAACATCCTCTTGTGCCCTGAACTCCATATTGCAGCCTCAACCAAAGCTCACATCAGAAAATTCATTACAAACCATGATAAATAAGAAAAAAGAGAAAAAAGCCAAAAAAATGCAAGAATCCATAATGATATAGGGCTTGATTTAGTTGCAAGGAAACCGGCTGTTCCCAGATTCATCCACCACTAAAGCTGACTGCCTGTGGAATTCTGACTGAATTAACCTGACAATCACAATGAAACTCAAGAAACCAAATTTCAGCTGATGCACCAAAAACAAAGACAATAGCCAGAATTGGAGCACACCAACAGCTGTGCCCTGTTTGAAAAAGACCATTCCTCTGGTGCCCTGAACTCTATATTGCAGCCTCAATACCAAAGGTAACATCAGAAAATTCATTACAAACCATGATAAATAAGGGAAATGTGAAAAAGGCAAAGAAATGCAAGAGTCCTTTCTGATATTTGGCAGGATTTAGACACAAAGAAACTGGCTGTTTCCAGATTCATCCCCCCCTTCCACAGACTGACTTTGGAATTCTGATTGAATTCACCTCAAAATCACACTCACACTCATTTGGAAGGGAATTAGAATCTGTCCCCTCAGCAGAAGCGTTCTATGTCATTTTCCAAAACACAGAAACTCATCTTGGTCGTGTTGCCTGTAGATTTCTAATCCTGAAAGGGCAATGCGCTGTGTTTTTTTTTTTTTTCTTTCTTTCATAATGGCTACTCTCCAAAATCTTGCTTGTATTGCATCAGAATACAAAATTTGGGAATAAGAAGGCAAAACCGACTCAGACCCAGAAAACATTTAGGAAATTGGCACTCAAGAAACCACAAATCGGCTGGGACACCCAAAACAATGACAGCAAGCCAGAAGTGGAGCAAGCCAACAGCTGTGCCCTGATTGAAAAACAACCTTCCTCTTGTGCCCTGAACTCAATATGCCAGCCTCAAAACCAAAGCTCACATCAGAAAATTCATTACAAACCATGATAAATAAGGGAAATGTGAAAAAGCCAAAGAAATGCAAGAGTCCTTTGTGATATTTGGCAGGATTTAGACACAAAGAAACTGGCGGTTTCCAGATTCATCCCCCCGTTCCACAGACTGACTTTGGAATTCTGATTGAATTCACCTCAAAATCGCTCTCACACTCCATTTGGAGGGAATTAGAATCTGTCCCCTCAGCAGAAGCGTTCCATGTCATTTTCCAAAACACAGAATCTCATCTTGCTTGTGTTGCCTATGGATTTCTAATCCTGAAAGGTCAATTTGCTGTGTTTTTTTTTTTTTTTTCTTTCATAATGGCTACTCTGTCCAAAATCTTGCTTGTATTGCATCAGAATACAAAATTTGGGAATAAGAAGGCAAAACCGACTCAGACCCAGAAAGCATTTAGGAAATTGCCACTCAAGAAACCACTAATCGGCTGAGGCACCCAAAATAATGACAGCAAGCCAGAATTGGAGCAAGCCAACAGCTGTGCCCTGATTGAAAAAGAACCTTCCTCTTGTGCCCTGAACTCAATACGCCAGCCTCAAAACCAAAGCTCACATCAGAAAATTCATTACAAACCATGATAAATAAGAAAAAAGAGAAAAAAGCCAAAGAAATGCAAGAATCCATAATGATATAGGGCTTGATTTAGTCGCTAGGCAACCGGCTGTTCCCAGATTCATCCACCCCTCCAGCTGACTGCCTGTGGAATTCTGACTGAATTAACCTGAAAATCACAGTGAAACTCAGTTTGGAGGCAATTAATATCTGTCACCTCAGCCAAAGTGTTCCATTTTTTTTTCCAAAACACAAAAACTCACCTTGGTCATGTTTCCTGTAGATTTCTAAGCTTCAAATGCCTATTTGTTGTGTTTTTTTATTTCATAATGGCTACTCTGTCCAAACTCTTCTTTGCATTTCATCAGAATACTAAATTTGGGAAGGAAGAAGGCAAAGCCAACTCAGACCCTGAAAACATTTGGGAAATTGCCACACAAGAAACCACAAATCGGCTGAGGCACTCAAAACAATGACAGCAAGCCAGAAGTGGACAAGCCAACAGCTGTGCCCTGATTGAAAAAGAACCTTCCTCTTGTGCCCTGAACTCCATATTGCAGCCTCAAAACCAAAGCTCACATCAGAAAATTCATTACAAACCATGATAAATAAGAAAAAAGTGAAAAAGCCAAAGAAATGCAAGAATCCATAATGATATTGGGTTTGATTTAGTTGCAAGGAAACTGGCTGTTCCCAGATTCATCCACCACTAAAGCTGACTGCCTGTGGAATTCTGACTGAATTAACCTGACAATCCCAGTGAAACTCAAGAAACCAAATTTCAGCTGAGGCACCCAAAACAAAGACAATAGCCAGAATTGGAGCACACCAACAGCTGTGCCCTGTTTGAAAAAGACCATTCCTCCAGTGCCCTGAACTCTATATTGCAGCCTCAAAACCAAAGCTCACATAAGAAAATTCATTACAAAGCATGATAAATAAGGGAAATGTGAAAAAGGCAAAGAAATGCAAGAGTCCTTTTTGATATTTGGCTGGATTTAGACACAAAGAAACTGGCTGTTTCCAGATTCATCCCCCCCTTCCACAGACAGACTCTGGAATTCTGATTGAATTCACCTCAAAATCGCTCTCACACTCCATTTGGAGGGAATTAGAATCTGTCACCTCAGCAGAAGCGTTCCCTGTCATTTTCCAAAACACAGAATCTCATCTTGGTTGTGTTGCCTATGGATTTCTAATCCTGAAAGGTCAATTTGCTGTGTTTTTTTTTTCTTTTATAATGGCTACTCTGTCCAAAATCTTCCTTGTATTGCATCAGAATACAAAATTTGGGAAGGAAGAAGGCAAAACCAACTCAGACCCTGAAAACATTTAGGAAATTGCCACACAAGAAACCACAAATCAGCTGAGGCACCCAAAACAATGACAGCAAGCCGGAATTGGGGCAAGCCAACAGCTGTGCCCTGATTGAAAAAGAACCTTCCTCTTGTGCCCTGAACTCAATATGCCAGCCTCAAAACCAAAGCTCACATCAGAAAATTCATTAGAAATCATGATAAATAAGAAAAAAGAGAAAAAGCCAAAGAAATGCAAGAATCCATAATGATATTGGGTTTGATTTAGTTGCAAGGAAACCGGCTGTTCCCAGATTCATCCACCCCTACAGCTGACTGCCTGTGGAATTCTGACTGAATTAACCTGAAAATCCCAGTGAAACTCAAGAAAACAAATTTCAGCTGAGGCACCCAAAACAAAGACAATAGCCAGGATTGGAGCACACCAACAGCTGTGCCCTGTTTGAAAAAGACCATTCCTCCAGTGCCCTGAACTCTATATTGCAGCCTCAAAACCAAAGCTCACATAAGAAAATTCATTACAAAGCATGATAAATAAGGGAAATGTGAAAAAGCCAAAGAAATGCAAGAGTCCTTTGTGATATTTGGCAGGATTTAGACACAAAGAAACTGGCTGTTTCCAGATTCATCCCCCCCTTCCACAGACTGACTCTGGAATTCTGATTGAATTCACCTCAAAATCGCACTCACACTCATTTTGGAGGGAATTAGAATCTGTCCCCTCAGCAGAAGCGTTCCATGTCATTTTCCAAAACACAGAAACTCATCTTGGTCGTGTTGCCTGTAGATTTCTAATCCTGAAAGGGCAATGAGCTGTGTTTTTTTTTTTTTCTTTCATAATGGCTACTCTCCAAAATCTTGCTTGTATTGCATCAGAATACAAAATTTGGGAATAAGAAGGCAAAACCGACTCAGACTCAGAAAACATTTAGGAAATTGGCACTCAACAAACCACAAATCGGCTGAGGCACCCAAAACAATGACAGCAAGACAGAAGTGGAGCAAGCCAACAGCTGTGCCCTGATTGAAAAAGAACCTTCCTCTTGTGCCCTGAACTCAATATGCCAGCCTCAAAACCAAAGCTCACATCAGAAAATTCATTACAAACCATGATAAATAAGAAAAAAGAGAACAAAGCCAAAGAAATGCAAGAATCCATAATGATATTGGGTTTGATTTAGTTGCAAGGAAACCGGCTGTTCCCAGATTCATCCACCACTAAAGCTGACTGCCTGTGGAATTCTGACTGAATTAACCTGAAAATCACAGTGAAACTCAAGAAACCAAATTTCAGCTGAGGCACCCAAATCAACGAAAATAGCCAGAATTGGAGCACACAAACAGCTGTGTCCTGTTTGAAAAAGACCATTCCTCTGGTGCCCTGAACTCTATATTGCAGCCTCAAAACCAAAGCTCACATCAGAAAATTCATTACAAAGCATGATAAATAAGGGAAATGTGAAAAAGCCAAAGAAATGCAAGAGTCCTTTTTGATATTTGGCTGGATTTAGACACAAAGAAACTGGCTGTTTCCAGATTCATCCCCCCCTTCCACAGACTGACTCTGGAATTCTGATTGAATTCACCTCAAAATCGCACTCACACTCATTTTGGAGGGAATTAGAATCTGTCCCCTCAGCAGAAGCGTTCCATGTCATTTTCCAAAACACAGAAACTCATCTTGGTCGTGTTGCCTGTAGATTTCTAATCCTGAAAGGGCAATGCGCTGTGTTTTTTTTTTTTTTCTTTCATAATGGCTACTCTCCAAAATCTTGCTTGTATTGCATCAGAATACAAAATTTGGGAATAAGAAGGCAAAACCGACTCAGACCCCGAAAACATTTAGGAAATTGCCACTCAAGAAACCACAAATCGGCTGAGGCACCCAAAACAATGACAGCAAGACAGAAGTGGAGCAAGCCAACAGCTGTGCCCTGATTGAAAAAGAACCTTCCTCTTGTGCCCTGAACTCAATATGCCAGCCTCAAAACCAAAGCTCACATCAGAAAATTCATTACAAACCATGATAAAGAAGAAAAATGAGAAAAAGCCAAAGAAATGCAAGAATCCATAATGATATTGGGTTTGATTTAGTTGCAAGGAAACCGGCTGTTCCCAGATTCATCCACCCCTCCAGCTGACTGCCTCTGGAATTCTGACTGAATTAACCTGAAAATCACAGTGAAACTCAGTTTGGAGGCAATTAATATCTGTCACCTCAGCCAAAGTGTTCCACTTATTTTTCCAAAACAAAAAAACTCACCATGGTCATTTTACCTGTAGATTTCTAAGCTTCAAATGCCTATTTGTTGTGTTTTTTTATTTCATAATGGCTACTCTACACAAACTCTTCTTTGCATTGCATCAGAATACAAAATTTGGGAAGGAAGAAGGCAAAGCCAACTCAGACCAGAAAACATTTGGGAAATTGCCACACAAGAAACCACAAATCGGCTGAGGCACTCAAAACAATGACAGCAAGACAGAAGTGGAGCAAGCCAACAGCTGTGCCCTGATTGAAAAAGAACCATCCTCTTGTGCCCTGAACTCCATATTGCAGCCTCAAAACCAAAGCTCACATCAGAAAATTCATTAGAAACCATGATAAATAAGAAAAAAGAGAACAAAGCCAAAGAAATGCAAGAATCCATAATGATATTGGGTTTGATTTAGTTTCAAGGAAACCGGCTGTTCCCAGATTCATCCACCACTAAAGCTGACTGCCTGTGGAATTCTGACTGAATTAACCTGACAATCACAGTGAAACTCAAGAAACCAAATTTCAGCTGAGGCACCCAAATCAAAGAAAATAGCCAGAATTGGAGCACACAAACAGCTGTGTCCTGTTTGAAAAAGACCATTCCTCTGGTGCCCTGAACTCTATATTGCAGCCTCAAAACCAAAGCTCACATCAGAAAATTCATTACAAAGCATGATAAATAAGGGAAATGTGAAAAAGCCAAAGAAATGCAAGAGTCCTTTTTGATATTTGGCTGGATTTAGACACAAAGAAACTGGCTGTTTCCAGATTCATCCCCCTCTTCCACAGACTGACTCTGGAATTCTGATGGAATTCACCTCAAAATCGCACTCACACTCATTTTGGAGGGAATTAGAATCTGTCCCCTCAGCAGAAGCGTTCCATGTCATTTTCCAAAACACAGAAACTCATCTTGGTCGTGTTGCCTGTAGATTTCTAATCCTGAAAGGGCAATGAGCTGTGTTTTTTTTTTTTTTCTTTCATAATGGCTACTCTCCAAAATCTTGCTTGTATTGCATCAGAATACAAAATTTGGGAATAAGAAGGCAAAACCGACTCAGACTCAGAAAACATTTAGGAAATTGGCACTCAACAAACCACAAATCGGCTGAGGCACCCAAAACAATGACAGCAAGACAGAAGTGGAGCAAGCCAACAGCTGTGCCCTGATTGAAAAAGAACCTTCCTCTTGTGCCCTGAACTCAATATGCCAGCCTCAAAACCAAAGCTCACATCAGAAAATTCATTACAAACCATGATAAATAAGAAAAAAGAG
Organism: Oryctolagus cuniculus; assembly: GCF_964237555.1. Classification (NCBI taxonomy): domain Eukaryota; kingdom Metazoa; phylum Chordata; class Mammalia; order Lagomorpha; family Leporidae; genus Oryctolagus; species Oryctolagus cuniculus. Next base: position 28,785,115 of record NC_091449.1, on the reverse strand, counting down.
AACAAAGCCAAAGAAATGCAAGAATCCATAATGATATTGGGTTTGATTTAGTTGCAAGGAAACCGGCTGTTCCCAGATTCATCCACCCCTCCAGCTGACTGCCTGTGGAATTCTGACTGAATTAACCTGAAAATCACAGTGAAACTCAGTTTGGAGGCAATTAATATCTGTCACCTCAGCCAAAGTGTTCCACTTATTTTTCCAAAACAAAAAAACTCACCTTGGTCATTTTACCTGTAGATTTCTAAGCTTCAAATGCCTATTTGTTTTGTTTTTTATTTCATAATGGCTACTCTACACAAACTCTTCTTTGCATTGCATCAGAATACAAAATTTGGGAAGGAAGAAGGCAAAGCCAACTCAGACCAGAAAACATTTGGGAAATTGCCACACAAGAAACCACAAATCGGCTGAGGCACTCAAAACAATGACAGCAAGACAGAAGTGGAGCAAGCCAACAGCTGTGCCCTGATTGAAAAAGAACCATCCTCTTGTGCCCTGAACTCCATATTGCAGCCTCAAAACCAAAGCTCACATCAGAAAATTCATTAGAAACCATGATAAATAAGAAAAAAGAGAAAAAGCCAAAGAAATGCAAGAATCCATAATGATATTGGGTTTTTTTTAGTTGCAAGGAAACCGGCTGTTCCCAGATTTATCCAACACTAAAGCTGACTGCCTGTGGAATTCTGACTGAATTAACCTGACAATCGCAGTGAAACTCAAGAAACCAAATTTCAGCTGAGGCACCCAAAACAAAGACAATAGCCAGAATTGGAGCACACCAACAGCTGTGCCCTGTTTGAAAAAGACCATTCCTCCGGTGCCCTGAACTCTATATTACAGCCTCAGAACCAAAGCTCACATCAGAAAATTCATTACAAACCATGATAAATAAGGGAAATGTGAAAAAGCCAAAGAAATGCAAGAGTCCTTTGTGATATTTGGCAGGATTTAGACACAAAGAAACTGGCTGTTTCCAGATTCATCCCCCCCTTCCACAGACTGACTCTGGAATTCTGATTGAATTCACCTCAAAATCGCACTCACACTCATTTTGGAGGGAATTAGAATCTGTCCCCTCAGCAGAAGCGTTCCATGTCATTTTCCAAAACACAGAAACTCATCTTGGTCGTGTTGCCTGTAGATTTCTAATCCTGAAAGGGCAATGCGCTGTGTTTTTTTTTTTTTTTCTTTCATAATGGCTACTCTCCAAAATCTTGCTTGTATTGCATCAGAATACAAAATTTGGGAATAAATAGGCAAAACCGACTCAGACCCAGAAAACATTTAGGAAATTGCCACACAAGAAACCACAAATCAGCTGAGGCACCCAAAACAATGACAGCAAGCCAGAAGTGGAGCAAGCCAATGGCTGTGCCCTGATTGAAAAAGAACCTTCCTCTTGTGCCCTGAACTCAATATGCCAGCCTCAAAACCAAAGCTGACATCAGAAAATTCATTACAAACCATGATAAATAAGGGAAATGTGAAAAAGCCAAAGAAATCCAAGAGTCCTTTGTGATATTTGGCAGGATTTAGACACAAAGAAACTGGCTTTTTCCAGATTCATCCCCCTCTTCCACAGACAGACTCTGGAATTCTGATTGAATTCACCTCAAAATCGCTCTCACACTCCATTTGGAGGGAATTAGAATCTGTCACCTCAGCAGAAGCATTCCCTGTCATTTTCCAAAACACAGAATCTCATCTTGCTTGTGTTGCCTATGGATTTCTAATCCTGAAAGGTCAATTTGCTGTGTTTTTTTTTTTTCTTTCATAATGGCTACTCTGTCCAAAATCTTGCTTGTATAGCATCAGAATACAAAATTTGGGAAGGAAGAAGGCAAAACCGACTCAGACCCAGAAAACATTTAGGAAATTGCCACACAAGAAACCACAAATCAGCTGAGGCATCCAAAACAATGACAGCAAGCCAGAAGTGGAGCAAGCCAACAGCTGTGCCCTGATTGAAAAAGAACCTTCCTCTTGTGCCCTGAACTCAATATGCCAGCCTCAAAACCAAAGCTCACATCAGAAAATTCATTACAAACCATGATAAATAAGAAAAAAGAGAAAAAGCCAAAGAAATGCAAGAATCCATAATGATATAGGGCTTGATTTAGTCGCTAGGAAACCGGCTGTTCCCGGATTCATCCACCCCTCCAGCTGACAGCCTGTGGAATTCTGACTGAATTAACCTGAAAATCACAGTGAAACTCAGTTTGGAGGCAATTAATATCTGTCACCTCAGCCAAAGTGTTCCATTTTATTTTCATAAACACAAAACCTCACCTTGGTCATGTTACCTGTAGATTTCTAAACTTCAAACGCCTATTTGTTGTATTTTTTATTTCATAATGGGTATTCTGTACAAACTCTTCTTTGCATTGCATCAGAATACAAAATTTGGGAAGGAAGAAGGCAAAGCCAACTCAGACCCCGAAAACATTTGGGAAATTGCCACACAAGAAACCACAAATCGGCTGAGGCACTCAAAACAATGACAGCAAGACAGAAGTGGAGCAAGCCAACAGCTGTGCCCTGATTGAAAAAGAACCATCCTCTTGTGCCCTGAACTCCATATTGCAGCCTCAAAACCAAAGCTCACATCAGAAAATTCATTACAAACCATGATAAATAAGAATCAAGAGAAAAATCCAAAGAAATGCAAGAATCCATAATGATATTGGGTTTGATTTAGTTGCAAGGAAACCGGCTGTTCCCAGATTCATCCACCACTAAAGCTGACTGCCTGTGGAATTCTGACTGAATGAACCTGACAATCCCAGTGAAACTCAAGAAACCAAATTTCAGCTGAGGCACCCAAAACAAAGACAATAGCCAGAATTGGAGCACACCAACAGCTGTGCCCTGTTTGAAAAAGACCATTCCTCAGGTGCCCTGAACTCCATATTCCAGCCTCAAAACCAAAGCTCACATCAGAAAATTCATTACAAACCATGATAAATAAGGGAAATGTGAAAAAGCCAAAGAAATGCAAGAGTCCTTTGTGATATTTGGCTGGATGTAGACACAAAGAAACTGGCTGTTTTCAGATTCATCCCCCCCTTCCACAGACTGACTTTGGAATTCTGATTGAATTCACCTCAAAATCGCACTCACACTCCATTTGGAGGGAATTAGAATCTGTCCCCTCAGCAGAAGCGTTCCATGTCATTTTCCAAAACACAGAAACTCATCTTGGTCGTGTTGCCTATAGATTTCTAATCCTGATAGGTCAATGCGCTGTGTTTTTTTTTTTCTTTCATAATGGCTACTCTCCAAAATCTTGCTTGTATTGCATCAGAATACAAAATTTGGGAAAAAGAAGGCAAAACCGACTCAGACCCAGAAAACATTTAGGATATTGCCACTCAAGAAACCACAAATCGGCTGAGGCACCCAAAACAATGACAGCAAGACAGAATTGGAGCAAGCCAACAGCTGTGCCCTGATTGAAAAAGAACCTTCCTCTTGTGCCCTGAACTCAATATGCCAGCCTCAAAACCAAAGCTCACATCAGAAAATTCATTACAAACCATGATAAATAAGGGAAATATGAAAAAGCCAAAGAAATGCAAGAGTCCTTTCTGATATTTGGCAGGATTTAGACACAAAGAAACTGGCTTTTTCCAGATTCTTCCCCCCCTTCCACAGACTGACTTTGGATTTCTGATTGAATTCACCTCAAAATCGCACTCACACTCCATTTGGAGGGAATTAGAATCTGTCCGCTCAGCGGAAGCGTTCCATGTCATTTTCCAAATCACAGAATCTCATCTTGCTTGTGTTGCCTATGGATTTCTAATCCTGAAAGGTCAATTTGCTGTGTTTTTTTTTTTCTTTCATAATGGCTACTCTGTCCAAAATCTTGCTTGTATTGCATCAGAATACAAAATTTGGGAAGGAAGAAGGCAAAACCAACTCAGACCCAGAAAACATTTAGGAAATTGGCACTCAAGAAACCACAAATCAGCTGAGGCACCCAAAACAATGACAGCAAGCCAGAAGTGGAGCAAGCCAACAGCTGTGCCCTGATTGAAAAAGAACCTTCCTCTTGTGCCCTGAACTCAATATGCCAGCCTCAAAACCAAAGCTCACATCAGAAAATTCATTACAAACCATGATAAATAAGAAAAATAGAAAAAAAGCCAAAGAAATGCAAGAATCCATAATGATATAGGGCTTGATTTAGTCGCTAGGCAACTGGCTGTTCCCAGATTCATCCACCCCTCCAGCTGACTGCCTGTGGAATTCTGACTGAATTAACCTGAAAATCACAGTGAAACTCAGTTTGGAGGCAATTAATATCTGTCACCTCAGCCAAAGTGTTCCATTTTATTTTCATAAACACAAAAACTCACCTTGGTCATGTTACCTGCAGATTTCTAAACTTCAAACGCCTATTTGTTGTGTTTTTTATTTCATAATGGGTATTCTGTACAAACTCTTCTTTGCATTGCATCAGAATACAAAATTTGGGAAGGAAGAAGGCAAAGCCAACTCAGACCCTGAAAACATTTGGGAAATTGCCACACAAGAAACCACAAATCGGCTGAGGCACTCAAAACAATGACAGCAAGCCAGAAGTGGAGCAAGCCAACAGCTGTGCCCTGATTGAAAAAGAACCTTCCTCTTGTGCCCTGAACTCCATATTGCACCCTCAAAACCAAAGCTCACATCAGAAAATTCATTACAAACCATGATAAATAAGAATAAAGAGAAAAATCCAAAGAAATGCAAGAATCCATAATGATATTGGGTTTGATTTAGTTGCAAGGAGACCGGCTGTTCCCAGATTCATCCACCACTAAAGCTGACTGCCTGTGGAATTCTGACTGAATGAACCTGACAATCCCAGTGAAACTCAAGAAACCAAATTTCAGCTGAGGCACCCAAAACAAAGACAATAGCCAGAATTGGAGCACACCAACAGCTGTGCCCTGTTTGAAAAAGACCATTCCTCAGGTGCCCTGAACTCCATATTCCAGCCTCAAAACCAAAGCTCACATCAGAAAATTCATTACAAACCATGATAAATAAGGGAAATGTGAAAAAGCCAAAGAAATGCAAGAGTCCTTTTTGATATTTGGCTGGATGTAGACACAAAGAAACTGGCTGTTTTCAGATTCATCCCCCCCTTCCACAGACTGACTTTGGAATTCTGATTGAATTCACCTCAAAATCGCACTCACACTCCATTTGGAGGGAATTAGAATCTGTCCCCTCAGCAGAAGCGTTCCATGTCATTTTCCAAAACACAGAAACTCATCTTGGTCGTGTTGCCTGTAGATTTCTAATCCTGAAAGGTCAATGCGCTGTGTTTTTTTTTTTTTATTTCATAATGGCTACTCTGTCCAAAAGCTTGCTTGTATTGCATCAGAATACAAAATTTGGGAATAAGAAGGCAAAACCGACTCAGACCACGAAAACATTTAGTAAATTGCCACACAAGAAACCACAAATCGGCTGAGGCACCCAAAACAATGACAGCAAGCCAGAATTGGAGCACACCAACAGCTGTGCCCTGATTGAAAAAGAACCTTCCTCTTGTGCCCTGAACTCAATATGCCAGCCTCAAAACCAAAGCTCACATCAGAAAATTCATTACAAACCATGATAAATAAGGGAAATGTGAAAAAGTCAAAGAAATGCAAGAGTCCTTTTTGATATTTGGCAGGATTTAGACACAAAGAAACTGGCTGTTTCCAGATTCATCCCCCCCTTCCACAGACTGACTCTGGAATTCTGATTGAATTCACCTCAAAATCGCACTCACACTCATTTTGGAGGGAATTAGAATCTGTCCCCTCAGCAGAAGGGTTACATGTCATTTTCCAAAACACAGAAACTCATCTTGGTTGTGTTGCCTATGGATTTCTAATCCTTAAAGGTCAATTTGCTGTTTTTTTTTTTTTTTCTTTCATAATGGCTACTCTGTCCAAAATCTTGCTTGTATTGCATCAGAATACAAAATTTGGGAAGGAAGAAGGCAAAACCAACTCAGACCCCGAAAACATTTGGGAAATTGCCACACAAGAAACCGCAAATCAGCTGAGGCTCCCAAAACAATGACAGCAAGCCAGAAGTGGAGCAAGCCAACAGCTGTGCCCTGATTAAAAAAGAACCTTCCTCTTGTGCCCTGAACTCAATATGCCAGCCTCAAAACCAAAGCTCACATCAGAAAATTCATTACAAACCATGATAAATAAGAAAAATAGAAAAAAAGCCAAAGAAATGCAAGAATCCATAATGATATAGGGCTTGATTTAGTCGCTAGGCAACCGGCTGTTCACGGATTCATCCACCCCTCCAGCTGACTTCCTGTGGAATTCTGACTGAATTAACCTGAAAATCACAGTGAAACTCAGTTTGGAGGCAGTTAATATCTGTCACCTCAGCCAAAATGTTCCATTTTTTTTTCCAAAACACAAAAACTCACCTTGGTCATGTTACCTGTAGATTTCTAATCTTCAAATGCCTATTTGTTGTGTTTTTTTATTTCATAATGGCTACTCTATACAAACTCTTCTTTGCATTGCATCAGAATACAAAATTTGGGAAGGAAGAAGGCAAAGCCAACTCAGACCCTGAAAACATTTGGGAAATTGCCACTCAAGAAACCACAAATCGGCTGAGGCACTCAAAACAATGACAGCAAGCCAGAAGTGGAGCAAGCCAACAGCTGTGCCCTGATTGAAAAAGAACCATCCTCTTGTGCCCTGAACTTCATATTGCAGCCTCAAAACCAAAGCTCACATCAGAAAATTCATTACAAACCATGATAAATAAGAAAAAAGTGAAAAAGCTAAAGAAATGCAAGAATCCATAATGATATTGGGTTTGATTTAGTTGCAAGGAAACCGGCTGTTCCCAGATTCATCCACCCCTCCAGCTGACTGCCTGTGGAATTCTGACTGAATGAACCTGACAATCGCAGTGAAACTCAAGAAACCAAATTTCAGCTGAGGCACCCAAAACAAAGACAATAGCCAGAATTGGAGCACACCAACAGCTGTGCCCTGTTTGAAAAAGACCATTCCTCTGGTGCCCTGAACTCTAAATTGCAGCCTCAAAACCAAAGCTCACATCAGAAAATTCATTACAAACCATGATAAATAAGGGAAATGTGAAAAAGTCAAAGAAATGCAAGAGTCCTTTTTGATATTTGGCTGGATTTAGACACAAAGAAACTGGCTGTTTCCAGATTCATCCCCCCCTTCCACAGACTGACTCTGGAATTCTGATTGAATTCACCTCAAAATCGCACTCACACTCATTTTGGAGGGAATTAGAATCTGTCCCCTCAGCAGAAGGGTTACATGTCATTTTCCAAAACACAGAAACTCATCTTGGTCGTGTTGCCTGTAGATTTCTAATCCTGAAAGGGCAATGCGCAGTGTTTTGTTTTTTTTTTTTTTTCTTTCCTAATGGCTACTCTCCAAAATCTTGCTTGTATTGCATCAGAATACAAAATTTGGAATAAGAAGGCAAAACCGACTCAGACCCAGAAAACATTTAGGAAATTGGCACTCAAGAAACCACAAATCTGCTGAGGCACCCAAAACAATGACAGCAAGCCAGAAGTGGAGCAAGCCAACAGCTGTGCCCTGATTGAAAAAGAACCTTCCTCTTGTGCCCTGAACTCAATATGCCAGCCTCAAAACCAAAGCTCACATCAGAAAATTCATTACAAACCATGATAAATAAGGGAAATGTGAAAAAGCCAAAGAAATGCAAGAGTCCTTTCTGATATTTGGCAGGATTTAGACACAAAGAAACTGGCTTTTTCCAGATTCATCCCCCCCTTCCACAGACTGACTTTGGAATTCTGATTGAATTCACCTCAAAATCGCACTCACACTCCATTTGGAGGGAATTAGAATCTGTCACCTCAGCAGAAGCATTCCATGTCATTTTCCAAAACACAGAATCTCATCTTGGTTGTGTTGCCTATGGATTTCTAATCCTTAAAGGTCAATTTGCTAGGGCTTCTGGCAAGATGGCGGAATAGGAAGGGAGCACACTGATAGTCTGGGGAGAGATAGTTTAATAAAAGTGGAGATACTGCAGGTTCAAGGAAGAGTAGGGGAGGAAACAGCAGAAGAAACTCTTCCGGAACGCGTGACTCACAGCGGACCTGCGTGGAGAGCGTGGTAGCCCACAGTTCGGGACATCAGCGGCAGACTCAACACACCAGCGCTGGAACGCGAGGTGAGCCGAACCTCAATAGCCCGAGACACCGGCAGGCAAGCGGAGAGAGGAGACTAGAGGGAACGACCCCCGGGGGGGGAAGTTCACAAGGCTAACTGGAAGAGAGAGAGAGAGAGAGAAAAAAAAAAAGGGTGACTAGTACGGACACGGGTTTCTCTCTCTCCGCTCACCTCTCAAGGGCGAGCAAGACAAAGAGCAGGCGCCATCTTGGACATACGTCATAAGCAGAGCGACCTCAGGTCTGCACCGGCCCTGAGCCTAGCAGAAAAACCTGACTCTGTGCGGGGCGAATTAACAGGAGATTAGGAGCTAGTAAATTTGTGGTGCTACTGAACTGAGACTGTGAAAAAAGAGACGGTGGGGGAGAGAACTCACGGAATTCACGTGAGCACTCTCCAGAGACGCTACAATTCCGTAACTTTGGCAACCCAGTGGGAGGCTGAAGGAGAATTTGAGCCCACTCTGAGGGCTGAACAGATTCCCTGTGGGGATCTTGGGAAAGAGCTTCCGATCTCTGGCTCCTGTGGGTATATCATTTGCCTGCTAACTACCTCCAACTTCGTTCAGCTGTGCGGAATTACTTCCCTTTTGAATCAAAAAAAAAAAAAGAGAGAGAGAGAGATTTACCACGCCTAACCTGGGAGTGTCACCTTTGGCACAACAAACAGAGCTCTCAGGCCACACCCATCTCAAGCCCTAAGGCTCCATCAAAAACAGATAGTCCACTTAATCTAGAGTCATAGTATAACAAGAAAAAGCACCACAGTGAAGAAACCAAATATCTCCAATATGCCAAATAACAAACGCAAAAACCGAGGTAATAAAAACAAGGAAGTCACCATGACGCCCTCAAATGAAAAAGACACCCCAATTCAAGATTATGAAGATGATGACATAGAAGTAATGCAAGAAGCAGATCTCAAAAAATTGATAAGAACATTAAGAAGTTCTCAAAAACAAATTCTGGAACTACACAAATCCTTAATGGACAAGATAGAAAATCTCTCTCGTGAAAATGAAATATTAAGGAGGAATCAAAATGAAACAAAACAACTAGTACAACAGGAAACTGTGATAGTGACTGAAGTGAAGAATTCAATAGATCAAATGAAAAACACAATAGAGAGCCTTACAAACAGAATGGGTGAAGCAGAAGAGAGAATATCGGACTTAGAAGACAGAGAACAGGAAAGGATACAGTCAGACCAAAGAAAAGAAGAGGAAATTAGAAATCTGAAACATATTGTCGGGAATCTTCAGGATACTATTAAAAAACCCAACATTCGGGTTCTAGGAGTTCCTGAAGGCATGGAGAGGGAGAAAGGATTAGAAGGCCTTTTTAGTGAGATATTAGCAGAAAATTTCCCAGGTTTGGAGAAGGACAGAGAAATCCTAGTACAGGAAGCCCACAGAACCCCTAATAAACACGACCAAAAGAGATCCTCACCACGACACGTTGTAATTAAACTCTCCACAGTGAAACATAAAGAAAAGATCCTAAAATGTGCAAGAGAGAAACGTCAGATTACTCTCAGAGGATCTCCAATCAGACTCACAGCTGACTTCTCATCAGAAACTCTAAAAGCTAGGAGGGAATGGCGAGATATAGCCCAGGTACTAAGAGAGAACAACTGCCAGCCCAGAATATTATATCCTGCCAAGCTCTCATTTGTGAATGAAGGTGAAATAAAGACTTTTCATTGCAAACAGAAATTGAAAGAATTTGTTGCCACTCGTCCAGCCCTGCAAAAGATGCTTAAAGATGTGTTACACACAGAAACACAGAAACACGGTCATCAATATGAAAGAAGGTAAAGGAAGGAAACCAAGGAAGGAAACCTCACAGCAAAAGATCACAGGGAATTCAAAGCATATATTAGAACTTATCTTTGGCAAATGGCAGGGCAAAGTTACCACTTATCATTAGTCACATTGAATGTGAATGGCCTGAACTGTCCAGTTAAAAGACACCGATTGGCTGATTGGGTTAAGGAACAAAACCCATCTATTTGCTGCTTACAAGAAACACATCTTTCCAACAAAGATCCATATAGACTGAAAGTGAAAGGCTGGAAAAAGATATACCATGCCAACAGAAATGAAAAAAGAGCGGGCGTAGCCATCTTAATATCGGACAACATAAACTTTACCACAAAAACTGTTAAGAGAGACAAAGAGGGACACACTATCATGATTAAGGGATCAATTCAACAGGAAGATATAACAATTATCAATGTATATGCACCTAACTACAGGGCACCAGTTTATCTAAAAGATTTATTAACGGACTTAAAGGGAGACTTAGACCCCAATACAGTAGTACTGGGGGACTTCAATACTCCACTCTCAGAAATAGACAGATCATCCGGACAGAAGATCAACAAGGATACAGTAGATTTAAACGACACTATAGCCCAAATGGATCTAACAGATATATACAGAACTTTCAATCCTACAGCTAAAGATTTTACATTCTTCTCAGCAGTACATGGAAGCTTCTCTAGGATTGACCACATACTAGGCCATAAAGCAAGGCTCAGAAAATTCAAAAGAATTAGAATCATACCATGCAGCTTCTCAGACCATAAAGGAATGAAGTTGGAAATTAGTAACTCAGGAATCCCTAGAGCACACGCAAACACATGGAGATTCAACAACATGCTCCTGAATGAACAATGGGTCATAGAAGAAATTAAACGAGAAATCAAAAACTTTCTGGAAGTAAATGAGGATAACAGCACAACATACCAAAACTTATGGGACACAGCAAAAGCAGTGTTAAGAGGAAAATTTATATCAATAGGTGCCTACATCAAGAAATTGGAAAGACACCAAATAGATGAGCTTTCAATTCACCTCAAGGATCTAGAAAACCTACAGCAAATCAGACCCAAATCTAGTAGGAGAAGAGAAATAATTAAAATCAGAGAAGAAATCAACAGGATTGAATCAAGAAAAACATTACAAAAAATCAGCCAAACGAAGAGCTGGTTTTTTGAAAAAATAAACAAAATTGACACCCCATTGGCCCAACTAACTAAAAAAAGAAGAGAAAAGACCCAAATCAATAAAATCAGAGATGAAAAAGGAAATGTAACAACAGACACCACAGAAATAAAAAGAATCATCAGAAATTACTACAAGGACTTGTATGCCAGCAAACAGGGAAACCTATCAGAAATGGATAGATTCCTGGACACATGCAACCTGCCTAAATTGAACCAGGAAGACATCGAAAACATAAACAGACCCATAACTGAGACAGAAATTGAAACAGTAATAAAGGCCCTCCCAACAAAGAAAAGCCCAGGACCAGATGGATTCACTGCTGAATTCTACCAGACGTTTAAAGAAGAACTAACTCCAATTCTTCTCAAACTATTCAGAACAATCGAAGAAGAGGGAGTCCTCCCAAATTCTTTCTATGAAGCCAGCATCACCTTAATTCCTAAGCCGGAAAAAGATGCAGCACTGAAAGAGAATTACAGACCAATATCCCTGATGAACATAGATGCAAAAATCCTCAATAAAATTCTCGCCAATAGAATGCAACAACACATCAGAAAGATCATCCACCCAGACCAAGTGGGATTTATCCCTGGTATGCAGGGATGGTTTAATGTGCGCAAGACAATCAATGTGATACACCACATTAACAGACTGCAGAAGAAAAACCATATGATTATCTCAATAGATGCCGAGAAAGCATTTGATAAAATACAACACCCGTTCATGATGAAAACTCTAAGCAAACTGGGTTTGGAAGGAACATTCCTCAATACAATCAAAGCAATCTATGAAAAACCCACAGCCAACATCCTATTGAATGGGGAAAAGTTGGAAGCATTTCCACTGAGATCTGGAACTAGACAGGGATGCCCACTCTCACCACTGCTATTCAATATAGTTCTGGAGGTTCTAGCCAGAGCTATTAGGCAAGAAAAAGAAATTAAAGGGATACAAATTGGGAAGGAAGAACTCAAACTATCCCTCTTTGCAGATGACATGATTCTGTATTTAGGGGACCCAAAGAACTCCACTAAGAGACTATTGGAACTCATAGAAGAGTTTGGCAAAGTAGCAGGGTATAAAATCAATGCACAAAAATCAACAGCCTTTGTATACACAGACAATGCCATGGCTGAGGAAGAACTTCTAAGATCAATCCCATTCACAATAGCTACAAAAACAATCAAATACCTTGGAATAAACTTAACCAAAGACGTTAAAGATCTCTACGATGAAAATTACAAAACCTTAAAGAAAGAAATAGAAGAGGATACCAAGAAATGGAAAAATCTTCCATGCTCATGGATTGGAAGAATCAATATCATCAAAATGTCCATTCTCCCAAAAGCAATTTACAGATTCAATGCAATACCAATCAAGATACCGAAGACCTTCTTCTCAGATCTGGAAAAAATGGTGCTGAAATTTATATGGAGGCACAAGAGACCTCGAATAGCTAAAGCAATCTTGTACAACAAAAACAAAGCCGGAGGCATCACAATACCAGATTTCAGGACATACTACAGGGCAGTTGTAATTAAAACACCATGGTACTGGTACAGAAACAGATGGATAGACCAATGGAACAGAATTGAAACACCAGAAATCAACCCAAACATCTACAGCCAACTTATATTTGATCAAGGATCTAAAACTAATTCCTGGAGCAAGGACGGTCTATTCAATAAATGGTGCCGGGAAAATTGGATTTCCACGTGCAGAATCATGAAGCAAGACCCCTACCTTACACCTTACACAAAAATCCACTCAACATGGATTAAAGACCTAAATCTACGACCTGACACCATCAAGTTACTAGAGAACATTGGAGAAACCCTTCAAGATATTGGCACAGGCAAAGAATTTCTGGAAAAGACCCGGGAGGCACAGGCAGTCAAAGCCAAAATCAACTATTGGGATTGCATCAAATTGAGAAGTTTCTGTACTGCAAAAGAAACAGTCAGGAGAGTGAAGAGACAACCGACAGAATGGGAAAAAATATTTGCAAACTATGCAACAGATAAAGGGTTAATAACCAGAATCTACAAAGAGATCAAGAAACTCCACAAAAACAAAACCAACAACCCACTTAAGAGATGGGCCAAGGACCTCAATAGACATTTTTCAAAAGAGGAAATCCAAATGGCCAACAGGCACATGAAAAAATGTTCAAGGTCATTGGCAATCAGGGAAATGCAAATCAAAACCACAATGAGGTTTCACCTCACCCCGGTTAGAATGGCTCACATGCAGAAATCTACCAACAACAGATGCTGGCGAGGATGTGGGGAAAAAGGGACACTAACCCACTGTTGGTGGGAATGCAAACTGGTCAAGCCACTATGGAAGTCAGTCTGGAGATTCCTCAGAAACCTGAAGATAACCCTACCGTTCGACCCAGCCATCCCACTCCTTGGAATTTACCCAAAGGAATTTAAATTGGCAAACAAAAAAGAGGTCTGCACCCTAATGTTTATTGCAGCTCAATTCACAATAGCTAAGACCTGGAACCAACCTAAATGCCCATCAACGATAGACTGGATAAAGAAATTATGGGATATGTACTCTTTAGAATACTATACCGCAGTAAGAAACAACGAAATCCAGTCATTTGCAACAAAATGGAGGAATCTGGAACACATCATGCTGAGTGAAGTAAGCCAGTCCCAAAGGGACAAATACCATATGTTCTCCCTGATCGGTGACGACTGACTGAACACCAAGAGGGAAACCTGTTGGAGTGATGTGGACACTATGGGAAATGGTGGCTTGATCAGCATGGCCCTGAATGTTAATGAACAACTTAATACATTATCCCTCTTAGTAGTTTTTTTATCTGTTCTACTTAATATGACTGGTTTAGATCTGTAATTGATGCACAGTTATTCTTAAGTGTTGAAAATTAACTGAAATGTGATCCCTGTTGAACATGGTGGTGGGAATGGGAGAGGGAAGAGATGTATAATTTGGGACATGCTCAGGCTGACTTGCCCCAAGTGGTGGAGTTGGAAGCATACCAGGGGATTCCAATTCAATCCCATCGAGGTGGCATGTACCAATGCCATCTCACTGTTCCAGGTGATCAGTTTCAGTTCACAGCTGGTCATGGTGAAGGGACTGGGAGTCTAAGGGAGCACATAGACAAGTCTAGTACCTCCTAATGCTAACTGATGGAGTAAATAAAGGGGAGAGTGATCCAACATGGGAAGTGAGATACTCAGCAGACTCATAGAATGGCAGATGTCCTAAATAGCACTCTGGCCTCAGAATCAGCCCTAAAGGCATTCAGAGCTGGCTGAAGAGCTCATGAGAGTATTTCAGGCATGGAAAGCCAAGACACTCTGGCAAAAGATCTCTGCGAGTGAGATCCCAGTGGAAAGAACAGGTCATCAAAGAAGGAGGTACCTTTCTCTGAAGGGAGGAGAGAACCTCCACTTTGACTATGACCTTGTCTTGTCTAAACAAGATAAGAGTCGGAGAACTCAGAGGGCTTCCATAGCCTTGGAAACTCATGACTGGAGCATAGGGAGATTACTGATGCCATAGACAGGAGTGTCAATTGGTAAAGTCAACAACAGGAGTCACTGTGCACTTACTCCTCATGTAGGATCTCTATCCTTAATGTGCTGTACATTGAGATTTAATGCTATAACGAGTACTCAAACAATATATTTCACTTTGTGTTTCTATAGGGGTGCAAACTGTTGAAATCTTTACTTAATGCATACTAAACTGATCTTCTGTAAAAAAAAAAAAGAAAAGAAAAAAAGAAATTATCAATTCGCAACTTGACTCTCACTGGGATTAAACATGACAATAGGTCTGCTCTGATTTCATCATCATTTAAAAAAAATCATCTATTATTTTTCACTTTATGTTTCTGTGTGGGAGCAAACTGTTGAAATCCATACTTAATGTATACTAAGCTGATCTTCTGTATATTAAGATAATCGAAAATGAATCTTGATGTGAATGGAAGGGGAGAGGGAGTGGGAAGGGGAGGGTTGTGGGTGGGAGGGACGCTATGGGGGGGAAGCCATTGTAATCCATAAGTCGTACTTTGGAAAATTATATACTTTAAATAAAAGTTTAAAAAAAAAAAAAAGGTCAATTTGGTGTTTTTTTTTTTTTCTTTCATAATGGCTACTCTGTCCAAAATCTTGCTTGTATTGCATCAGAATACAAAATTTGGGAAGGAAGAAGGCAAAACCAACTCAGACCCCGAAAACATTTAGGAAATTGCCACACAAGAAACCGCAAATCAGCTGAGGCACCCAAAACAATGACAGCAAGCCAGAAGTGGAGCAAGCCAACAGCTGTGCCCTGATTGAAAAAGAACCTTCCTCTTGTGCCCTGAACTCAATATGGCAGCCTCAAAACCAAAGCTCACATCAGAAAATTCATTACAAACCATGATAAATAAGAAAAATAGAAAAAAAGCCAAAGAAATGCAAGAATCCATAATGATATAGGGCTTGATTTAGTCGCTAGGCAACCGGCTGTTCCCGGATTCATCCACCCCTCCAGCTGACTTCCTGTGGAAATCTGACTGAATTAACCTGAAAATCACAGTGAAACTCAGTTTGGAGGCAGTTAATATCTGTCACCTCAGCCAAAGTGTTCCATTTTTTTTTCCAAAACACAAAAGCTCACCTTGGTCATGTTACCTGTAGATTTCTAAGCTTCAAATGCCTATTTGTTGTGTTTTTTATTTCATAATGGCTACTCTATACAAACTCTTCTTTGCATTGCATCAGAATACAAAATTTGGGAAGGAAGAAGGCAAAGCCAACTCAGACCCTGAAAACATTTGGGAAATTGCCACACAAGAAACCACAAATCGGCTGAGGCACTCAAAACAATGACAGCAAGACAGAAGTGGAGCAAGCCAACAGCTGTGCCCTGATTGAAAAAGAACCATCCTCTTGTGCCCTGAACTCCATATTGCAGCCTCAAAACCAAAGCTCACATCAGAAAATTCATTAGAAACCATGATAAATAAGAAAAAAGAGAAAAAAGCCAAAAAAATGCAAGAATCCATAATGATATCGGGTTTGATTTAGTTGCAAGGAAACCGGCTGTTCCCAGATTCATCCACCACTAAAGCTGACTGCCTGTGGAATTCTGACTGAATGAACCTGACAATCCCAGTGAAACTCAAGAAACCAAATTTCAGCTGAGGCACCCAAAACAAAGACAATAGCCAGAATTGGAGCACACCAACAGCTGTGTCCTGTTTGAAAAAGACCATTCCTCTGGTGCCCTGAACTCTATATTGCAGCCTCAAAACCAAAGCTCACATCAGAAAATTCATTACAAACCATGATAAATAAGGGAAATGTGAAAAAGCCAAAGAAATGCAAGAGTCCTTTTTGATATTTGGCTGGATTTAGACACAAAGAAACTGGCTGTTTCCAGATTCATCCCCCCCTTCCACAGACTGACTTTGGAATTCTGATTGAATTCACCTCAAAATCGCACTCACACTCATTTTGGAGGGAATTAGAATCTGTCCCCTCAGCAGAAGCGTTCTATGTCATTTTCCAAAACACAAAAACTCATCTTGGTTGTGTTGCCTGTAGATTTCTAATCCTGAAAGGTCAATGCGCTGTGTTTTTTTTTTTTTTCTTTCATAATGGCTACTCTCCAAAACATGCTTGTATTGCATCAGAATACAAAATTTGGGAATAGGAAGGCAAAACCGACTCAGACCCAGAAAACATTTAGGAAATTGGCACTCAAGAAACCACAAATCGGCTGAGGCACCCAAAACAATGACAGCAAGCCAGAATTGGAGCAAGCCAACAGCTGTACCCTGATTGAAAAAGAACCTTCCTCTTGTGCCCTGAACTCAATATGCCAGCCTCAAAACCAAAGCTCACATCAGAAAATTCATTAGAAACCATGATAAATAAGAAAAATGAGAAAAAAGCCAAAAAAATGCAAGAATCCATAATGATATTGGACTAGATTTAGTCTCAAGAAAACCGAATGTTCCCGCATTCATCCACCCCTCCAGCTGATGCCTGTGGAATTCTGATTGAATTAACCTGAAAATCGTAGTGAAACTCAGTTTGGAGGGAATTAATATCTGTCACCTCAGCCAAGGTGTTCCATTTTATTTTCCAAAACACAAAAACTCACCTTGGTCGTGTTACCTGTAGATTTATATTCTTCAAATGCCTATTTGTAATGTTTTTTATTTCATAATGGCTACTCTGTCCAAACTCTTGTTTGTGTTGCGTCAGAATTACAAAATTTGGGAAGGAAGAAGGGAAAACCAACTCAGACCCAGAAAACATTTAGGAAATTGCCACACAAGAAACCACAAATCGGCTGAGGCACCCAAAACAATGACAGCAAGCCAGAATTGAAGCAGGCCAACAGCTGTGCCCTGTTTGAAAAAGACCATTCCTCCTGTGCACTGAACTCTATATTGCAGCCTCAAAACCAAAGCTCACATCAGAAAATTCATTACAAACCATGAAAAAAAGAAAAAAGAGAAAGAAGCCAAAGAAATGCAAGAGTCCTTTGTGATATTGGGCTTGATTTAGTTGCAAGGAAACCAGCTGTTCCGGATTCATCCACCCCTCCTAGCTGACTGGCTGTGGAATTCTGATTGAATTCACCTGAAAATCGCACTCACTCTCGATTTGGAGGAAATTAATATCTGCCCCTCAGTGGAAGGGTTCTATGTCATTTTCCAAAACCCAAAAACTCATCTTGGTCATGTTGCCTATGATTTCTAATCATGAAAACCCAATATGTTCTGTTTTTCAATTTCCTAATGGATCCTCGTTCTAAACCCTTGTTTGTATTGCATCAGAATACACAATTTGAAAAGGAAAAAGGCAAAACCAACTCAGACCAACAAAGCATTTAGGAAAAAGTCGCTCAAAATGAAAAATTGCCTGAGGCACCCAAAGCAATTACAGAAAGCCAGAATTGGAGAGAAACAACAGCTGTGCCCTAATTGAAAAAGACCATTCCTCTGGTTCCCTGAACTCCTTAAGCCAGCCTCAAAACCACAACCCACATCAGAAAATTTATTACAAACCATGATAAATAAGAAAATGTGAAAAATGCAAAAAAGAAAAAGAAATGCAAGAGTCCTTCGTGATATGGCGCTTGTTTTAGTACAAGGAAACCAGCTGTTTCCGGATTCATCCACCCCTCCCAGCTGACTGACTGTGGAATTCTGATTGTATTCACCTGAAAAGAGAGAACATTTATAAGTATATTGGGACTGTGGAACCTGTCATTTACCAATCACATGTTAGACTGAATCATAGACCAAATATAGGGAAGAAATCCTATGCATGTAAACCTTGTGGGAATTCATTCAGTATTAAATACCCTCCATCACAGCACTCATATTGTGGAAAACCCTCATGTGTGTAATGATTGTGTGGAAACCACTCACCAGAAGTCAGATCTCATTAGACATCAGAGAATTCACACAGGGTTGAAATCTTACAAATCTAATGACTGTGGGAAGTTCTTTGGCCAGAAGAAACACCTCATAAATCATCAGAGAATTCACACAGGTGAGAAACCTTTTGAATGTAATGACTGTGGAAAATCCTTTGGCCAGAAGGCAAACCTCATAAATCATCAGAGAATTCACACAGGTGAGAAACCTTATGAATGCAATTACTATGGAAAATCCTTTGGCCAGAAGGCAAACCTCATAAATCATCAGAGAATTCACAGAGGGGAGAAACCTTATGAATGCAATCATTGTGGAAAAGCCTTTGCTGAGAAATCAAAGCTCACAAAGCATCAGACAATTTGTACTGGGGGAAACCTTATGAGTGCAATGACTGTGGAAAAACCTTTGCTGAGAAGTCAAACCTCAGAAAGTATCAGAGCCTTCACACCATGGAGAAAGCTTATAAATGAAATGACTGTGGAAAAGCCTTTGGTTCCATCCTTGCATACCAAGGATAAATCCCACTTGGTCTGGGTGGATGATCTTTCTGATGCATTGTTGGATTCAATTGGCCAGAATTCTGTTGCAGATCTTTGCATGTATGTTCATCAGGGAAATTGGTCTATAATTACTTTCTTTGTTGCACTTTTTTCAAGTTTAGGAATGAAGGTGATGTTGGCTTCATAGAAAGAATTTGGGAGAATCGCCTCTCTCTCAATTGTTTTGAATAACTTGAGAAGAATTGCAGTTAGTGCTTTAAATGTCTGTTAGAATTCAGCAGTGAAGCCTTCCAGTTTTGGGGTTTTCTTGGTAGTGATGGTCTTTATTACTGGTATCATTTCCATCTGGTTATGTGTGTGTTTAGGTTTTCTATATCTTTGTTGCTCAATTTAGGTAGGTTTTATGGATGGAAGGATGGTGGAAAGCCTCTTTGCTGTACTTCATAACTCATAAGATATCAGAGTATCCACACAGGGAATTTTCTACTTGACCTTTTTGTGCAAGTTATATCTCATGAAATATTAGAGAATTCACCAAGGGGAGAAATGCATGAATATAATACATGTGAATAGCCTTTGTGGTGCAAATCAGACCTCATCAAACATAAAAGAATTCTCATGGGGAGCAATTTTATGAATGTAATGACTCAGAGCCTTTTACCATAATTCAGCCCTCATTGTACATCATCAAATTCATATAGGGAAAAACTCCTTTGAAAGTAAAATCCCTTTAATTAGAAGCCATACCTCATAAGACAACAGGGAATTCACGTGGGAGAGAAACCTTATGGGTGTAATGAGTGTTGGAAAGCTCTGCCCAAATCTCTCCTTATATCAGAATGCACAACATATATATCTAATGAATGAAATAAATGTGAGAAAGTCATTTCACATAGGTAATGCCTCATAATCCATCATGTAATTTGAACAAGGGAGAGACCTTAACAATATAATGAATGTGGAAGAGCTTTTCTCCAAAATTCATGTAAGTATTGTGACAAAACCTTTTGCTGGAAATCACATCCTATCCAACAGAGACTCATGTAAAGGAGAAAGCTTATAAATATTATTAGAGTCAGAAGTCAATGGTACATCAGAGAATTGACACAAGTGGTTTCTTAGGCGTATACTGATTGTGCAAAAACATTTTCTTTATTTCAGGCTTGTATAGACACAGAATTCACAAAAGGTGATAGTCTTTGCATGCTGTAAATACAATAAAACCTTTAGCCAGAAATTAGACATCAACAGACTTCAGAGAATTCATAAGGAACAAAAGTCTATGCAATGAATTTGGAAAATGTATTTCTGTTATAAATCAGTCTTCAATTCCCATGAATAGACTCACAAATGAGAAAACATGCATGCATACAAAAGTTTTGTACCATAAATTATCTCTAGATGGTAAACTAATATATCACACAAAAGAAATATCATGAGTGTAATGGAATTGGGAAACCCTTTGCTATAAGGCAGATTTCCAGAAAGCTTAGCAAGATTACAGAAAAGTCTCTGAAAATGTAACATGTCTGAAAGATTTGTTGGCATCACAAACTGGAGGATAGCTCAAGTGCATGTGTTTTTGTGCCTGGCATCCAAATTGATATCTCTTTTTCTTTGATGAATTCCTTGTTTATTTATTTAGCAGATTTAGAGACAAAGGATTCCTGTCCATTGATTTACTACTATATGCCCACAATTGCCATGGTAAGGTCTATGGCAAAAACTGAGTGCTGGGGGCTGTGAATCTGATTCATCACTGATAACATTGAAGACATTGGTTCCTGGTTCTTATGCTGCTATGCATGGAAATGTTTCTCTAATTTCATTTTCAAATAGTTCATTGTTAATATAAAGAAATGCTTCTAATTTTTAAAATTTCATTGAAATAATTTGTGATTAATGTGTCCTAGTCATGCATTATTACAGGGTGTAGTGCAATATTTGCACACATTTATGCAGTAAAAAGTGATCAAGCTAAGCAACTACAGTTTTATTAAGTTTTTAAAGAGTTATTTATTTGAAAGACAGAGTTACAGAGAGAAGTAGCAGCAGAGAGAGAGAGAGGTCTTCCTCTGCCGGTTCACTCCCCAGATGGCCACAATGGCCGGAGCTCTGCCAATCTGATTCCAGGAACCAGGAGCTTCTTCCAGATCTCCCACTTGGGTGCAGGGACCCAAGGACTTGGGCCATCTTCTACTGCTTTCCCAGGCCATAGCAGAGAGTTGGATCAGAAGAGGAGCAGCCAGGACTAGAACTGGTACCCACATGGGATGCTGGTGCTTCAGGCCAGGGTGTTAGCCCACTGTGCCACAATGCTGGCCCCCAAGCAACTACAGTTTCTAATTCTTCTCCATGATTTGAGACTACCAGCTCCTCTCCTTCAGTTCTTTACACAGAACCTAATATGGTTGAATGTAGTCATCTCATTATATTATGGAACACCAGAAGTTCTTTCTGCCTCTTTGATTTTTGATACCTATTATCCAATCCCCCTCTATCCCTAGCTGCTTCCCTTCTCAGCCTCTAGTAATCACAGTTCTGTGTTCAGATCCATTATTTTCTTTCACTTCCACATGCGACAAGGACCAGGTGACATTTGTGTTCCTGCTTCTGTCTTATTTCAATTAATTTAATAATATTTTGTTCTTTTTTGTATCTAAAAGAGGTTGCCCTGTCCATTGTTTTTCATTGATGGACAGCTAGATTGGTTTCAAATCCTGGCTGCAGTGAACTGTGTTATAGTGGCTGTGTTATGGGAAAATTGCTGTATCTTTGATATGCTCTCCTCCTTTCCTTCTAATAAAATTTCCTTATTCTATATAGCCAAGAGCAAGATAACTCTCACATGGTAGGTCAATTTTTATCTTAGTTTAATTTTTGTTATTTATTTGAAAGAGTTACAATAGAGGTAGAGACACAGAGAGGTCCTCCATTAGCTGGTTCGCTCTACAGATGACTACAAAGGCCAGAGTTATGCCATTATGAAACCTGGAGACAGGAGCTTCCTCTGGGTCTCCCACATGGGTGCATGGGCCCAAGGACTTGGGCCATCTTCTACTGCTATCCCAGGAGATAGCAGAGAGCAGTATTGGAAGAAGAGCAGCTGGAACTAGAACTGGCACCCAAATGGGATGCTGGCCCTTCAGGCCAGGGCTTTAACTCACTGCACAACAGTGCCAGCCCCAATTTTTATCCTTTTTAAGGAATGACCATACTGTTCTGCATAACATCTGTACTAACTTGTGTTTTCACCCACCATATATGATGGTTTTCTTTTCCCATGTGCTCTCTAGCATTTGTTATTTTTTATCAGTTTGGCATCAAGATGATATAGTATTGTTCATGTTTTTGTGTATTTTGAAATCAGTTAATTTGTTTATTAAATCTTTATTATTTGAAAGGTGGATTTAGAGAGAGAGGGAAAGACATAGATAGCTTTCATCTGCTGGCTCACACCCCAGAGAGTTTCAACAGTTGAGCCTGGGGCATGCTGGAGTCAGGAGCTTCATCCAAGTCTCCCACATGAGTGGCAAGGACCTGAGTCCTTCGTCCATCTTCTGCTGGTTTCCCAGGTGTTTAGCAGTGAGCTAAATTGGAAGTGGAGATTCCTAAACTCAAAGTGGAACTCAGATGTTATGCTGGCCTCACAGATTGCAGCTTTCCCCACTTGGCCACAATGCCAGCCCCTCTATCAATTTAATTCCTCAAAAATAGCTCAGTAATGTTGGCATCTATCTCATTTTGTTTTTTCTCTGTTATTATTCAACTTATTGATGTCTTATTTTTGTTCACATTATTCCTCTCAATTGCTCTACCTGAGGTGAGTAGGGCTGCTGTGTTGCTTAAATGAAGTGTATGCTTTAGATTACTCATTTAATGAGTGCATGTCATTCACATAGCACTTCACTGAAGTTCTACTATGTCCCAAATCCTCTTCTAGGCACAGAATTTAGACCACTTTTCTCTTAGGCCCAGATCTTGCCTTTAACATACTACTTGGAATTTAGTAGCTCATGAAATCTGCAGACTGCATAAATGAATGAATATTTTGAGGGCTGTGCTTTTGTGGAGGAACTTCATAGGAGACCGAAGGAATAAAATAAATCAAAAGTATCCACAGTATATAGAATGTATACTATTTTACAAGTCACAGAGAAGAAGAAGAAGAAGGAAAGTAGTAAGACTAGAAAGTTTGTGGCAAGACTAACAGGCGCTGGTCAAGAACTTAATAAGCACATTAGGAAAGCAGTAAGGTTTCTTTTTTTTTTTTGAGGAAAAGTTTTTATTTCTAGTGATGAAATTGGCTACAGAACATTATGAAAGTTTAAAAATACAAAGAGAAATTGTCTATAATTAATAGATTCAAAATTTGACAATCAGTGAATATCATTATTAGTCATTACCAACAACAGTTATTGATTTGAAAGGCAGAGTGACAGGAAGAGGGAACCACTGCTTCACTCCCCAGACACTTGCAATAGCCAAAGCTTGACCAAGCCAAAACCAGGAACTGGGAATTCATTCTGGATGTCCCATTTGGGTGCAGGGACCCAAGCACTTCTGCCATCCTTCGTCTCCTCCCAGGGTGCACACTAGCAGAAACTTGCCTCAAAGCAGAGAAGCTACCACTCAAGCCAGGCATTTGTATATGGGATGTGGGTGTGTGGTGGTGATAGCAAGCCCTCATGGATAAAAAAAAAAAACAAAAAAAACAAAACAAAACAAAAAAAAAAAAACAAAGTTATTTCTATGCCAAGGAAATTACTCTGTAGTCTTTCTCTTATAAACTACGTATTGCTGAACCTAGATAATTTTTCCTTTATTTAACAATGACATGAAAATGTCAGTTGAGTTGGCTTTCCTGAAGACCTTGTTTCTTGAATATTAGTGGCTAGCTGAGATAAATTCTTTTCATCTCTTTCTCGCTTCGGCAGCACATGTGCTCGCTTCAGCAGCACATATACTAAAATTGGAATGATACAGAGAAGATTAGCATGCCCCTGCGCAGTAAGGTTTCTTTACCTCCCTGTAGGCTCTGCTCTCCAGAGGTGAACAGGGTCCTCTAAACCCACTTGCTGCACACACAAACACCTGAGTGTTGTATTCTCCCACAGGTGTTGGAGACTGATATGGTGTTCTGATTTATATTTACATAATGGCTAGTGACATCGGGCATATTCACATGTTTTGACCATGTACATTTCTTCTGAGAAATGTCTATTCAGATCCTTGCCTGTTTCTTCACTGTATTTTTTGGAGTTTTTCCAATTCATGTAAATGTTCTGGAAATCTGTAAACATTCAGAGTTTTAATTTTTCCTGCCATCTGTTCATTGTATCTACACTCTGATGTTTACTTTGTTGTGAAGAAGTATCTTAGTTGGATATACTCAAATGTCTCTGTTTTTATTTTTGTGACTATTGCTATTGGAATCTTACCCAAAAGCTATTGTGTGTTGACAATATTTAGAGTTTCCCTATGTTTACTTGGGTTTGGGTCTTATGATTACATTTTAATTCACTGTGAGTTCACTTTCACATAGTGTAAGAGATGTTGGAGTCTCTTTTCAGGCTTCTACATATGGATAATCAAGTTCCTCTGCACCACTTGTGAAAGAGATTCTTCTTTCTCCAGTTCATTTTAGTTCCTTTGTTAAATATGAGTTGCTGGTAGAAATTTGGGTTTATTTCTATGCTACCAAGTCTTTTCCATTGAACTATGTGTCTGTTATTATATCAGTGCTAACACTTCTTCTTTTTTTTTGCAGTATATTTATATGAAAGGCAGAGTTACAGAGAGGTAGAGGCAGAGAGAGAGAGAGGTCTTCCATCCACTGGTTTACTCCCCAAATGGCCACAATGGCCGGAGCTCTGTTGATCTGAATCCAAGTGTCAGGAGCTTCTTCCAGGTCTCTATGCAGGTGCAGGGGCCCAAAGACTTTGGCCATTTTCTACTTTTTTCTCAGGCTATACCAGAGAGGGGTATAAGAAGTGGAGCACCTGGGAAACATACTGGCACCCATATGAGATGCCGGCACTGCAGACGGTGACTTTACCTGCTTTGTCATAGTGCTGACCCCTGTAATATGTCTTAAAATATGGTGTGATGTCTCCAGCTTTTTTTTGCTTTATAATATTGCTTTAGATGTTAAGCATCTCTCATGTTTCTATGTGAATTTTAGCATCATTTTTTCTAGCTCTGAGAACATCGTTGGTATGTTGATTGGGATTACATTGAATTTGCAAATTGCTTTTGGTAGTATGGATATTTTGGTATTATTCTTCCCATTCACAAACATAAGTTTTCTGTGAGACTTTCAAAAAGCCTTGACAAAAATTGGACTTTATTACACAAAAATTCATCACTTTTTGGGATCATTTAAATCCATAATTTTGCACTAATATTTGATAAATAATTAAAGACTTTGAGCATTTTAGTAGGAGAAATTAAAATATTTATCAATTTCTTCAAATATTGTTTAGATGTGATATTCAAATATTGTTTAGAGCCATTGTCTATATTCCCTCTAAATTACGATCTTTTTGCTTTTTGCCTGTTAAACTTGTCCCTTGATTCAAGAACCCTTTTTAATGTAATGTAAACTGAAAATGTCATTTCATAAGCTAAAAAAAATGACAAAGAAGGAAAAAGAAGGGAGGGAGGTTGAGTATATAATTATGTTCTCCGAATTTTTTCTATAAAACATATTGAATCATTTAAAAGCTAATTAAAATTAAACTCAAAATTGGACCATTATGACCAATATTTAAAACAAGTGATTAAAAACTGTAGATGTCTTCAATTTTGATTATCATTCTTCTTTAGAATATCTGAAAGAAATCCGGCTTCTCACTTTAAAATATACCAGTGTGTTAGAATTCAGTATTAAATGACTTTGTTTAAAAGTTTTATTTAATCTATTGCTTTAAGTAGTAATACTATGGCCATTGTAAAACAAAATCCTTATCATTTTCCATAAAACAGAAAGGGCCTTTAAAACATCATCACTAAAAATATTAAGAGACCTAAAATATAACATTCTTAAAACCCAAGTGATACCATTCAAAATTTTCAAATATGCAGGGATAGTTCATGTCAAGTAACTAAATAATTGTTAAGTGTATATATGGAATAGCTTCTATAAATTCTTTTGGCAAGGGCTGGCACTGTGGCATAGTGGGTGAGGCTGCCACCTGCAGTGCTGGTATTCCATAGGGGCATCAGTTCAAGACCTGGCTGCTCCACTTCCTATCCAGCTCTCTGCTATGGCCTGGGAAACACTATAAAATGGTGCAAGTCCTTGGGCCCCTGCACCTGCATAGGAGACCAGGAAGAGGCTCCTGGCTCCTGCCTTCCAGTCAGCACAGCTCCAGCCATGGAGGCCAACTGTGGAGTGAACCAGTGAATGGAAGACCACTCTCTCTGCCTGTCCTTCTCTCTCTGTGTAATTCTGACTTTCAAATAATATAAATAAATCTTTAAAAATTCTTTTGGCAAATAGATGAAGCTACTTGTTATACATTTCAAATAAATAGCAAACATACTAGAAAAATATATTGAATAAAATTTAAGCAACTCATAGCTATACACAGAAATTTCTCACCATAACAACATAGCAACCACTAAATTTCCAAATTCAATTTTCCACAACTTAGAATCTTTAACTCCAGAAGGAGTACAAAATTGACAGAACAGTGGCCTATGTATCAGGATACCTAATGCTAATACAGAATTATCCCTGCCACAACTTACCTATGTGACCTTGAACAATTCACTTTACTTCTCTGGGCTTGGCATTTAGCATCCTCATGTGATAAAGGAGGCTTGGATAAGATCAGTTGTACTCTATCTTGAGACTTCAATGATCTCTCAGTTTCCAAACAGGCACCTTAAGGGAAAGTAAACCTTTAGATCAAAGCTTACATTTTTAAATCTAAATATATTTTAAACTCTTTCTACAACTAGTACAAAACAACACATTCAAATGTGTACCATGCCACTTTTCAATATTTGGGAATAATTAATGCATCATTTTAGAGCATTGTCTTGAGGCCAGTGCTGTGGTGTAGCTAGTAAAGCCACTGCATGCAGTGGGGGCATCCCATATGGAGGCCGGTTCAAGTCCAGGCTGCTCCATTTTCCATTCAGCTGTCTGCTATAGCCTGGGAGAGCAGTAGGAAGTTGGCCCAAGTCCTTGGGCCCCTGAATCTGCATGGGAGACCCTGAAGAGGTCCTGGCTCCTGGTTTCAGATTGGCATATCTCTGACATTTTAGGCCATCTGGGGAGTGAACCAGCAGATGGAGGACCTCTCTCTCTCTCTCACTTCCTCTTGTTCACTATCTGTGTAACTCTGACTTCCAAATAAATAAATAAATAAATCTTTTAAAAAATCAAAAGAATATTGTCTGGCACACAGTGAACCACTAAGTACAAGATATTATTAGTAATATTAGATTGAAATATTGAAATAAACTAGGCAATAAGCCTTAAGATGCAAATTAATACCAAGAAATATAATCTCAAATTTCTGTGTTCAACAAGGTAGTCTCTTTTCACTACTAACTTTATACTAAATAAGATATTTTGATATTTTGTTAAGAGTAAATTTATCGGGGGCCAGCGCCGTGGCTCACTTGGTTAATTCTCCACCTGTGGTGCTGGTATCCCTTATGGGCAAAGTGTTCTAGTCCTGGTTGCTCCTCTTTCAGTCCAGCTTTCTGCTATGGCCCGGGAAGGCAGTAGAGGATGGCCCAAGTGCTTGGGCCCTGCACCCGGATGGGAGACCAGGAGAAAGCACCTGACTCCTGGCTTTGGATGGGCACAGCTCCAACTGTGGCAGCCATCTGGGGACTGAACCAATGGAAGGAAGACCTTTCTGATTTCTCACTGTATATAACTCTACCTGTCAAATAAAAAAAATTATTAGTTTTTCATAAAAACTGCAGTATTGAAAAAGTTCTAAAATCCCTCTAATTCTAAATGTCTGTGACTGCTAACTCATTAGCACATATTGCATTCTTTACATCTGGGTAATCATGACAATTCACTTTTAAATGATTAACAGATCTGCTGTTATATATAAATACATGCTTTTCCGAAAATCATACAATAAGCAGGCTACATACTTTACTTCAAGTAGAACTGCCATATCCAGTCCTACAATTGTAAATAAGACAGTTTCAATTGTTCAGCATTATCAATTATAAATTCCAATCGTGTAGCAATACTCATAAGAATTTAGGGGGCCGATGCTGTGGAGTAGCAAGTAGAGCTGTGGCTTGCAGTGCTGACATTCCAATTGGGTGCCAGTTCAAGTCCTGGCTACTCAAATTACTATCCATCTTTTTAGGCAAGTAAGACTTACTATCCAGCAGTAGAGGATGGCCCAGGCCCTTGGGCTCCTGCACCTGCATAGGAGACCCAAAAGAAGCTGCTGGCTCCTGGCTTTGGATTGGCAGAGCTCCAGCCATTGTGGCCAAATGGGGAGTGAACCAGCGGTTGGAAGACTGCTCTCTCTCTCTCTCTCTCCTTCTCTGTGTAACTCTGATTTTCAAGTAAAATAAATGAATCTTTTTTTAAAAAGGATGAAATAAAAAGGAAGATGAAGATTACAAAATTGTTTAATTTTTTTAATAAATATAAATTTCCAAAGTACAGCTTTTGGATTACAGTGGCTTCCCCTCCCCCAAAACATCCCTCCCACCCATAATCCTCCTATTTCCTGCTTCCTCTCCCATCCCAGAAGATTACAAAATTGTATGAAGGACATTTGTACAGTAAACAAATATACTGATTTCCAATGCAATATTTGAATACTTGAAGCAGGAAGGCTAAGTACTTCTTTGCCAAAATAACATGTTTTCTCCAGTGTAAAACCCATTTGCCATCCCAATACACAAAGGGATTTGGGGCAAGAAGGAAAAAAGAAGTCCACACATGCAGAAATTTTAAGCAAAACAAAATAGAGAATGTATTTAGTTTCATGTAAATCACATGAGAATTAATAGTATTCTACCAATTTGCAACAAATATTTTTAACTTTAATGAATGAATGAACTTTCAGTTACATAGCAGGAAACTTCTACCCTCTCCCATAAAACTGAAAGAGAAACTTTTTAAAAGTAAAAACTGATGAAAGAATTCTGCAATACATGTTAATGTTAAGTAGCGCAGCAGAGTTTATTTAGAAATACAAACACACACACAGAAAATAAATACATTAAAATCTTACTGAATAGTCCAGTAATAGTTCAGGATCCAATATGTGTGCAAAAGATTCTGGATTTCCCAGTCACTTTGTATAGGAAATGATGTGCTTTGCTATGTAGCATGTAACTTTAGATTCCTGAACACCTCCACTTTGCTTCTTACCCTGAGTCCCAGCAAATACAGGAACACAGCTGTTGAGTCATTCATTTTCTGGATTTGGGAATATCAAAGAATTAATGAGTATAGAAAGTTGTACAGCAGAGACCAAGAATGTCCAAGGGAGGTCAGGAAAATCAATTGAACAAGTCAAAATACTATGAATGTATACTGAATGCTCTGTTTTTAATATGTCTTACTTACCTAAAAAGACATGAGGGCTATTGCTCTCTCTCTTAATACAACTAAGGAGAAGATATCACCAATGCTCAAGAAAAATGAATACACAGCAGAGCTAATACAAAATCCCCAAATTCCAAAATAGAAAAACTGGATATGCACTCCTTACACACACCCTGAAGTGGCAATGAAGTAGAACAAATCTAAAATTAGAAAAAAAATCTTTTTTTAAAGATTTATTTATTTATTTTAAAGTCAGAGTTGCACAGAGAGAGGCAGAGAAGAGAGAGGGGTCTTCCATCCACTGGTTCTCTCCCCAGTTGGCTGCAATGGCCAGAGTTGTGCCAATCCAAAGCCAGGAGCAAGGAGCTTCTTCCAGGTCTCCCACATGGGTGCAGGGGCCCAGGACTTGGGCCATCTTCTACTGCTTTCCCAGGCTATAGCAGAGATCTGGATCCATATGAGCTGCCAGCACTGCAAGTGGTGGCTCTACCCACTATGCCACACCACTGGCCCCGAAAATTCTTGTCAAATTAAGAACATTTAACCTTTGTTTTAGAGTGCATTATTAAAATATCTAAACTGGGGGAATACATAATTTCTTTCTTTAGAAATCAGAAGAGAAAAAGAACACTTCAAGCCTACTGTGACACCACACAGAAGGAATGGAGAATCATGATCTCAATTAGCCTAGGGACAGAATAAAAGGGAGGGAAATAGGAACAACAGAATTAAGATGAATAAGCTTTGACAGCTGAGGGAATCTGAATGTAAAGAAAAGGCATGCAGTTAACTGAAACAATAGAGATAATTCTGAGAGGAAAAAACATTGTTAAGTCATATTAATGGGGCCAGAGCTGTGACTTAGTAAAGTAAAAAAAAAAATCTAAAATTTGTTTTTAAATTATATAATTAAAAAAGATAAAAAAGATGTTCAATCTTAAGTCTCTACAGCATAAGATATACATCAATTTTCCCAGGTTCTATTTTCATTTATTAACAAAGTTTCATGGGTGTAATCACTAAAGTGGCTCCAATAAGTCTTTTTATAAAAATTATTTTTTATTTTGACAGGCAGAGTGGACAGTGAGAGAGACAGAGAGAAAGGTCTTCCTTTTTCTGTTGGTTTACCCCCTAGTGACCGCTGCCGCCAGTGTGCTGCAGCTGGCACATGGCGCTGATCCAAAGCCAGGAGCCAAGTGCTTCCTCCTGGTCTCCCATGCAGGTACGGGGCCCAAGCACTTTGGCCATCCTCCATTGCACTCCTGGGCCATAGCAGAGAGCTGGACTGGAAGTGGAGCAACTGGGACAGAATCTGGCTCTCCCAGCAGGACTAGAACTTGGTGTGCCTGCACCGCAGGTGGAGGATTAGCTTATTGAGCCATGGAGCCTGCCTCCACTAAGTCTTAACCTGGGATGCAACTAAATTTAACAAGGATACTCAATAGGAATTTTAGAAGAATTCCAAAATATGTATCAGAATAAAAATAAATACTTTACTTGGTACATCTCATTTTAACTATACTATTGTCTAAATTTCCAAATGTCAGATGTACTAAAAAAATCCCCAAAGCAGCAGAGTTGGTCCGACATGATGAGGAATAAAATAAAGAAAATGAGAATTCGCAGATCCCAGATTAAAATAACCAAGAAGGCCCAATAAAAGAAAACTCAATGTCTTCATACACTAACATTTATTACCTCAGATTTATTTAACAAAAAGGTGATTATTCCAGCTACATCCCATTAGGTAGCCCAATTTTACCTGCTAAATCCATTTAAAAAAAGCACCTCATGATATATTACTAAAATCATATTGCTATATGCCATCCACCATGTCCACTGTACCTTATACCTAATGTTAACAGATCTGATGAAAATCAGTAGATAAATGATGTGTCTTAACCAAGTGTGCAAATGCATTTTGCTCCAAGTTTTTCCAAAAACCCCTCAGTCTCAGTTTGCCTTCACCTTGAAAAGACACTTCTGAGGTTTACTAATCAGTCCAGCTTCTTCGGGCCTCCCTCCAATGAAAGGGGCTAAAATCCATCAAAATAAACTCTAGGCACTGTCCTTGTGCTCCCAGTGACTTTTTCACTCTAGGGGCTCACAAACCTTCTAAATTCTTTAGATCACCTCTGATGTCCATTAGTTCTCAAAGACTATGATGCAAGTAATTTCCCCTCTTGGAACCTTGTTATTAACTGTGCTGTATGAGAAATGAAGTCTCCTACACACCTTGTGCTTATGATTCTCCAAACCATGTTGCCTGCTAGGACTTTGGCCATGAATATAGGACAGCAATACCTGAACATGATTACTGAGATCTCCTTAATAAAGGATAGACTGGGGCCAGCACTGTGGTGCAGTGGTGTAATCCTTTACCTGCAATGCTGGCACCCCATATGAGCACCAGTTCTAGTCCCCATTTCTCCTTTTCCCATCCAGCTCTCTGCAATAGCCTGGGAAAGCAGTAGAAGCTGTTCCAAGTGCTTTGGTCCCTGCCAAAATATGGGAGACCTGGAAGCTCCTAGCTCAGATTGGCCCAGCTGCAGACATTGCAGTCATTAGGGGAGTAAATGAGCATATGGAAGACCTTTCTGTGTCTCTTCTTCTCACTCTCTGTAAGTAAACCTGTCAACTACATAAATAAATTCCTTATATATATATTTACATTTATTTATATATTTATGTATATAAATATATTCATATATAAAATATATTATAATTTATCATACAATATATTATATAATATATAATTATAAACAGATAATATTATATAATTTATTATATGTATTTTATATATATATATATATTATTGAGATGACTTCAATAGCCAGAGTGTGGCCAGGTTGAAACCAGGAGCTTTTCCTCTGATGTGTGTCCCAGGAACCCAGGTACTTGGAGCATCTTTCACTGCTTTTTCAATCCATTGGTAAGGAGCTGGATCAGAAATAATTATTTATATATAAATAACAAATTCATATATAATATATACAATTATATATTTATAATAATTATATGCAATTCTATATTATGTATAGAAATATATAGTATAATATATAATATATATTATAATATATAAATATATATATGATGGACCAAAATATGGTATTCTCCATTTGGCAGAAGGGACAGGCTCCAATATCTACTGTCTATGTCAGTATGTCAGCATAATGCAGGAGGTAACCCCTCTACCAAATAAGAAAAGCTATTTCAGTTCAGCTGGACATCATTCTGCTGACTGTTGACCTTATTACTGTTAGTCTGGATGCTTTCATTGGTTGCAATCCAGAGACCCAATTTTCCCATAGATATAAACATCAGCAAACATGAAAATTTGGTAAGAAAAGCTTAAACTGAGAGTTATGATTAATAACTATTTTTTTTAATTTTTATTTAATGCATATAAATTTCCAAAGTACGACTTATGGATTACAATGGCTTCCCCCCCATACCGTCCCTCCCACCCACAACCCTCCCCTTTCCCACTCCCTCTCCCCTTCCATTCACATCAAGATTCATTTTTGATTATCTTAATATACAGAAGATCAGCTTAGTATACATCAAGTATGGATTTCAACAGTTTGCTCCCACACAGAAACATAAAGTGAAAAATAATAGATGATTTTTTTTTTAAAATGATGATGAAATCAGAGCAGACCTATTGTCATGTTTAATCCCAGTGAGAGTCAAGTTGGGAATTGATAATTTCTTTTTTTTTTTTAACAGAGGATCAGTTTAGTATGCATTAAGTAAGGATTTCAACAGTTTGCACCCCCATAGAAACACAAAGTGAAATATATTGTTTGAGTACTCGTTATAGCATTAAATCTCAATGTACAGCACATTAAGGATAGAGATCCTACATGAGGAGTAAGTGCACAGTGACTCCTGTTGTTGACTTTACCAATTGACACTCCTGTCTATGGCATCAGTAATCTCCCTATGCTCCAGTCATGAGTTTCCAAGGCTATGGAAGCCCTCTGAGTTCTCCGACTCTTATCTTGTTTAGACAAGGTCGTAGATAACCCTACGGTTCGACCCAGCCATCCCACTCCTTGGAATTTACCCAAAGGAATTTAAATTGGCAAACAAAAAAGAGGTCTGCACCCTAATGTTTATTGCAGCACAATTCACAATCGCTAAGACCTGGAACCAACCTAAATGCCCATCAACGATAGACTGGATAAAGAAATTCTGGGATATGTACTCTTTAGAATACTATACCGCAGTAAGAAACAATGAAATCCAGTCATTTGCAACAAAATGGAGGAATCTGGAACACATCATGCTGAGTGAAATAAGCCAATCCCAAAGGGACAAATACCATATGTTCTCCCTGATCAGTGACAACTGACTGAACACCAAGAGGGAAACCTGTTGGAGTGAGGTGGACACTATGGGAAACGGTGGCTTGATCAGCATAGCCCTGACTGTTAATGAACAACTTAATACATTATCCCTCTTAGTAGTTTTTTTTATCTGTTCTACTTAATATGACTGGTTTAGATCTGTAATTGATGCACAGTTATTCTTAAGTGTTGAAAATTAACTGAAATGTGATCCCTGTTGAACATGGTGGTGGGAATGGGAGAGGGAAGAGATGTATAATTTGGGACATGCTCAGGCTGACTTGCCCCAAGTGGTGGAGTTGGAAGCATACCAGGGGATTCCAATTCAATCCCATTGAGGTGGCATGTACCAATGCCATCTCACTGTTCCAGGTGATCAGTTTCAGTTCACAGTTGGTCATGGTGGAGGGACTGGGAGTCAAAGGGAGCACATAGACAAGTCTAGTACCTGCTAACGCTAACCGATGGAGTAAATAAAGGGGAGA
Source organism: Oryctolagus cuniculus (assembly GCF_964237555.1). Lineage (NCBI taxonomy): Eukaryota > Metazoa > Chordata > Mammalia > Lagomorpha > Leporidae > Oryctolagus > Oryctolagus cuniculus. The sequence goes on along the minus strand of NC_091449.1, from coordinate 28,750,568 downwards.
GTGATCCAACATGGGAAGTGAGATACTCAGCAGACTCATAGAATGGCAGATGTCCTAAATAGCACTCTGGCCTCAGAATCAGCCCTAAAGGCATTCGGAGCTGGCTGAAAAGCCCATGAGAGTATTTCAGGCATGGAAAGCCAAGACACTCTGGCAAAAGATCTCTGCGAGTGAGATCCCAGTGGAAAGAACAGGTCATCAAAGAAGGAGGTACCTTTCTCTGAAGGGAGGAGAGAACCTCCACTTTGACTATGACCTTGTCTAAACAAGATTAATAACTATTTTAACAAAATTTCTCAGAACCCATCTAATCCAAACCTTGGACAATTGGAAGACATTGTACTTGGCCCACCCATAATCAAAATGGATTCTAAATCCTTCAACTGCAAGGAGAGTATCATAGACATTAATGCTCCAAACGGATCCAGTTCTCTGCTAATGTGTCTGGAAAAGCAGCACAGGGTGACTCAAATATTGGGGCTCCAGCACCCTTGTGAGAGACCTGGAAGAAGCCCCTGGCTCCTGATATCAGTCTGGCCTAGCCGCAGTCATTGCAGCCATTTGAGGAGTGAACAAACCAGGAGGAAGATCAATCTCTCCCATTCTCTCCATCTAGTGCTGCCTTTCAAATTCATAAAAGGATCTTTAAGAAAATAGATCACTTCAATAAATTTGCCATTGCTCAGTCATGATGACTTTTACTACCTTCAGTTCTTTTTCAAAAGATTTATTTATTGGAAAGGCAGATAGAGGAGCTGGTGGTTGTGGTGCAGTGGACAAAGCTGCTATCTGTTACATTGGCATCCTGTATGTGCACCAGTTTAAGTACCAGCTATTCCATTTCTGATCCAGCTCCTTACCAATGGACTGAAAAAGCAGGGAAAGATGGCCCAAGTGCCTGGGATGCTGCCACGCACATTGCAGGAAAAGCTCCTTGCTGCCATGCACATCGGAGGGAAAACTCCTGGCTTCAACCTGGCCACACTCTGGCTATTAAAGTCATCTCAAAAATGAATTAGGTGGTGGAAGATTTCTGTCTCTCCCTCTCTCTGTAACTCTTTCAAGTAAGTAATTAAATATTTTAACATGATAAAAAAGGCAGAGACACACAGAGACAAAGAGAGAAGGAAAGAGAAGGAGAGAGATCTCCCATCTGCTGGTTCACTTTCTATATGGCTACCACTGTGCAAGACCAGGTTCTCAAGTCCCCATTGAGGTTACAGTTCTCCAATTTGACGACAGGAATGAAAGAATTTGAGCTATTATACATTGCTTCCCAGGGATATTAACATGAAGCTGATTAGGAAGTGTAGTACCCAAAACTCAGATTAGCACTGCAATATAGGATGTGGGCATCTGTTGTGACTGCTAACAAATTGGAAATCCTAGAGTAAAAATCAACAGATTCCTGGACATACACAATATACCAAAATTGAGTCATGAAGACACATAGAAAAGCTAAACAAATCAAAAACCAAGACAGAGATTGGATGAGTAATAAAGACCCTCCCAACAAGCAAAAGTCCAGGATCAGACAGCCTCACTATTGAATTCTACAGGACTTTTAAAGAACTAATGCTTCTCAAACTATTCAACACAATTGAAAGAGAGACAATCCTCTCAAACTCCTTCTATTAATCCTGCATCACCTTAATTCTTCAACTAGAAAAAGATACAGTGGAGAGAGAGTACTATAGAAAAATATCCCTGATGGGGGCCAGTGCCATAGCACACTGGGTTGATCCTCCACCCGTGGAGACGGCATCCCATATGGGTGCCAGTTCTGGTCCCGGTTGCTGCTATTCCAGTCCAGCTTTCTGCACTGGACTGGGAGGGCAGTGGAGGATGGCCCAAGTGCCTGGGTCCCTGCACCCGCATGGGTGACCAGGGAGATGCTCCTGACTCTGGCTTCCGATTGGACCAGCACTACCTGTTGAGCCATATGGAGCATAAACAAGCAGATAAAATACTTCTGTCTCTCTGCCTCTGCCTCTCCATCTCTGTAACTCAATCTTTCAAATAAATAATTCTTTTGAAAAGGTCAACAAACAATAAAGGCTGGTGGAGAGGGAGAGAAAAAGGTACCCTAATCCACTGTTGGTGGGAATGAAGCTAGTGCAACCATTATGGAAGGCAGTATCAAAGTTCCTCAGAAATCTGAAAACAAACATACCATGTGATCCTGCCATCTGACTACTGGGAATTTATCCGCATGAAATGAAATAGAATATGCACAGGCATGAGTTATCTGTACCCTCATGTTTATTACAGCTCAATTCACAATAGCTAACATGGAATCAACCCAGATGTCCATCAACTGGTGACTGGAACAAAAATATGAGCTATATATACAGTGTAAAATACTATTCAACCATAATTGAGAATGAAATCCCATCTTCTGTAACTAAATGGATGAACTGGAAACAAGTATGCTTCATGAAAGAAGCCAGTCCCCAAAAGACAAATACCATATGTTTTCTCTGACTGGTGGTAATTAATATATAGACAACAAAAAGCAGCATATGAGTTAAATTGACATTTTGAGATTTGAGTATTGTTCATAGCACTTTTCTGTACTCTTTGATAGAGTACACAACATATACTCATTGATATTTCTGCTACTACTTGCTGAATTCTTTATTTTGTAGAGGGTTAAAGCTTGTGATTCTAAAATAAAATCAAAGCATGCAGCTGTCAAAATTAAAAGAAAATAAAACAAGAAGGAGGGAGTTGGAAATATGAGAACAAGGGAAGATAGGATAGGATGTTATCAGTTTGCTCTTCAATCTGTATATATAAATTACATGAAATTTGTTCACTTAATATGCATTTAAAAATATAAACTTAACACTGGAAGAAAAAGACCTGAGATCAGTGTTTTCTGGATTACCACTAATAAAATTTAGTCTTCATTTATGTCTGACCATATTTAATTTCTTATTTATTTATTTTATAAGAAAATTAACATCACCATTCCTAACAAGTCCATCCTGCTTCATGCATATCTATCAGTTCCCACTATGCTAATAATTTCTCATGAACTTAAATCCATATCATCTTAAAAAGATGCAATGTGGGGCTGGCGCTGTGGCATAGCAGATAAAGTTGTTGCCTGCAGTGTTGGCAAGCCATATGGGTGCCAGTTCAAGTCGCGGCTGCTCCACTTCTGAACCAGCTCTCTGCTATGTCCTGGGAAAGCATTAGAAGGTGGCCCAAGTCCTTGGGGCCTTGCACACATGTGAAAGACCCTGAAGAAGCTCCTGGCTTCAGATTGACACAGACCAGTCATTGCGGCCAACTGGGAGTAAACCAGCCGATGGAAGACCTCTCTGTCTCTGTCTGTCTGTCTCTCTCTCTCTACCTCTTCTCTATTTGTACAACTCTTTCAAATAAATAAATTAATATTTAAGAAAAAAGCCTGATTCATGTTATTATTTATGTGTTTTAGAGGCTTTGCAGATGTTGATTACATGTGCCATGAAAACCCATTAAAATGCAAATCCTATAAGAGGCAACTCCATGTGCACTAAACTGGTAAAATCCAGTGCATGTGTTGAGAAAAACACACTAGCAATACATTTCAAAAAGCTGTGAAACATTATAAGTGGCTGTCAAAAGCTAAAAATCTGACAATGACTCATTATGTCATTTATTTATATATAATGCTGAGAAAATCAGAAGTATTTGTTAAAACTTCTGCTAAAATGCACTAGATTTATAATTTTTAAATGCATCTTTCCTAGATGTAATGCAGTCCTGTACTACTTTAGAGTATCAGAAATTTAAAATGTTGGACTGGTGCTGTGGTGGAGCAGGTTAACACCCTGGTCTGAAGCGCCAGCATCCCATATGGGGGCCGGTTCAATACTCAGCTGCTCCACTTCTGATCCTGCTCTCTGCTATGGCCTGGCAAAGTAGTAGAAGATGGCCCAAGTCTTTGGGCCCCGTACCCATCTGGGAGACCGGGAACTAGCTCCTGGCTCCTGGCTTCAGATCAGCACAGCTCTGGAAGTTGCAATCAATTAGGGAGTGAACACCAGATGGAAGACCTCTCTCTTTCTCTCTGTCTCTCCTCTCTGTCTGTAACTCGACTTGTACATAAATAAATAAATCTTTAAAACAATTAAGAAATTTAACATGTGAAAGGTTTTTAAAAAATGTATTTCTTTATTGTGAGGCAGAGTTACAGATATAGAGAGGAAGAGAAAGAGAGGTCTTCTATCAACTGGTTCACCCCTAAATGGCCAGAATGGCTGGAGCTGGGCCGATCTGAAGCCAGGTGCCAGAAGCCAGGAGTCAGCAGCTTCCTCCAGGTCTCTCACATGGGTGCAGGGGCCCAAGAACTCAGGGCATATTGCACTGCTTTCCTAGGCCATTAGTAAAGAGCTGGATTGGAAGTGCAGGAGCAGGGACTCAAACTGGTGCCCATGTGGGATGCTGGTACTGCAGGTGCATGCTTAATCTACTATGCCACAGAGTGGGCCCAGTGAATGGTTTTAGGAAGACATCTTTCATGTAGACTAGGCTGCAATATTGCAAGGTAAGGTTTAGCTTTTATTCCCACACATCAGTATTCATCTTTTAGCAACTATAAATACTGAATATCATACATATAGACATAAATATAGGTAACTGAAGATTTTGTTGTCATTCTTTCTAATTCTCTTTTTAATGTCTGCTAATAGGCCATCTTATGGATTATTATATTGATGTTACCCATACACAACCATCAGGCATTTCCACTGTTGAATGTGTTTATGAGTACAGGTAGATTTGTGTGTACATGAATGCACATTTGATGGAGATAGCACTGACAGTAATACTGTGAGAAATCCTAACGCTGATTCCAAACTTTCTGTCCTCCGCAGAGATGGCTGTCATTGAAGTAGACCACAGGGCCCCTTTTGCTGTTATGGACTGAAATGTGCCTCCCTAAAACTCTAACACGGAAGTGCTAACCAGCAACATGACTCTACCTGAAGAAAGTGCTTTTAAGCAGATCAAATGGTAGATGTGTCTGTCACATCGGAGAAAGGCTTCTGGAAAAATCGAGCCTATTTAAGCACCTTGATCTGATATTTTCAAGCTCTACAACTCTGAGAAGTAAAATTCCATGATTTAAATCATATTCTCTGTGGTATTTTCTTAGCAAATTAATATATCCTCATTTCTGCCAGCATTTTCTATTGTCATCCAGAGGGTCCTAGTGATTAGCAGAGAAATATAGAAACTAAAAACTGTGATTTTAGATTACCAAGTATCTACTAACACAAAAAGATCCCAGAAGCCACCTACTACCATCGTCCAGGACCCAGAAAAAAAACAGGAAGGAGTCAAGTTGCAGGGCAGTAGAAAAAAGTGAATAATGAAAGATCACAGCAGAAGTAAATAAGGAAGTGTTTGGTGCTGTGGTGTAGTGGATTAAAGCCTTGACCTGCTGTGCATGCATCCCATATGTTGCTGCTAGGAGACCAGGTGCTCCACTTCCAATCCAGCTCCCTACTAATGCACCTGGGAAATTGGTGGAAGATGGACCGTGTTCTACGGTGCTGGCACCCACATGAGAGACTTGGAAGAAGCATCTGGCCTTTCCAATAAATAAATAAATCTTAAAAATATAGAAACAGTGTTAGCACTGTTGGAAAACAGACTCATAGTTCAGTGTAAAAGTATAGGCAGCTGAAATAAACCGACTTTTCTACAGGCAACTCCTATTTAACAAAGGAAAGAAAACAAACAGGAGAAAGAAGAACCCCTTTAGCATATGGTTTAAAGGAAAGTGATTATCCATATGTAGAAGCCTGAAAATATACCCAAAACCTCATACACTATGTAAAAGCAACTCAAGGTGAATTAAAAGTCTAAATATAAAACCAGAAACTAAGTAAACATATGAGAAACTATAAAACATAAGCATAGATAACAGTTTTGGGTAAGATTCCAAAAGCACAAGTAACAAAAATAAAATATAGAAATTTGAGCATATCATATTAAGATACATCTTCACAACAAAGTAATCAACAGAGTGAACATACAATGGACAGAATGGCAGGAAACATTGAAAACTCTGATTATGACAAAAGATTGATAGCCAGAACATACATATATAGAACTGGGAAAATCTCCAAATAAGAAGCAAAATGTACAGCTAAGAAATGGGCAAGGATCAAAACAGATGTTTCTCAGAAGAAGAAATCTCAATGGTCAAGACATAGATGAACATGCCCAATATCACTAGCCATTAGGGAAATGTAAATCAAAACCAATAGCAGACTCCATCTGTGGGAGAAGACAATGCTTGGGTTTTCATTTGTGCAACAAGTGGGTTTAGAGGACCCTGTTCACCATAAGAGGGCAGAGTCTACATGGAAGTAAGGAAACCTTAATGTTTTCCTAATGGGCTTGTTAAATTCTTGACCAGTGCCTATTACCTTTGCCGCAAACTTTCCAGTCTCACTACTTTCCTGCTTCTTCCTCTTCTCTGTGGCTTGCAAAAACAGTGTACCTTCTATATACGGAGGATACTTTTGTTTTGTTTTATTCCTCCTATCTCATGATGTTCCTCTAAGAAATCACAACCCTCCAAGTATTCATTCATTTATGCAGTCTGCAGTTTTCATGGGCTACTACATGGCAAAGTACTAGGTTAAAGGAAAGGTATAGGTCAGGAACTGAGCAAAGTTCACAATGATGAAGCCATTGGGGAAATGAACCTGATGGAAGACCTCTCTCTCTCTCTCTCTCTGCCTCTCCTTCTCTCTCTGTGTAACTCTGATTTTCAAATAAATAAATAAATCTTTAAAAACTAACAAAATATACTAAAAACCTGGTGGCAACACCTTTCTATCAGAACATGTGAAGCACTCAAACACAGTTTGTCCCAGAAAGTCAACCATAGGGCATATCGTCTACTGCACTTGTGGACATCTCTGAGGGAGGTAAGGGGCACTTATTTCTTCCCCTCTTCTTTCTTACCACTCTCACAGTTATAACTTCTATCGATGCTTCCACAGACCAGTCTCTATGAAATTGTAGAACTAATATCCTCCCATGTCAAAAGTGTCATGGGTTTAAACACAGAACCCAAAATAAGATAAGTAACTGGCCTTCTTAATTACACAGTGTGGAATGTAAGATTCTCAGTGGAGCACTGGGTAATATAAAGTGCTGGGCAGAGAAAAACTGTTACTTATCTGTATTTATGATGCTGTAATTCTCCTCTTTATGCAAACTCAGATTAAAAGAGCTCCCGTTAGTGGGCAGCACTGTTGCATAGTGGGTAAAGCTACTGCTGCCTTGTCAGCATCCTATATGGGTGCCGGTTGGGATCCTGGCTGCTGCACTTCCCATCCAGCTCTCTGCTGTGGACTGGGAAAACAGTAGAAGTTGGCCCAAACCCCTCATCTCCTGCACCCACCTATGAGACCTGGACAAAGTTCTGCCTTTCAAATAAATAAATAATTATTTAAAAAAACAGCTTCATCTCAGAAGGAGCTCCTGGCTACTGGCTCCAAATTGGCATACCTCCAGCTATTGCTGCCAATTGGGGAATGAACCATCGGATGGAAGACCTCTCTCTCTTTCTCTCTCTCTCTCTCTCCTCTCTGTGTAACTCTTTCAAATGAATAAATAAATCTTTAAAAAAGTAGCTCCAGTTATTGACAACACAGTAGACTTGCATTAATTTTGGTTCCCTTCTCACTTTGCAAAGGGATCAGTGGCAGGTCAAAACAGTTGACAGCCTTGCTAACAGGAGAAGAGATAGCTGAAGACAGAAAATGAAAAGCAGCCAAATACATCATCAAAGAAAGAGAAGTGGACCCCATCCAACACAAACCTTTAAAAGTGGATGCTCACAATTAATGAGTGAAACAGCTGCCCACTGAAATCTTGTCTAGGGAGGGAAGATGTCCTAAGTTCTGCTTTTGTAAACTCCAGTCATAAATCTGTCCTAATAAATCTGTCCCTGGCATCTCTTTTACAAACATACTGGACCCACTGACCATTGGAAATGTGGTTCTAATCATGTAGGCTGCCATTTAAACCCACCAATGCTGTAACAGCTAAGAAACTTGAATTTGATGCTCAATTCTCAGGAAATCATTCCAGCTGAGCCTAGGGCCATTAATAGAAACTCCTTGGATCCTCCACTGTCTCTGTGCCTGTTTGAAAGAAGGGAGATTTCCCACCCCATGTTTCTGGAACAGCTTCAAATTCCACATTGGAAAAATTTGATAATTAATACTTGAGAGGGATCAACACACAAAGCAGCTATTCACGCTTCACACTGCTCCCCACCAGGAAGATGAGGTGCAGGATGAGAGCAGTGGGGCAGATCCTAGACAGATCCTCCTGCCCACCCCTCTGCTGCCCCAGGCTCCCTCCTGAGGGCCATCCAGCCCCACCCTGCAGGAACCAGCCCAGGAAACATCAAGAGACCAGGCCAGACTGCATTCTGAGACCACCCACAGTGGGAACCCGGCTTATTTAACTGTGGAGATCAGGAGTCTTTCTGCCTTCCTTCCCTGTGAGTGCAGGTTCCCAGAACACTGCCCCCTCTCTCCTGTAACCACTAAATAAAGCACATTAGGGACAGTTTAGGTGAGGTACTGCAGGAGAGAGTCCGGGCACTTTGAGCCTGGGAAATAGAGGTGGGAGACAGAGCAGCCCGGGTCCCAGCCCTGACCTCGGGAGAAGCTGCCAGGATCGCTGGCACACTTCTCCCACATGTGTCTCCGCCCCTTCCTGCATGCCAAACCTGCAGCAGAAAGTCCCTGGAGCAGGTACCCTTTCTTCCAGATACACGGGGAGTGAAATTGGGAGTGTGGAGAAGAGAGTCCCTGGCATGTGGGACCCACAGTTGGTGGATGAAGAGGGAAGAAGCAGCAGGAGGCAGGCTCAGGGTGAGCACTCGGAAACTGCCTGGGATCGCACGTGCAGAGCAGGAGTTGCAGTAAATGCCAGAGAAGGAGCAGCATAGCCCCCAGGGTTGACACTGATCAAGGAATGAACTCCCCTGGTCCAACTCTGAGCCCCAGGGACTGGCAGTGGCAGGTGCATGCCCACAGGTATTTGGAAAGCAGAATACCTCGGAGCTACTGGGAACTCTGGGAAATGGAGTCCAGGCTGCAGCATCCCTAGAGACACCAGCTGTTCCTCCAAAAAGCTGCAGTCAGGGGTGGGTGCCCACAACCAGAGGGCATTTGCTTTTGTTAAGTCCCTCCTTCCTTTCCTTCCCACACCAAAATCTCAGGGATCAGTTGCTGTTCCTTTCCTGCATCAAATCTGAAAGAGTGACACTCACTTCTGCTAACTGACCCCAAATCCTGGCTCCCTCATAACCTCTGTCTCTTCCAGAAAAATCTTATTTACTACTTTGGCCCTAGAAATCATAAATGACTATGATAGAATGTAACTTTTAACAGAGGTGTAGAAGGCATGGTTTAATATCCAGTTTTGAGAATACAATTTTCATTTGTGTTTTATTGATATTTATACTTCTTTTAAGATTCATTTTTTTATTTAGAAGTCAGAGTAACAGAGAAGGAGAGGCACAGAGAGAGAGAGAGAGAGAGAGAGAGAGAGGTGTTTTCCATCTCCTGCTTCACTCCTCAATTGGCAGCAGCAGCACAGCGCTGACCCCTTATAGTTCTTTACAAATCATTTTACACTGTCTTTTTATTCATCTAGTAAAGAGACAGAAGAATGGACACAGAGCTAACTCTGTCCAAAATCTTGCTTGTATTGCATCAGAATACAAAATTTGGGAAGGAAGAAGGCAAAACCAACTCAGACCCAGAAAACATGTAGGAAATTGCCACTCAAGAAACCAAAAGTCAGCTGAGGCACCCAAAACAAGGACAGCAAGCCAGAATTGGAGCAAGCCAACAGCTGTGCCCTGATTGAAAAAGACCATTCCTCTTGTGCCCTGAACTCAATATTGCCGCCTCAAAACAAAAGCTCACATCAAAAAATTCATTACAAACCATGATACATAAGAAAAAAGAGAAAAAAAGCCGAAGAAATGCAAGAATCCATAATGATATTGGGCTTGATTTAGTCGCAGGGAAACCGGCCGTTCCCGGATTCATTCACCCCTCCAGCTGACTGCTTGTGGAATTCTGACTGAATTAACCTGAAAATCACAGTGAAACTCAGTTTGGAGGCAATTAATATCTGTCACCTCAGCCAAAGTGTTCCATTTGATTTTCCAAAACACAAAAACTCACCTTGGTCATGTTGCCTGTAAATTTCTAAGCTTCAAACACCTATTAGCTGTCTTTTTTAATTCATAATGGCTACTCTGTCCAAACTCTTGTTTGTATTGCGTCAGAATACAACATTTGGGAAGGAAGAAGGCAAAACAAACTCAGACCCAGAAAACATTTAGGAAATTGCCGCTCAAGAAACCACAAATCGGCTGAGGCACTCAAAACTACGACAGCAAGAGGCACCCAAAACATTTAGGAAATTGCCGCTCAAGAAGCCAAAAGTCACTGAGGCTCCCAAAACAATGACAGCAAGCCAGAATTGGAGCAAGCCAACAGCTTTACCCTTTTTGAAAAAGAACCTTCCTCTTGTGCCCTGAACTCCATATTGCAGCCTCAAAACCAAAGCTCACATCAGAAAACTCATTACAAACCATGATAAATTAGAGAAAAGAGAAAAAAGCCAAAGAAATACAAGAAACCATAATGATATTGGGCTTGATTTAGTCGCAAGGAAACCGGCTGTTTCCGGATTCATCCACCCCTCCAGCTGACGGCCTGTGGATTTCTGACTGAATTAACCTGAAAATCGCAGGGAAACTCAGTTTGGAGGCAATTAATATCTGTCACCTCAGCCAAAGTGTTCCATTTGATTTTCCAAAACACAAAACCTCACCTTGGTCGTGTTACCTGTAGATTTCTAAGCTTCAAACGCCTATTTGTTTTGTGTTTTATTTCATAATGGCTACTCTGCCCACAGTCTTGTTTGTATGGCGTCAGAATACAAAATTTGGGAAGGTAGAAGGGAAAAGCAACTCAGACCCAGAAAACATTTAGGAAATTGCTGCTCAAGAAACCACAAATCGGCTGAGGCACCCAAAACAATGACAGCAAGTCAGAATTGAAGCAGGCCAACAGCTGTGCCCTGTTTGAAAAAGACCATTCCTCCGGTGCCCTGAAGTCCATATTGCAGCCTCAAAACCAAAGCTCACATCGGAAAATTCATTACAAACCATGATAAATAAGAAAAAGGAGAAAAAAGCCAAAGAAATGGAAGAATCCATAATGAAATCAGAGTTGATTCAGTCGCAAGGAAACCGGCTGTTCCCGGAATCATCCACCCCTCCAGCTGACTGCCTGTGTAATTCTGACTGAATTAACCTGAAAATCGCAGTGAAACTCAGTTTGGAGGCAATTAATATCTATCACCTCAGCCAAAGTGTTCCATTTGATTTTCCAAAACACAAAAACTCACCTTGGTCGTGTTACCTGTAGATTTCTAAGCTTCAAATGCCTATTTGCTGTATTTTTATTTCATAATGGCTACTATGCCCACAGTCTTGTTTGTATGGTGTCAGAATAGAAAATTTGGGAAGGAAGAAGGCAAAACCAACTCAGACCCAGAAAACATTTAGGAAATTGCCGCTCACAAACCACATATCGGCTGAGGCACCCAAAACAATGACAGCAAGCCAGAATTGGAGCAGGCCAACAGCTGTGCCCTGTTTGAAAAAGACCATTCCCCCGGTGCCCTGAACTCCATATTGCCGCCATAAAACCAAAGCTCACATCAGAAAATTTGTTACAAACCATGATAAATAAGAAAAATGAGAAAAAAGCCAAAGAAATGCAAGAATCCATAATGACATTTGTCCTTATTAGTCACAAGGAAACCAGCTGTTGCTGGATTCATCCTCTGCTCCAGCTGACTGCCTGTGGAATTCTGACTGAATTAACCTGAAAATCGCAGTGAAACTCAGTTTGGAGGCAATTACTATCTGTCACCTCAGCCAAAGTGTTCCATTTGATTTTCCAAAACACAAAAACTCACCTTGGTCGTGTTACCTGTAGATTTCTAAGCTTCAAATGCCTATTTGTTGTGTTTTTTATTTCATAATGGCTACTCTGCCCAAACTCTTGTTTGTATGGCGTCAGAATACAAAATTTGGGAAGGAAGAAGGCAAAACCAACTCAGGCCCAGAAAACATTTAGGAAATTGCCACTCAAGAAACCAAGTCAGCTGAGGCACCCACAACAATGACAGCAAGCCAGAATTGGAGCAAGCCAACAGCTGTGCCCTGATTGAAAAAGAACCTTCCTCTTGTACCCTGAACTCAATATGCCAGCCTCAGAACCAAAGCTCACATCAGAAAATTCATTACGAACCATGATAAATAAGAAAAAGGAGAAAAAAGACAAAGAAATGCAAGAATCCGTAATGATATCGGGCTTGATATAGTCGCAAGGAAACCGGCTGCTCCCGGATTCATCCACCCCTCCAGCTGACTGCCTATGGAATTCTGACTGAATTAACCTCAAAATAGCAGTGAAACTCATTTTGGAGACAATTAATATTTGTCACCTCAGCTAAAGTGTTCCATTTTATTTTGCAAAACACAAAAACTCACCTTGGTCGTGTTACCTGTAGATTTCTAAACTTCAAATGCCTATTTGTTGTGTTTTTTCTTTCATAATGGCTATTCTACCCAAACTCTTTTTGTATGGCGTCAGAATACAAAATTTGGGAAGGAAGAAGGGAAAAACAACTCAGACCCAGAAAACATTTCGCAAATTGCCACTCAAGAAACTACAAATCAGCTGAGGATCCCAAACAATGAAAGCAAGCCAGAATTGAGGCAGGCCAATAGCTGTGCCCTGTTTGAAACAGAACATTCCTCTTGCTCCCTGAACTCCATTTTGCAGCCTCAAAACCAAAGCTCATATCAGAAAATTCATTACAAACCATGATAAATAAGAAAAAGGAGAAAAAAGCCAAAGAAATGCAAGAATCCGTAATGTTATTGGGCTTGATTTAGTCACATGGAAGCCAGCTGTTCGCGGATTCATTCACCCCTCCAGTTGACTGCCTGTGGAATTCTGACTGAATTAACCTGAAAATCGCAGTGAAACTCAGTTTGGAGGCAATTAATATCTGTCACCTCAGCCAAAGTATTCCATTTTATTTTCCAAAACACAAAAAATCACCTTGGTCATGTTACCTGTAGATTTCTAAGCTTCAAACGCCTATTTGTTGTGTTTTTTATTTCATAATGGCTACTCTGCCCAAACTCTTGTTTGTTTGGCGTCAGAATACAAAATTTCAGAAGGAATAAGGCAAAACCAACTCAGGCCCAGAAAACATTTAGGAAATTGCCGCTCAAGAAACCAAAATTCAGCTGAGCCACCCAAAGCAATGACAGCAAGCCAGAATTAGAGCAAGCCAACAGCTGTGCCCTGTTTGAAAAAGAACCTTCCTCTTCTGCCCTGAACTCAATATGCCAGCCTCAGAACCAAAGCTCACATCAGAAAATTCATTACAAACCATGATAAATAAGAAAAAGGAGAAAAAAGAAAAGAAAAGCAAGAATCCATAATGATATTGGGCTTGATTCAGTCGCAAGGAAACCGGCTGTTCCCGGAATCATCCGCCCCTCCAGCTGACTGCCTGTGGAATTCTGACTGAATTAACCTGAAAATCGCAGTGAAACTCACTTTGGAGGCAATTAATATCTGTCACCTCAGCCAAAGTGTTCCATTTGTTTTTCCAAAACACAAAAACTCACCTTGGTTGTGTTACCTGTAGATTTCCAAGCTTCAAACGCCTATTTGTTGTGTTTTTCTATTTCATAATGGCTACTCTGCCGAAACTCTTGTTTGTATGGCGTCAGAATACAAAATTTGGGTAGGAAGAAGGCAAAACAAACTCAGACCCAGAAAACATTTAGGAATTTGCCGCTCACAAACCACATATCGGCTGAGGCACCCAAAACAATGACAGCAAGCCAGAATTGGAGCAGGTCAACAGCTGTGCCCTGTTTGAAAAAGACCATTCCCCCGGTGCCCTAAACTTCATATTGTAGCCACAAAACCAAAGCTCACATCAGAAAATTCATTACAAATCATGATAAATAGGAAATCAGAGAAAAAAGCCAGAGAAATGCAAGAATCCATAATGACATTTGGCCTTATTAGTCACAAGGAAACCGGCTGTTCCCGGATTCATCCTCTGCTCCAGCTGACTGCCTGTGGAATTCTGACTGAATTAACCTGAAAATCGCAGTGAAACTCAGTTTGGAGGCAATTACTATCTGTCACCTCAGCCAAAGTGTTCCATTTGATTTTCCAAAACACAAAAACTCACCTTGGTCGTGTTACCTGTAGATTTTGAAGGTTTAAACGCCTATTTGTTGTGTTTTTTATTTCATAGTGGCTACTCTGCTGAAACTCTTGTTTGTATGGCATCAGAATACAAAATTTGGGAAGGAAGAAGGCAAAACCAACTCAGACCCAGAAACATTTAGGAAATTGCCGCTCAGAATACACAAATCGGCTGAGGCACCCAAAACAATGACAGCAAGCCAGAATTGGAGCAGGCCAACTTCTGTGCCCTGTTTGAAAAAGAGCCTTCCTCTTGCACCCTGAACTCCAGATTGCAGCCTCAAAACCAAAGCTCACGTCAGAAAATTCATTACAAACCATGATAAATAAGAAAAAGGAGAAAAAAGCCAAAGAAATGCAAGAATCCATAATGATATTGGGCTTGATTCAGTCACAAGGAAACCGGCTGTTCCTGGATTCATCCACCCGTCCAGCTGACTGCCTGTGGAATTCTGACTGAATTAACTTGAAAATCGCAGTGAAACTCAGTTTGGAGGCAATTAATATCTGTCACCTCAGCCAAAGTGTTCCATTTGATTTTCCAAAACACAAAAACTCACCTTGGTCATGTTGCCTGTAAATTTCTAAGCTTCAAACACCTATTAGCTGTCTTTTTTAATTCATAATGGCTACTCTGTCCAAACTCTTGTTTGTATTGCGTCAGAATACAACATTTAGGAAGGAAGAAGGCAAAACAAACTCAGACCCAGAAAACATTTAGGAAATTGCCGCTCAAGAAACCACAAATCGGCTGAGGCACTCAAAACTACGACAGCAAGAGGCACCCAAAACATTTAGGAAATTGCCGCTCAAGAAGCCAAAAGTCACTGAGGCTCCCAAAACAATGACAGCAAGCCAGAATTGGAGCAAGCCAACAGCTTTACCCTTTTTGAAAAAGAACCTTCCTCTTGTGCCCTGAACTCCATATTGCAGCCTCAAAACCAAAGCTCACATCAGAAAATTCATTACAAACCATGATAAATTAGAGAAAAGAGAAAAAAGCCAAAGAAATACAAGAAACCATAATGATATTGGGCTTGATTTAGTCGCAAGGAAACCGGCTGTTTCCGGATTCATCCACCCCTCCAGCTGACGGCCTGTGGATTTCTGACTGAATTAACCTGAAAATCGCAGGGAAACTCAGTTTGGAGGCAATTAATATCTGTCACCTCAGCCAAAGTGTTCCATTTGATTTTCCAAAACACAAAACCTCACCTTGGTCGTGTTACCTGTAGATTTCTAAGCTTCAAACGCCTATTTGTTTTGTGTTTTATTTCATAATGGCTACTCTGCCCACAGTCTTGTTTGTATGGCGTCAGAATACAAAATTTGGGAAGGTAGAAGGGAAAAGCAACTCAGACCCAGAAAACATTTAGGAAATTGCTGCTCAAGAAACCACAAATCGGCTGAGGCACCCAAAACAATGACAGCAAGCCAGAATTGGAGCAGGTCAACAGCTGTGCCCTGTTTGAAAAAGACCATTCCTCCGGTGCCCTGAAGTCCATATTGCAGCCTCAAAACCAAGGTCACATCGGAAAATTCATTACAAACCATGATAAATAAGAAAAAGGAGAAAAAAGCCAAAGAAATGGAAGAATCCATAATGAATTCAGAGTTGATATAGTCGCAAGGAAACCGGCTGTTCCCGGATTGATCCACTGCTCCAGCTGACTGCCTGTGGAATTCTGACCGAATTAACCTGAAAATCGCAGTGAAACTCAGTTTGGAGGCAATTAATATCTGTCACTTCAGCCAAACTGTTCCATTTCATTTTCTAAAACACAAAAACTCACCTTGGTCGTGTTACCTGTAGATTTCTAAGCTTCAAACGCCTATTAGTTGTGTTTTTCATTTCATAATGGCTGCTCTGCCCAAACTCTTGTTTGTTTGGCGTCAGAATACAAAATTTCGGAAGGAATAAGGCAAAACCAACTCAGGCCCAGAAAACATTTAGGAAATTGCCGCTCAAGAAACCAAAATTCAGCTGAGCCACCCAAAGCAATGACAGCAAGACAGAATTAGAGCAAGCCAACAGCTGTGCCCTGTTTGAAAAAGAACCTTCCTCTTCTGCCCTGAACTCAATATGCCAGCCTCAGAACCAAAGTTCACATCAGAAAATTCATTACAAACCATGATAAATAAGAAAAAGGAGAAAAAACCAAAAGAAAAGCAAGAATCCATAATGATATTGGGCTTGATTCAGTCGCAAGGAAACCGGCTGTTCCCAGAATCATCCACCCCTCCAGCTGACTGCCTGTGTAATTCTGACTGAATTAACCTGAAAATCGCAGTGAAACTCAGTTTGGAGGCAATTAATATCTATCACCTCAGCCAAAGTGTTCCATTTGATTTTCCAAAACACAAAAACTCACCTTGGTCGTGTTACCTGTAGATTTCTAAGCTTCAAATGCCTATTTGTTGTGTTTTTATTTCATAATGGCTACTATGCCCACAGTCTTGTTTGTATGGCGTCAGAATAGAAAATTTGGGAAGGAAGAAGGCAAAACCAACTCAGACCCAGAAAACATTTAGGAAATTGCCGCTCACAAACCACATATCGGCTGAGGCACCCAAAACAATGACAGCAAGCCAGAATTGGAGCAGGCCAACAGCTGTGCCCTGTTTGAAAAAGACCATTCCCCCGGTGCCCTGAACTCCATATTGCCGCCATAAAACCAAAGCTCACATCAGAAAATTTGTTACAAACCATGATAAATAAGAAAAATGAGAAAAAAGCCAAAGAAATCAAGAATCCATAATGACATTTGGCCTTATTAGTCACAAGGAAACCAGCTGTTGCTGGATTCATCCTCTGCTCCAGCTCACTGCCTGTGGAATTCTGACTGAATTAACCTGAAAATCGCAGTGAAACTCAGTTTGGAGGCAATTAATATCTGTCACCTCAGCCAAAGTGTTCCATTTGATTTTCCAAAACACAAAAACTCACCTTGGTCGTGTTACCTGTAGATTTCTAAGCTTCAAATGCCTATTTGTTGTGTTTTTTATTTCATAATGGCTACTCTGCCCAAACTCTTGTTTGTATGGCGTCAGAATACAAAATTTGGGAAGGAAGAAGGCAAAACCAACTCAGGCCCAGAAAACATTTAGGAAATTGCCACTCAAGAAACCAAGTCAGCTGAGGCACCCACAACAATGACAACAAGCCATAATTGGAGCAAGCCAACAGCTGTACCCTGTTTGAAAAAGAACCTTCCTCTTGTACCCTGAACTCAATATGCCAGCCTCAGAACCAAAGCTCACATCAGAAAATTCATTACAAACCATGATAAATAAGAAAAAGGAGAAAAAAGACAAAGAAATGCAAGAATCCGTAATGATATCGGGCTTGATATAGTCGCAAGGAAACCGGCTGCTCCCGGATTCATCCACCCCTCCAGCTGACTGCCTATGGAATTCTGACTGAATTAACCTCAAAATAGCAGTGAAACTCATTTTGGAGACAATTAATATTTGTCACCTCAGCTAAAGTGTTCCATTTTATTTTGCAAAACACAAAAACTCACCTTGGTCGTGTTACCTGTAGATTTCTAAACTTCAAATGCCTATTTGTTGTGTTTTTTCTTTCATAATGGCTATTCTACCCAAACTCTTGTTTGTATGGCGTCAGAATACAAAATTTGGGAAGGAAGAAGGGAAAAACAACTCAGACCCAGAAAACATTTCGCAAATTGCCACTCAAGAAACTACAAATCAGCTGAGGATCCCAAACAATGAAAGCAAGCCAGAATTGAGGCAGGCCAATAGCTGTGCCCTGTTTGAAACAGAACATTCCTCTTGCTCCCTGAACTCCATTTTGCAGCCTCAAAACCAAAGCTCATATCAGAAAATTCATTACAAACCATGATAAATAAGAAAAAGGAGAAAAAAGCCAAAGAAATGCAAGAATCCGTAATGTTATTGGGCTTGATTTAGTCACATGGAAGCCGGCTCTTCGCGGATTCATTCACCCCTCCAGTTGACTGCCTGTGGAATTCTGACTGAATTAACCTGAAAATCGCAGTGAAACTCAGTTTGGAGGCAATTAATATCTGTCACCTCAGCCAAAGTGTTCCATTTTATTTTCCAAAACACAAAAAATCACCTTGGTCATGTTACCTGTAGATTTCTAAGCTTCAAACGCCTATTTGTTGTGTTTTTTATTTCATAATGGCTACTCTGCCCAAACTCTTGTTTGTTTGGCGTCAGAATACAAAATTTCAGAAGGAATAAGGCAAAACCAACTCAGGCCCAGAAAACATTTAGGAAATTGCCGCTCAAGAAACCAAAATTCAGCTGAGCCACCCAAAGCAATGACAGCAAGCCAGAATTAGAGCAAGCCAACAGCTGTGCCCTGTTTGAAAAAGAACCTTCCTCTTCTGCCCTGAACTCAATATGCCAGCCACAGAACCAAAGCTCACATCAGAAAATTCATTACAAACCATGATAAATAAGAAAAAGGAGAAAAAAGAAAAGAAAAGCAAGAATCCATAATGATATTGGGCTTGATTCAGTCGCAAGGATACCGGCTGTTCCCGGAATCATCCGCCCCTCCAGCTGACTGCCTGTGGAATTCTGACTGAATTAACCTGAAAATCGCAGTGAAACTCACTTTGGAGGCAATTAATATCTGTCACCTCAGCCAAAGTGTTCCATTTGATTTTCCAAAACACAAAAACTCACCTTGGTTGTGTTACCTGTAGATTTCCAAGCTTCAAACGCCTATTTGTTGTGTTTTTCTATTTCATAATGGCTACTCTGCCGAAACTCTTGTTTGTATGGCGTCAGAATAGAAAATTTGGGTAGGAAGAAGGCAAAACAAACTCAGACCCAGAAAACATTTAGGAATTTGCCGCTCACAAACCACATATCGGCTGAGGCACCCAAAACAATGACAGCAAGCCAGAATTGGAGCAGGTCAACAGCTGTGCCCTGTTTGAAAAAGACCATTCCCCCGGTGCCCTAAACTTCATATTGCAGCCACAAAACCAAAGCTCACATCAGAAAATTCATTACAAATCATGATAAATAGGAAATCAGAGAAAAAAGCCAGAGAAATGCAAGAATCCATAATGACATTTGGCCTTATTAGTCACAAGGAAACCGGCTGTTCCCGGATTCATCCTCTGCTCCAGCTGACTGCCTATGGAATTCTGCCTGAATTAACCTGAAAATCGCAGGGAAACTCAGTTTGGAGGCAATTACTATCTGTCACCTCAGCCAAAGTGTTCCATTTGATTTTCCAAAACACAAAAACTCACCTTGGTCGTGTTACCTGTAGATTTTGAAGGTTTAAACGCCTATTTGTTGTGTTTTTTATTTCATAGTGGCTACTCTGCTGAAACTCTTGTTTGCATGGCATCAGAATACAAAATTTGGGAAGGAAGAAGGCAAAACCAACTCAGACCCAGAAACATTTAGGAAATTGCCGCTCAGAATACACAAATCGGCTGAGGCACCCAAAACAATGACAGCAAGCCAGAATTGGAGCAGGCCAACTTCTGTGCCCTGTTTGAAAAAGAGCCTTCCTCTTGCACCCTGAACTCCAGATTGCAGCCTCAAAACCAAAGCTCACGTCAGAAAATTCATTACAAACCATGATAAATAAGAAAAAGGAGAAAAAAGCCAAAGAAATGCAAGAATCCATAATGATATTGGGCTTGATTCAGTCACAAGGAAACCGGCTGTTCCTGGATTCTTCCACCCGTCCAGCTGACTGCCTGTGGAATTCTGACTGAATTAACTTGAAAATCGCAGTGAAACTCAGTTTGGAGGCAATTAATATCTGTCACCTCAGCCAAAGTGTTCCATTTGATTTTCCAAAACACAAAAACTCACCTTGGTCATGTTGCCTGTAAATTTCTAAGCTTCAAACACCTATTAGCTGTCTTTTTTAATTCATAATGGCTACTCTGTCCAAACTCTTGTTTGTATTGCGTCAGAATACAACATTTAGGAAGGAAGAAGGCAAAACAAACTCAGACCCAGAAAACATTTAGGAAATTGCCGCTCAAGAAACCACAAATCGGCTGAGGCACTCAAAACTACGACAGCAAGAGGCACCCAAAACATTTAGGAAATTGCCGCTCAAGAAGCCAAAAGTCACTGAGGCTCCCAAAACAATGACAGCAAGCCAGAATTGGAGCAAGCCAACAGCTTTACCCTTTTTGAAAAAGAACCTTCCTCTTGTGCCCTGAACTCCATATTGCAGCCTCAAAACCAAAGCTCACATCAGAAAATTCATTACAAACCATGATAAATTAGAGAAAAGAGAAAAAAGCCAAAGAAATACAAGAAACCATAATGATATTGGGCTTGATTTAGTCGCAAGGAAACCGGCTGTTTCCGGATTCATCCACCCCTCCAGCTGACGGCCTGTGGATTTCTGACTGAATTAACCTGAAAATCGCAGGGAAACTCAGTTTGGAGGCAATTAATATCTGTCACCTCAGCCAAAGTGTTCCATTTGATTTTCCAAAACACAAAACCTCACCTTGGTCGTGTTACCTGTAGATTTCTAAGCTTCAAACGCCTATTTGTTTTGTGTTTTATTTCATAATGGCTACTCTGCCCACAGTCTTGTTTGTATGGCGTCAGAATACAAAATTTGGGAAGGTAGAAGGGAAAAGCAACTCAGACCCAGAAAACATTTAGGAAATTGCTGCTCAAGAAACCACAAATCGGCTGAGGCACCCAAAACAATGACAGCAAGCCAGAATTGAAGCAGGCCAACAGCTGTGCCCTGTTTGAAAAAGACCATTCCTCCGGTGCCCTGAAGTCCATATTGCAGCCTCAAAATCAAAGCTCACATCGGAAAATTCATTACAAACCATGATAAATAAGAAAAAGGAGAAAAAAGCCAAAGAAATGGAAGAATCCATAATGAAATCAGAGTTGATATAGTCGCAAGGAAACCGGCTGTTCCCGGATTCATCCACTGCTCCAGCTGACTGCCTGTGGAATTCTGACCGAATTAACCTGAAAATCGCAGTGAAACTCAGTTTGGAGGCAATTAATATCTGTCACTTCAGCCAAACTGTTCCATTTCATTTTCTAAAACACAAAAACTCACCTTGGTCGTGTTACCTGTAGATTTCTAAGCTTCAAACGCCTATTAGTTGTGTTTTTTATTTCATAATGGCTGCTCTGCCCAAACTCTTGTTTGTTTGGCGTCAGAATACAAAATTTCGGAAGGAATAAGGCAAAACCAACTCAGGCCCAGAAAACATTTAGGAAATTGCCGCTCAAGAAACCAAAATTCAGCTGAGCCACCCAAAGCAATGACAGCAAGCCAGAATTAGAGCAAGCCAACAGCTGTGCCCTGTTTGAAAAAGAACCTTCCTCTTCTGCCCTGAACTCAATATGCCAGCCTCAGAACCAAAGTTCACATCAGAAAATTCATTACAAACCATGATAAATAAGAAAAAGGAGAAAAAACCAAAAGAAAAGCAAGAATCCATAATGATATTGGGCTTGATTCAGTCGCAAGGAAACCGGCTGTTCCCGGAATCATCCACCCCTCCAGCTGACTGCCTGTGTAATTCTGACTGAATTAACCTGAAAATCGCAGTGAAACTCAGTTTGGAGGCAATTAATATCTATCACCTCAGCCAAAGTGTTCCATTTGATTTTCCAAAACACAAAAACTCACCTTGGTCGTGTTACCTGTAGATTTCTAAGCTTCAAATGCCTATTTGTTGTGTTTTTATTTCATAATGGCTACTATGCCCACAGTCTTGTTTGTATGGCGTCAGAATAGAAAATTTGGGAAGGAAGAAGGCAAAACCAACTCAGACCCAGAAAACATTTAGGAAATTGCCGCTCACAAACCACATATCGGCTGAGGCACCCAAAACAATGACAGCAAGCCAGAATTGGAGCAGGCCAACAGCTGTGCCCTGTTTGAAAAAGACCATTCCCCCGGTGCCCTGAACTCCATATTGCCGCCATAAAACCAAAGCTCACATCAGAAAATTCGTTACAAACCATGATAAATAAGAAAAATGAGAAAAAAGCCAAAGAAATGCAAGAATCCATAATGACATTTGGCCTTATTAGTCACAAGGAAACCGGCTGTCGCTGGATTCATCCTCTGCTCCAGCTCACTGCCTGTGGAATTCTGACTGAATTCACCTGAAAATCGCAGTGAAACTCAGTTTGGAGGCAATTAATATCTGTCACCTCAGCCAAAGTGTTCCATTTGATTTTCCAAAACATAAAAAATCACCTTGGTCGTGTTACTTGTAGATTTCTAAGCTTCAAATGCCTATTTGTTGTGTTTTTTATTTCATAATGGCTACTCTGCCCAAACTCTTGTTTGTATGGCGTCAGAATACAAAATTTGGGAAGGAAGAAGGCAAAACCAACTCAGGCCCAGAAAACATTTAGGAAATTGCCACTCAAGAAACCAAGTCAGCTGAGGCACACACAACAATGACAGCAAGCCATAATTGGAGCAAGCCAACAGCTGTACCCTGTTTGAAAAAGAACCTTCCTCTTGTACCCTGAACTCAATATGCCAGCCTCAGAACCAAAGCTCACATCAGAAAATTCATTACAAACCATGATAAATAAGAAAAAGGAGAAAAAAGACAAAGAAATGCAAGAATCCGTAATGATATTGGGCTTGATATAGTCGCAAGGAAACCGGCTGCTCCCGGATTCATCCACCCCTCCAGCTGACTGCCTATGGAATTCTGACTGAATTAACCTCAAAATAGCAGTGAAACTCATTTTGGAGACAATTAATATTTGTCACCTCAGCTAAAGTGTTCCATTTCATTTTCCAAAACACAAAAATTCACCTTGGTCGTGTTACCTGTAGATTTCTAAACTTCAAATGCCTATTTGTTGTGTTTTTTCTTTCATAATGGCTATTCTACCCAAACTCTTGTTTGTATGGCGTCAGAATACAAAATTTGGGAAGGAAGAAGGCAAAACCAACTCAGACCCAGAAAACATTTCGCAAATTGCCACTCAAGAAACCACAAATCAGCTGAGGATCCCAAACAATGAAAGCAAGCCAGAATTGAGGCAGGCCAACAGCTGTGCCCTGTTTGAAACAGAACATTCCCCCGGTGCCCTAAACTCCATATTGCAGCCACAAAACCAAAGCTCACATCAGAAAATTCATTACAAACCATGATAAATAGGAAATCAGAGAAAAAATCCAGAGAAATGCAAGAATCCATAATGACATTTGGCCTTATTAGTCACAAGGAAACCGGCTGTTCCCGGATTCATCCTCTGCTCCAGCTGACTGCCTGTGGAATTCTGACTGAATTAACCTGAAAATCGCAGTGAAACTCAGTTTGGAGGCAATTACTATCTGTCACCTCAGCCAAAGTGTTCCATTTGATTTTCCAAAACACAAAAACTCACCTTGGTCGTGTTACCTGTAGATTTTGAAGGTTTAAACGCCTATTTGTTGTGTTTTTTATTTCATAGTGGCTACTCTGCTGAAACTCTTGTTTCTATGGCATCAGAATACAAAATTTGGGAAGGAAGAAGGCAAAACCAACTCAGACCCAGAAACATTTAGGAAATTGCCGCGCAGAATACACAAATCGGCTGAGGCACCCAAAACAATGACAGCAAGCCAGAATTGGAGCAGGCCAACTTCTGTGCCCTGTTTGAAAAAGAGCCTTCCTCTTGCACCCTGAACTCCAGATTGCAGCCTCAAAACCAAAGCTCACGTCAGAAAATTCATTACAAACCATGATAAATAAGAAAAAGGAGAAAAAAGCCAAAGAAATGCAAGAATCCATAATGATATTGGGCTTGATTCAGTCGCAAGGAATCCGGCTGTTCCTGGATTCATCCACCCCTCCAGCTGACTGCCTGTGGAATTCTGACTGAATTAACTTGAAAATCGCAGTGAAACGCAGTTTGGAGGCAATTAATATCTGTCACCTCAGCCAAAGTGTTCCATTTGATTTTCCAAAACACAAAAACTCACCTTGATCTTGTTACCTGTAGATTTCTAAGCTTCAAATGCCTATTTGTTGTGTGTTTCATTTCATAATGGCTACTCTCCCCAAACTCTTGTTTGTATGCCGTCAGAATACAAAATTTGGGAAGGAAGAAGGCAAAACCAACTCAGACCCAGAAAACATTTAGGAAATTGCCGCTCAGAATCCACAAATCGGCAGAGGTACTCAAAACAATGACAGGAAGCCAGAATTGGAGCAGGCCAACAGCTGTGCCCTGTTTAAAAAAGACCATTCCCCCGGTGCCCTGAACTCCATATTCAGCCACAAACCAAAGCTCACATCAGAAAATTCATTACAAACCATGATAAATAAGAAAACAGAGAAAAAAGCCAAAGAAATGCAAGAATCCATAGTGACATTTAGCCTTATTAGTCACAAGGAAACCGGCTGTTCCCGGATTCATCCTCTGCTCCAGCTCACTGCCTGTGGAATTCTGACTGAATTAACCTGAAAATCGCAGTGAAACTCAGTTTGGAGGCAATTACTATCTGTCACCTCAGCCAAAGTGTTCCATTTGATTTTCCAAAACACAAAAACTCACTTTGGTCAAGTTACCAGTAGATTTTGTAGGTTTAAACGCCTATTTCTTGTGTTTTTTTATTTCATAATGGCTAATCTGCCCAAACTCTTGTTTGTGTGCCATCAGAATACATAATTTGGGAAGGAAGAAGGCAAAACCAACTCAGACCCCGAAAACATTTAGGAAATTGCCGCTCAAGAAACCAAAAATCAGCTGAGGCACCCAAAACAATGACAGCAAGCCAGAATTGAAGCAGGCCAACAGCTGTGCCCTGTTTGAAAAAGAACCTTCCTCTTGTACCCTGAACTCAATATGCCAGCCTCAAAACCAAAGCTCACATCAGAAAATTCATTACAATCCATGATAAATAAGAAAACATAGAAAAAATCCAAAGAAATGCAAGAATCCATAATGACATTTAGCCTGAATAGTCACAAGGAAACCGGCTGTGCCCGGATTCATCCACACCTCCAGCTGACAGCCTGTGGAATTCTGACTGAATTAACCTGAAAATCGCAGTGAAACTCAGTTTGGAGGCAATTACTATCTGTCACCTCAGCCAAAGTGTTCCATTTGATTTTCCAAAACACAAAAACTCACTTTGGTCATGTTACTGGTAGATTTTGAAGGTTTAAACGCCTATTTGTTGTGTTTTTTATTTCATAGTGGCTACTCTGCTGAAACTCTTGTTTCTATGGCATCAGAATACATAATTTGGGAAGGAAGAAGGCAAAACCAACTCAGACACAGAAAACATTTAGGAAATTGCCACTCAAGAAACCAAAAGTTAGCTGAGTCACCCAAAACAATGATAGCAAGCCAGAATTGGAGCAAGCCAACAGCTATACCCTGATTGAAAAAGAACCTTCCTCTTGTGCCCTGAACTCCATATTGCAGCCTCAAAACCAAAGCTCATATCAGAAAATTCATTACAAACCATAAAAAATAAGAAAAATGAGAAAAAAGACAAGGAAATGCAAGAATCCATAATATTGGGCTTGATTCAGTTGCAAGGAAACCGGCTGTTCCAGGATTCATCCAGCCCTCCAGCTGACTGCCTGTGGATTTCTAACTGAATTAACCTGAAAATCACAGTGAAACTCCATTTGGAGGCAATTACTATCTGTCACCTCAGCCAAAGTGTTCAATTTTATTTTCCAAAACACAAAAACTCACCTTGGTCATGTTACCTGTAGATTTCTAAGCTTCAAACGCCTATTTGTTGTGTTTTTTATTTCATAATGGCTATTCTGCCCAAACTCTTGTTTGTATGGCAGCAGAAAAGAAAATTTGGATACGAAGACGGTAAAACCAACTCAGACCCAGAAAACATTTAAAAAATTGCCACTCAAGAAACCAAAATCAGCTGAGGCACCCAAAAAAATGAAGGCAAGCCAGAATTGGAGCAAGCCACAGCTGTACCCTGTTTAAAATGACCATACTTCCAGTGCCCTGAACTCCATATTGCAGCCTCAAAACCAAAGCTCACATCAGAAAATTCATTACAAACCATGATAAATAAGAAAACATAGAAAAAAGCCAAAGAAATGCAAGAATTCATAATGATATTGGGCTTGATTCAGTCGCAAGGAAACCGGCTGTTCCCGGAATCATCCACCCCTCCAGCTGACTGCCTGTGCAATTCTGACTGAGTTAACCTGAAAATCGCAGTGAAACTCAGTTTGGAGGCAATTAATATCTGTCACCTCAGCCAAAGTGTTCCATTTGATTTTCCAAAACACAAAAACTCCCCTTGGTCATGTTACCTGTAGATTTATAAGCTTCAAAATCCTATTTGCTGTGTTTTTTATGTCATCATGGCTACTCTCCCCAAACTCTTGTTTGTAGAAATCAGAATACAAAATTTGGGAAGGTAGAAGGCAAAACCAACTCAGACGCAGAACACATGTAGGAAATTGCAGCTCAGGAAACCACAAATCGGCTGAGGCTCAAAACAATGACAGCAAGCCAGAATTGGAGCAGGCCAACAGCTTTGCCCTGTTTAAAAGGTCCATTCCCCCGGTGCCCTGAACTCCATATTGCAGCCTCAAAACCAAAGCTGACATCAGAAAATTCATTACAACCCATGATAAATAAGAAAAAGGAGAAAAAAGCCAAAGAAATGCAAGAATCAATAATGATATTGGGCTTGATTTAGTTGCAAGGAAACTGGCTGTTCCCGGATTCACCCACCCCTCCAGCTGACTGCCTGTGGAATTCTGACTGAATTAACCTGAAAATCGCAGTGAAACTCAGTTTGGAGGCAATTAATATCTGTCACCTCAGCCAAAGTGTTCCATTTTTTTTTCCAAAACACAAAAACTCACCTTGGTAATGTTACCTGTAGATTTCTAAGCTTCAAATGCCTATTTGTTGTGGTTTTTATTTCAAAATTGCTACTCTGTCCAAACTCTTGTATGTGTTGCCTCAGAATACAAAATTAGGGAAGGAAGAAGGAAAAACCAACTCAGAACCAGTAAACATTTAGGAAATTGCCGCTCAAGAAACCACAAATTAGCTGAGGTATCGAAAACAATGACAGCAAGCCAGAATTGGAGCAAGACAACAGCTGTGCCCTGATTGAAATAGAACCTTCCTCTTGTGCCATGAACTCCATATTGCAGCCTCAAAACCAAAGCTCACATCAGAAAATTCATTACAAACCATAAAAAATAAGAAAAATGATAAAAAAGCCAAAGAAATGGAAGAATCCATAATGATATTGGGCTTGATTTAGTCGCAAGGAAACCGGCTGTTCCCAGATACATCCACCCCTCCAGCTGACAGCCTGTGGAATTCTGAGTGAATTAACCGGAGAAACACAGTGAAACTCAGTTTGGAGGCAATTAATATCTGTCACCTCAGCCAAAGTGTTCCATTTCATTTTCCAAAACACAAAACCTCACCTTGGTCGTGTTACCTGTAGATTTCTAAGCTTCAAATGCCTATTTGTTGTGTTTTTATTTCATAATGGCTACTCTCCCCAAACTCTTGTTTGTATGGCATCAGAATACAACATTTGGGAAGGAAGAAGGCAAACCCAATTCAGACCCAGAAAACATTTAGGAAATTGCCGCTCAAGAAACTAAAAGTCAGCTGAGGCACCCAAAACAATGACAGCAAGCCAGAATTGGAGCAGGCCAACAGCTGTGCCCTGTTTGAAAAAGACCATTCCTCCGTTACCCTGAACTCCATATTGCAGCCTCAAAACCAAAGCTGACATCAGAAAATTCATTACAAACCATGATAAATAATGGAAATGTGAAAAAGCCAAAGAAATGCAAGAGTCCTTTGTGATACTTGGCGGGATTAGACAAAAGGAACCTGGCTGTTTCCAGATTCATCCCCCCATCCACAGACTGACTTTGGACTTCTGTTTGAATTCACCTCAAAATCCCACTCACATTCAATTTGGATGAATTAGTATCTCTCCCCTCAGCAGAAGGATTCCATATCATTTTCCAAACCACAGAAACTCATCTTGGTCATGTTGCCTGTAGATTTCTAATCCTGAAAGACCAATTTGCTGTGTTTTTTGTTTTCTTTCATAATGGCTACTCTGTCCAAAATCTTGCTTGTATTGCATGAGAATACACAATTTGGGTATGAAGAAGGGAAAACCAACTCAGACCCAGAAAATATTCAGCAAACTGACCCTCAAGAAACCAAAAGTCAGTTGAGGCACCCAACAATGACAGCAAGCCAGAATTGGAGCAAGCCAACAACTGTGCCCCAATTGAAAAAGAACCATTCCCTTGTGCCATGAACTCCATATTGCAGCCTCAAAACCAAAGCTCACATCAGAAAATTCATTACAAACCATGATAAATAAGGGAAATGTGAAAAAGCCAAAGAAATGCAAGAGTCCTTTGTGATATTTGGCTGGATTTAGACACAAGGAAACTGGCTGTTTCAGGATTCATCCCACCCTTAAACAGACTGACTTTGGAATTCTGATTGAATTCACCTCAAAATTGCACTCACACTCAATTTGGAGGAAATTAGTATCTGTCCCCTCGGCAGAAGGAGTCCAAGTCATTTTCCAAAACACAGAAACTCATCTTGATTGTGTTGCCTGTACAGTTCTAAACATGAAAGGCCAATTTGCTTCGTTTTTTTTTTTCTTTCATAATGGCTACTCTGTCAAAATCTAGCTTGTATTGCATCAGAATACAAAATTTGGGAATAAGAATGCAAAACTAACTCAGACCCAGAAAACATTTAGGATATTGCCACTCAAGAATCCACAAATCAGCTGAGGCACCCAAAACAATGACAGCAAGCCAGAATTGGAGCAGCCAACAGCTGTGCCCTGATTGAAAAACAACCTTCCTCTGGTGCCCTGAACTGAATATGCCAGCTTAAAACCAAAGCTCACATCAGAAAACTCATTACAAACCATGATACATAAGAAAAATGAGAAAAAAGCCAAAGAAACGCAAGAATCCATAATGATATTGGGCTTGATTTAGTCAAAAGGAAACCGGCTATTCCCAGATTCATCCACCCCTCCAGCTGACTGCCTGTGGAATTCTGACGGAATTATCCGGAAAATCGCAGGGAAACTCAGTTTGGAGGCAATTAATATCTGTCACCTCAGCCAAAGTGTCCCATTTTATTTTCCAAAACACAAAAACTCACCTTGGTCGTATTACCTGTGGATTTCTAAGCTTCAAACGCCTATTTATTGTGTGTTTTTTAATGATAAAATGGCAAGTCTGTCCAAACTCTTGTTTGTATTGGGTCAGAATACAAAATTTTGGAAG
The DNA here is from genome assembly GCF_964237555.1 of Oryctolagus cuniculus. Lineage (NCBI taxonomy): Eukaryota > Metazoa > Chordata > Mammalia > Lagomorpha > Leporidae > Oryctolagus > Oryctolagus cuniculus. Next base: position 28,720,927 of record NC_091449.1, on the reverse strand, counting down.
GAAGAAGGCAAAACCAACTCAGACGAACAAAACATTTAGGAAATTGATGCTCAAGAAACCTCAAATCGGCGGAGGCAACCAAAACAATGACAGTAAGCCAGAATTGGAGTAACCCAGCAGCTGTGTCCTGATTGAATAAGAACCTTCCTCTTGTGCCCTGAACTCCATATGCCAGCCTCAAAACCGAAGCTCACATCAGAAAATTCATTACAAACCATGATAAATCAGAAAAATGAGACAAAAGCCAAAGAAATGCAAGAATCCATAATGATGTTGGAATGGATTTAGTTTCAAGGAAACCGGCTGTTCCCAGATTCATCCACCCCTCCAGCTGACTGCCTGTGGAATTCTGACTGAATTAACCGGAAAATCGCAGTGAAACTCAGTTTGGAGGCAATTAATATATGTCACCTCAGCCAAACTGTTCCATTTGATTTTCCAAAACACAAAAACTCACCTTGGTCATGTTACCTCTGGATTTCTAAGCTTCAAAACCTATTTGTTGTGTTTTTTATTTCATAATGGCCACTCTGCCCAAACTCTTGTTTGTATTGCGTCAGAATACAAAATTTGGGAAGGAAGAAGGAAAAACCAACTCAGACCCAGAAAACTTTTAAGAAATTGCTGCTCGTCCACTTAACACGGACACAGTATAAATAAAAAAAAAAAAAAAGAAAAGAAAAAAAAAACGCACAGTGACGCAAGAAGAATTAACTATGCCGAGTAACAAACACAGAAATAGAGGGAGCAAGATCAACGATGACACTATGATGCCTCCAAATAAGCAAAACACCCCAAGCCAAGAGTATGAAGATGATGAGATAGAAGAAATGCAAGATACGGATTTCAAAAAATTTATGATAAGAACATTTAGAAGTTTTCAAAAGCAAATCCTTGAACTACAGAAATCCTTAATGGACAAGATTGAAAATCTCTCTCGTGAAAACGAAATTTTAAGGAAGAGTCAAAATGAAACTCAGAAACTAGTAGAACAGGAAAGTGTTATAGTGAAGAGAAATCAAAATGAAATGAAGAGCTCAATAGATCAAATGACAAACACATTAGAAAGCCTTAAAAACAGAATGGGTGAAGCAGAAGAGAGAATATCGGACTTAGAAGATAGAGCACAGGAAAACATACAGTCAAACCAAAGAAAAGAAGAGGAAATTAGAAACCTAAAAAATATTGTTGGGAATCTACAGGATACTATCAAAAAAACCAACATTCGAGTTCTAGGAGTTCCTGAAGGCATGGAGAGAGAGAAAGGATTGGAAGGCCTTTTTAGTGAGATACTAGCAGAGAACTTTCCAGGTTTGGAGAAGGACAGAGATATCCTAGTACAGGAAGCTCATAGAACCCCCAATAAACATGACCAAAAGAGATCCTCACCACGACACGTGGTAATTAAACTTACCACAGTGAAACATAAAGAAAAGATCCTAAAATGTGCAAGAGAGAAACGTCAGATTACTCTCAGAGGATCTCCAATCAGACTCACAGCTGACTTCTCATCAGAAACCCTACAAGCTAGGAGGGAATGGCGAGACATAGCACAGGTGCTAAGAGAGAAAAATTGCCAGCCCAGAATATTATATCCTGCCAAGCTCTCATTTGTGAATGAAGGTGAAATAAAGACCTTTCATAGCAAACAGAAATTGAAAGACTTTGTGGCCACTCGTCCGGCCCTGCAAAAGATACTTAAAGATGTGCTACACTCAGAAACACAGAAACACGGCCATCAATATGAAAGAAGGGAAGGGAAGAACACCTACCAGTAAAAGAGCATGGGAAGCTCAAAGCATATACTAGAAAATATTTCCGGGAAAATGGCAGGGCAAAGTCACTACGTATCAATAGTCACATTGAACATTAATGGTCTGAATTCTTCAGTTAAAAGACACCGTTTAGCTGACTGGCTCACAGAACACAACCCAACTATTTGTTGCCTACAAGAAACACATCTCTCTAACAAAGAGGCATGCAGACTGAAAGTGAAAGGTTGGAAAAAGATATTCCATGCCAACAGAAACCAAAAAAAAGCAGGTGTAGCCATATTAATATCAGACAAAATAAACTTTAATACAAAAACTGTTAAGAGAGACAAAGAGGGACACTATATAATGATTAAGGGTTCAATTCAACAGGAAGATGTAACTATTATAAATGTATATGCACCTAATTACAGGGCACCGGTCTATTTAAAAGATATGTTAAGGGACTTAAAGGGAGATTTAGATTCCAATACAATAGTACTGGGGGACTTCAATACTCCACTCTCAGAAATAGACAGATCATCCGGACAGAAGATCAACAAGGAAACAGCAGATTTAAATGACACTATAGCCCAAATGGATCTAACAGATATATACAGAACTTTCAACCCTACATCTACAGACTTCACATTCTTCTCAGCAGCGCATGGAACCTTCTCTAGGATTGACCACATACTAGGCCATAAAGCAAGTCTCAGCAAATTTAAAAGAATTAGAATCATACCATGCAGCTTCTCAGACCACAGCGGGATGAAGCTGGAAATTAGCAACTCAGGAAACCCCAGAAAGTATGCAAACACATGGAGACTGAACAACATGCTCCTGAATGAACACTGGGTCATTCAAGAAATCAAAAGAGAAATCAAAAACTTTCTGGAAGTAAATGAAGACAACAACACAACATATCAAAACTTATGGGATACAGCAAAAGCAGTACTGAGAGGCAAATTTATAGCAATAGGTGCCTATACCAAGAAATTGGAAAGGTACCAAATAAATGAGCTTTCAGCGCACCTCAAGGACCTAGAAAAACTGCAGCAAACCAAACCCAAATCTAGTAGGAGAAGAGAAATAATTAAAACCAGAGAAGAAATTAATAGGATTGAATCCAAAAAAACATTACAAAAAATCAGCCAAGCGAGAAGCTGGTTTTTTGAAAAAATAAACAAAATTGACACCCCATTGGCCCAACTAACTAAAAAAAGAAGAGAAAAGACCCAAATCAATAAAATCAGAGATGAAAAAGGAAACGTAACAACAGACACCACAGAAATAAAAAGAATCATCAGAAATTACTACAAGGACCTGTACGCCAGCAAACAGGAAAACCTATCAGAAATGGATAGATTCCTGGACACATGCAACCTACCTAAATTGAACCATGAAGACATCGAAAACCTAAATAGACCCATAACTGAAACAGAAATTGAAACAGTAATAAAGGCCCTCCCAACAAAGAAAAGCCCAGGACCAGATGGATTCACCGCTGAATTCTACCAGACATTTAAAGAAGAACTAATCCCATTTCTTCTCAAACTATTCAGAACAATCGAAAAAGAGGGAATCCTCCCAAATTCTTTCTATGAAGCCAGCATCACCTTAATCCCTAAGCCAGAGAAAGATGCAGCACTGAAAGAAAATTACAGACCAATATCCCTGATGAACATAGACGCAAAAATCCTCAATAAAATTCTGGCCAATAGAATACAACAAAACATCAGGAAAATCATCCACCCAGACCAAGTGGGATTCATCCCTGGTATGCAGGGATGGTTCAACATTCGCAAATCAATCAATGTGATTCACCACATTAACAGACTGCAAAAGAAAAACCATATGATTATCTCAATTGATGCAGAGAAAGCATTTGATAAAATTCAACACCCTTTCATGATGAAAACTCTAAGCAAATTGGGTATAGAAGGAACATTCCTCAATATAATCAAAGCAATTTATAAAAAACCCACAGCCAGCATCCTATTGAATGGGGAAAAGTTGGAAGCATTTCCACTGAAATCTGGCACCAGGCAGGGATGCCCACTCTCACCACTGCTATTTAACATAGTTCTGGAAGTTTTAGCCAGAGCCATCAGACAAGAAAAAGAAATCAAAGGAATACAAATCAAGAAGGAAGAAGTCAAACTATCCCTCTTTGCAGACGATATGATTCTGTACTTAGAGGATCCAAAGAACTCTACTAAGAGACTATTGGAACTCATAGAGGAGTTTGGCAAAGTAGCAGGATATAAAATCAATGCACAAAAATCAACAGCCTTTGTATACACAAGCAATGCCATGACTGAGAAAGAGGTGCTAAGGTCAATCCCATTCACAATAGCTACAAAAACAATCAAATACCTTGGAATAAACTTAACCAAGGACGTTAAAGATCTCTACGATGAAAATTACAAAACCTTAAAGAAAGAAATAGAAGAGGATACCAAAAAATGGAAAAATCTTCCATGCTCATGGATTGGAAGAATCAACATCATCAAAATGTCCATTCTCCCAAAAGCAATTTATAGATTCAATGCAATCCCAATCAAGATACCAAAGACATTCTTCGCAGATCTAGAAAAAATGATGTTGAAATTCATATGGAGGCACAAGAGACCTCGAATAGCTAAAGCAATCTTGTACAACAAAAACAAAGCCGGAGGCATCACAATACCAGACTTCAGGACATACTACAGGGCAGTTGTAATCAAAACAGCATGGTACTGGTACAGAAACAGATGGATAGACCAATGGAACAGAATTGAAACACCAGAAATCAACCCAAACATCTACAGCCAACTTATATTTGATCAAGGATCTAAAACTAATTCCTGGAGCAAGGACAGTCTATTCAATAAATGGTGCTGGGAAAACTGGATTTCCACGTGCAGAATCATGAAGCAAGACCCCTACCTTACACCTTACATAAAAATCCACTCAACGTGGATTAAAGACCTAAATCTTCGTCCTGACACCATTAAGTTATTAGAGAACATT